>NC_136617.1:36841234-37465491 GCF_933228915.1 Telmatherina bonti
GTTACGTATCCTGCTACGTATCCTGCTACGTGTCCTGTTACGTATCCTGCTACGTATCCTGCTACGTATCCTGTTACGTATCCTGCTACGTATCCTGCTACGTATCCTGTTATGTATCCTGCTACGTATCCTGCTACGTATCCTGTTATGTATCCTGTTACGTATCCTGCTAGGTTACGTATCCTGCTACGTATCCTGCTACGTATCCTGTTACGTATCCTGCTCCGTATCCTGCTACGTATCCTGTTATGTATCCTGCTACGTATCCTGCTACGTTGCCAAATCAGTAACATTCTGCTTTTTAGCAAGGAATGGTTATCGTAATATAGCACGGAGTAACGGCGTTCTTATGCAACAGTATGTGGTGAAAATACAATAATGCCTCCATAATGTGGGCGTTTCTTTTTCATTATATATACTGAGCTACCGACGGAGCAGCTCTTTGGTGGAGTTCAGTGCAGCTGAAATCAGCCAGAACTGGCAACTCTGACAGGGTCAGTTAGGGCCGTTAGGACAGCAAAGTTTCTGCAAGCAGCCTGCAGCTCTTGTTAGTGGAGAGAACTGCAGCGTTGAGGATCGTTATGACTTGTTTAGATGCATTTTCAGAAAGCCAGTGGCTGCTTCATGAGCCGAAAGGCAGGAGTCAGAGAGCCGCATGAGGAACGCTGTCGTAGGACGTCTCAGCCCCGGGTCTGGGTTCAGCACAGGAATCCTCAGGGAGCTGCGAGCTGATCGCTCTGATTGGCTGACGCCCCGCGTCAAGCGGCCAAAGTTCAGATTTTACATCTCTGGTTCCGAGCTTAAACTTCTTAAATTTTCGGTGCGGAACGCGTGTGACGCCGATGCTCAAAACGCGACGCAAGAAAGCTCGCCGTCCCCTTGCCGCGCCTCCACATAGACTTCACATGGAAACCTGCCGCTCTTGACGCTCAAAACACGTTTGGTCTGAACACACCGTTACTCTGCTTTCCAAAGACAAACATTAAAATGTTGGAAATACGAAGCATCATTAAAATAAAGTAAAAACATGCTAGGAGATTACCTTAGCGCTGACTAAGCTAGCGCTACATTATCCAGGAGATTCTTATCATTATACAATAAAAACTGCTCATCTGTCATATTTATCCAAATTACATATGAATAAAAATCTCTCACACTGCAAAAATCCAACTTATGTTGGTTGGCCTGAAACAGTCATTTAAGTAGGTTAAACTTGAAAATATGTATTAATGACATTTAAAGCAATAACGTTAGTAATCCTAACCATACAAGCAAGTTATTTGCTCCAAAACAATTAGGTGAGTTGTTAAAAATGATAACTTTAAGTTGGAGTTCAATGCAAGGGACAACAGTTCTGCTAATCTTAATTTCTTTGTTGTAAAATGCGGGAAAACCAACTTTTTGAGTTTGCAATTTTCACTTGAAGTCTCACCTGGCTGTGCTGCCTCGAACTGGACTCCACGCAGGTAAGTTTTTTTTTTAATTAAGTTGATATGGTATGGGAAGTGTTGACTAATGTTGTGTAGCATGTTGTAGATTCATGGAGGAGGCAACCTACACATTTCCAACATTTAAACACAAACAGCTTTTCACTCAGCAGAACTCCTGCATGAGTTAGCAGCTAGCTTATCTGGGCTGATACCGTTCAAACAGGACAAGACATGTTAGCTTCTGCTGGTTAGTACCGTTCAAACAGGACAAGACATGTTAGCTTCTGCTGGTTAGTACCGTTCAAACAGGACAAGACATGTTAGCTTCTACTGGTTAGTACTGTTCAAACAGGACAAGACATGTTAGCTTCTACTGGTTAGTACTGTTCAAACAGGACAAGACGTGTTAGCTTCTGCTGGTTAGTACCGTTCAAACAGGACAAGACATGTTAGCTTCTGCTGGTTAGTACCGTTCAAACAGGACAAGACATGTTAGCTTCTACTGGTTAGTACCGTTCAAACAGGACAAGACATGTTAGCTTCTACTGGTTAGTACCGTTCAAACAGGACAAGACATGTTAGCTTCTGCTGGTTAGTACCGTTCAAACAGGACAAGACATGTTAGCTTCTGCTGGTTAGTACCGTTCAAACAGGACAAGACATGTTAGCTTCTACTGGTTAGTACCGTTCAAACAGGACAAGACATGTTAGCTTCTGCTGGTTAGTACCGTTCAAACAGGACAAGACATGTTAGCTTCTGCTGGTTAGTACCGTTCAAACAGGACAAGACATGTTAGCTTCTGCTGGTTAGTACCGTTCAAACAGGACAAGACATGTTAGCTTCTACTGGTTAGTACCGTTCAAACAGGACAAGACATGTTAGCTTCTACTGGTTAGTACCGTTCAAACAGGACACGACATGTTAGCTTCTACTGGTTAGTACTGTTCAAACAAGACAAGACATGTTAGCTTCTACTGGTTAGTATTCAGTTAATTCATGCTACTAGCTGCAGCTAAAGGAGTAGCCATCAGGGTTTCAATGCTAACACATTAGCTGATATTTCATGTACTAAGTATCAGGACAACTTGGAGCAGTTTGTGTAACACTTTTTGTAGTAACATTTACATCATGCCGAGTTCAATAAAACACTTCATGCTGCTACCATTTACATATTAAAATGATAAGATGTGAGTCATGTCAGAGTTGATAAAATTATTATAGTGTAATGAAAGGCCAATCTACCTATTTGAAATATTGTGTTGGTCAAAATATAGGCCTACCTCAAATTTACTACATTGCTTTTGATTAAAAAAAGGTGTAAATATTTGTACTATGACCCACTGTGGGCTCCCAGACTTGTATATATTGTCCTTCTGTTTAAAAACGTTGAAATGCATTTAATTGACTGCCCTGTTTTATACTGACTGCTGACTTTCTTAACCTAATCTGATGTAGGCATTGTTTTTAGGTATAGATATAGGTTGATAACCTTAAATAGTATATGTTATTTGTAATTAATGTTTACTGCAGCAAAATTTATTAAAAATAAAAACACTGAATGTGTAATCTTTTTAGCTCAAGGGTCTAGTCTAGTCTTTGCATTGTCATTAAATTTATAAAATGTTATGTGTAATGTATAACATTTCTGCTGACAGCCTTAGTAATTCCCTGCAAATTGTCATTTTTGTTTTTTCAGACTGAAATGAATGCAGTTCAAGTTCCCATGGTTTACCAACGCCATGGAAGCTGATCTGCTGAAACATTATCGGCCACATCACAGAGTTTCAACACGGCTTTGCAAACACAGGGAATGCTGCACTTTCAGAACCATCAGTGCTATGAAATCACATCTTTCACGACTGCATAGGACTGTCCAACTGTTCTTTATTTATGAGCAAAAGTTGTCTTTCATTTTTCTTATATTGATAAAAGCACAAGCTGTTTTTTGATTTGTCTTTTTATTTGATTCAATGCTGCTAGTTTAAATAAAACTAAGGTTTTGAGGACGTATGTTGCATCTGTAATTATTTATGCATTTGATTAGAAATTATTGAAATTAAATTATGAAGTTGAGGGTTAAGGTTACTCTAACCCCTAACCTTAACCCTAAATTATTCTGCTATACTAACTTGACCAAATTCAAGTGGATTTTGTGAAATAATTTGAGTTATTACAGTGTAAAATCATAAATTATTACAACTTATGAAAGAGTTAGCGCAAGTAAGGATTAAAAGTTATAACCATGTAGATTTTTAAATTAGTACAACTTGTGGAACAGTTACCAGAAGTAACGATTAAAAGTTATTACAATATAAAATTATAATTTAGTGGAACTTACAATTGAGTTGTAATTTAGAGTTGAGCAAACTCAAAAGCAAAACTTAAAATATTTAGTTTGGCTGTTCAACTTAAAATTTTATCGAAGTTTGTTGCCTTGAAATTTTAAGTTCACCCAACTTTTTCTTTTTTACAGTGCTGCAGCAGTTTTTGCTTCATGTATGCACGATGTTTTCCAGATGATGGTTGCATCAGAGGCTGTTTGAGTATTGTTTTCACTGTTTCCATATCATGCACACTAACGCGCCGCTAACGCCTGTTTCCTGGCTCTCATCAGTCTGCCAGGCGAGCAGGACGACACGTCTCTGTCCAGATGGACACTTTATCCGCAGAAAACTTGTTCTTATCATTACAACTAATAATAAATAAAAATGTGGTGGTGTTTAATCCTGGTGGCTGAAACAACCTCCTGGCTGTGGTTGGATCACCGTCTGCTGTGGGAAGCTGACAGAATGTGGAGGAGAGTCATTTTCTCTGCTTTATGGCTGTGCTGAGAGTTGGAGGAGGGGGGGCATCATCATACCCTGGCCTTTTCTCTGGGCTGACGTGCAACAGGAATGACCCAACCAAGGATGACATGCGTGGCATTGCCCGTGCACACATTAATATTTACAAGGTCCTGCAGGAGGTGTTATCCGTCTCAGCCAGTAGAAGCAGGACGTCTTCTGATTTATGCTTCCTATGATCTGCGCTCCACCAACAGATCCAGTTGTTCCACTGACACACTGAGGCCGAGGAAGAGAGGCGTCATTAATCACCAGATGGGCGGGTGTAACTCAGCTCATGTTCCCACACCACAGAGTCATGTCTCGCTTTGTGCCAAAGTCCACTCCGATCGGATCTTCTCAGCATAATGACACAAGATAAACGTGGCCCAAGAGCCGTAAAGGCTGCCGCCGCGTGGCATCGTCGCGTCTCTGCTGGAGCAGCAACAGGTGTAGGATGGTCTTACAGCCGCCATCTTCACGTTTCCCCTCAGAAACGCGTCACTTTCCCCTCAGAAACGCGTCACTTTCCCCTCAGAAACGCATCACTTTCCCCTCAGAGTCACTTTCTCCTCAGAAACGCGTCACTTTCCCCTCAGAAACGCGTCACTTTCCCCTCAGAAACGCATCACTTTCCCCTCAGAGTCACTTTCCCCTCAGAAACGCGTCACTTTCCCCTCAGAAACGCGTCACTTTCCCCTCAGAAACCCGTCACGTTTCCCCTCAGAGTCACTTTCCCCTCAGAAACGCGTCACTTTCCCCTCAGAGTCACTTTCCCCTCAGAAACGCGTCACTTTCCCCTCAGAGTCACTTTCCCCTCAAAAACGCGTCACTTTCCCCTCAGAAACGCGTCACTTTCCCCTCAGAAACGCTTCACGTTTCCCCTCAGAAACGTGTCACGTTTCCCCTCAGAAACGCGTCACTTTCCCCTCAGAAACGCGTCACGTTTCCCCTCAGAAACGCGTCACGTTTCCCCTCAGAAACGCGTCACTTTCTCCTCAGAAACGCGTCACTTTCTCCTCAGAAACGCATCACTTTCTCCTCAGAAACGCGTCACTTTCTCCTCAGAAACGCGTCACTTTCCCCTCAGAAATGCGTCACTTTCCCCTCAGAAACGTGTCACCTTTCCCCTCAGAAACGCGTCACTTTCTCCTCAGAAACACGTCACGTTTCCCTCAGAAACGTGTCACCTTTCCCCTCAGAAACGCGTCCCTTTCCCCTCAGAAACGCGTCACCTTTCCCCTCAGAAACGCGTCACCTTTCCCCTCAGAAACGTGTCACCTTTCCCCTCAGAAACGTGTCACCTTTCCCCTCAGAAACGCGTCACCTTTCCCCTCAGAAACGCGTCACCTTTCCCCTCAGAAACGTGTCACCTTTCCCCTCAGAAACGTGTCACCTTTCCCCTCAGAAACGCGTCACCTTTCCCCTCAGAAACGTGTCACCTTTCCCCTCAGAAACGTGTCACCTTTCCCCTCAGAAACGCGTCACCTTTCCCCTCAGAAACGCGTCACTTTCCCCTCAGAAACGTGTCACCTTTCCCCTCAGAAACGCGTCACTTTCCCCTCAGAAACGCGTCACTTTCCCCTCAGAAACGCGTCACGTTTCCCCTCAGAGTCACTTTCCCCTCAGAAACGCGTCACTTTCTCCTCAGAAACGTGTCACGTTTCCACTCAGAAACGCGTCACTTTCTCCTCAGAAACGCGTCACTTTCCCCTCAGAAACGCGTCACTTTCCCCTCAGAAACGCGTCACTTTCCCCTCAGAAACGCGTCACTTTCCCCTCAGAAACGCGTCACGTTTCCCCTCAGAGTCACTTTCCCCTCAGAAACGCGTCACTTTCACCTCAGAAACGTGTCACCTTTCCACTCAGAAACGCGTCACTTTCTCCTCAGAAACGCGTCACTTTCCCCTCAGAAACGCGTCACGTTTCCCCTCAGAGTCACTTTCTCCTCAGAAACGCGTCACTTTCCCCTCAGAAACGCGTCACGTTTCCCCTCAGAGTCACTTTCCCCTCAGAAACGCGTCACTTTCTCCTCAGAAACGTGTCACGTTTCCACTCAGAAACGCGTCACTTTCTCCTCAGAAACGCGTCACTTTCCCCTCAGAAACGCGTCACTTTCCCCTCAGAAACGCGTCACTTTCCCCTCAGAAACGCGTCACGTTTCCCCTCAGAGTCACTTTCCCCTCAGAAACGCGTCACTTTCACCTCAGAAACGTGTCACTTTCCCCTCAGAAACGCGTCACTTTCTCCTCAGAAACGCGTCACTTTCCCCTCAGAAACGCGTCACGTTTCCCCTCAGAGTCACTTTCTCCTCAGAAACGCGTCACTTTCCCCTCAGAAACGCGTCACGTTTCCCCTCAGAGTCACTTTCTCCTCAGAAACGCGTCACTTTCCCCTCAGAAACGCGTCACGTTTCCCCTCAGAGTCACTTTCCCCTCAGAAACGCGTCACGTTTCCCTCAGAAACGCGTCACGTTTCCCCTCAGAAACGCGTCACGTTTCCCCTCAGAAACGCGTCACTTTCCCTTCAGAAATGCTTCACGTTTCCCTCAGAAACGCGTCACGTTTCTCTCAGAAACGCGTCACGTTTCCCCTCAGAAACGCGTCACTTTCCCCTCAAAAATGCGTCACTTTCCCCTCAGAAACGCGTCACTTTCCCCTCAAAAATGCGTCACTTTCCCCTCAGAAACGCGTCACTTTTGTCCTCAGAAACCCGTCACGTTTCCCTCAGAAACGCGTCACTTTTGTCTTCAGAAACGCGTCACTTTCCCCTCAGAAACGCGTCACTTTCCCCTCAAAAATGCGTCACTTTCCCCTCAGAAACGCGTCACTTTCCCCTCAAAAATGCGTCACTTTCACCTCAGAAACGCGTCACTTTCACCTCAGAAACGCGTCACGTTTCCCTCAGAAACGCGTCACTTTTGTCCTCAGAAACGCGTCACGTTTCCCTCAGAAACGCATCACTTTCCCCTCAGAAACGCGTCACGTTTCCCCTCAGAAACGCGTCACTTTCCCCTCAGAAACGCGTCACGTTTCCCTCAGAAACACGTCACGTTTCCCTCAGAAACGCGTCACTTTTCTCCTCAGAAACGCGTCACTTTCACCTCAGAAACGCGTCACGTTTCCCTTAGAAACGCGTCACTTTTGTCCTCAGAAACGCATCACGTTTCCCCTCAGAAACGCGTCACTTTCACCTCAGAAACGCGTCACGTTTCCCTTAGAAACGCGTCACTTTTGTCCTCAGAAACGCGTCACGTTTCCCCTCAGAAACGCATCACGTTTCCCCTCAGAAACGCGTCACTTTCCCCTCAGAAACGCGTCACGTTTCCCTCAGAAACGCGTCACGTTTCCCTCAGAAACGCGTCACTTTTCTCCTCAGAAACGCGTCACTTTCACCTCAGAAACGCGTCACGTTTCCCTCAGAAACGCGTCACTTTTGTCCTCAGAAACGCATCACTTTCCCCTCAGAAACGCGTCACTTTCCCCTCAGAAACGCATCACTTTCCCCTCAGAAACGCGTCACGTTTCCCTCAGAAACGCATCACTTTCCCCTCAGAAACGCGTCACGTTTCCCCTCAGAAACGCGTCACTTTCCCCTCAGAAACGCGTCACTTTCCCCTCAGAAACGCGTCACTTTCCCCTCAGAAAGGCGTCACTTTCCCCTCACAAACGTGTCACTTTCCCTTCAGAAACGCGTCACTTTCCCCTCAGAAACGCGTCACTTTCCCCTCAGAAACGCATCACTTTCCCCTCAGAAACGCGTCACGTTTCCCTCAGAAACGCATCACTTTCCCCTCAGAAACGCGTCACGTTTCCCCTCAGAAACGCGTCACTTTCCCCTCAGAAAGGCGTCACTTTCCCCTCAGAAACGCGTCACTTTCCCCTCAGAAAGGCGTCACTTTCCCCTCACAAACGTGTCACTTTCCCTTCAGAAACGCGTCACTTTCCCCTCAGAAACGCGTCACTTTCCCCTCAGAAACGCATCACTTTCCCCTCAGAAACGCGTCACGTTTCCCCTCAGAAACGCGTCACTTTCCCCTCAGAAACGCATCACTTTCCCCTCAGAAACGCGTCACGTTTCCCCTCAGAAACGCATCACTTTCCACTCAGAAACGCGTCACGTTTCCCCACAGAAACGCGTCACTTTCCCCTCAGAAACGCGTCACTTTCCCCTCAGAAACGCATCACTTTCCCCTCAGAAACGCATCACTTTCCCCTCAGAAACGCGTCACGTTTCCCCTCAGAAACGCGTCACGTTTCCCCTCAGAAACGCGTCACTTTCCCTTCAGAAATGCTTCACGTTTCCCTCAGAAACGCGTCACGTTTCTCTCAGAAACGCGTCACGTTTCCCCTCAGAAACGCGTCACTTTTGTCCTCAGAAACGCGTCACGTTTCCCTCAGAAACGCGTCACTTTTGTCCTCAGAAACGCGTCACGTTTCCCCTCAGAAACGCGTCACTTTCCCCTCAAAAATGCGTCACTTTCCCCTCAGAAACGCGTCACTTTCCCCTCAAAAATGCGTCACTTTCCCCTCAGAAACGCGTCACTTTTGTCCTCAGAAACCCGTCACGTTTCCCTCAGAAACGCGTCACTTTTGTCTTCAGAAACGCGTCACTTTCCCCTCAGAAACGCGTCACTTTCCCCTCAAAAATGCGTCACTTTCCCCTCAGAAACGCGTCACTTTCCCCTCAAAAATGCGTCACTTTCCCCTCAGAAACGCGTCACTTTCCCCTCAAAAATGCGTCACTTTCCCCTCAGAAACGCGTCACTTTCCCCTCAGAAACGCGTCACGTTTCCCCTCAGAAACACGTCACTTTTGTCCTCAGAAACGCGTCACTTTTGTCCTCAGAAACGCGTCACGTTACCCCTCAGAAACGCGTCACTTTCCCCTCAAAAATGCGTCACTTTCCCCTCAGAAACGCGTCACTTTCCCCTCAGAAACGCGTCACGTTTCCCCTCAGAAACGCGTCACTTTCCCCTCAAAAATGCGTCACTTTCCCCTCAGAAACGCGTCACTTTCCCCTCAAAAATGCGTCACTTTCCCCTCAGAAACGCGTCACTTTCCCCTCAAAAATGCGTCACTTTCCCCTCAGAAACGCGTCACTTTCCCCTCAAAAATGCGTCACTTTCCCCTCAGAAACGCGTCACTTTCCCCTCAGAAACGCATCACTTTCCCCTCAGAAACGCGTCACGTTTCCCCTCAGAAACGCGTCACTTTCCCCTCAGAAACGCATCACTTTCCACTCAGAAACGCGTCACGTTTCCCCACAGAAACGCGTCACTTTCCCCTCAGAAACGCGTCACTTTCCCCTCAGAAACGCATCACTTTCCCCTCAGAAACGCGTCACTTTCCCCTCAGAAACGCTTCACGTTTCCCCTCAGAAACGTGTCACGTTTCCCCTCAGAAACGCGTCACTTTCCCCTCAGAAACGCGTCACGTTTCCCCTCAGAAACGCGTCACGTTTCCCCTCAGAAACGCGTCACTTTCTCCTCAGAAACGCGTCACTTTCTCCTCAGAAACGCATCACTTTCTCCTCAGAAACGCGTCACTTTCTCCTCAGAAACGCGTCACTTTCCCCTCAGAAATGCGTCACTTTCCCCTCAGAAACGTGTCACCTTTCCCCTCAGAAACGCGTCACTTTCTCCTCAGAAACACGTCACGTTTCCCTCAGAAACGTGTCACCTTTCCCCTCAGAAACGCGTCCCTTTCCCCTCAGAAACGCGTCACCTTTCCCCTCAGAAACGCGTCACCTTTCCCCTCAGAAACGTGTCACCTTTCCCCTCAGAAACGTGTCACCTTTCCCCTCAGAAACGCGTCACCTTTCCCCTCAGAAACGCGTCACCTTTCCCCTCAGAAACGTGTCACCTTTCCCCTCAGAAACGTGTCACCTTTCCCCTCAGAAACGCGTCACCTTTCCCCTCAGAAACGTGTCACCTTTCCCCTCAGAAACGTGTCACCTTTCCCCTCAGAAACGCGTCACCTTTCCCCTCAGAAACGCGTCACTTTCCCCTCAGAAACGTGTCACCTTTCCCCTCAGAAACGCGTCACTTTCCCCTCAGAAACGCGTCACTTTCCCCTCAGAAACGCGTCACGTTTCCCCTCAGAGTCACTTTCCCCTCAGAAACGCGTCACTTTCTCCTCAGAAACGTGTCACGTTTCCACTCAGAAACGCGTCACTTTCTCCTCAGAAACGCGTCACTTTCCCCTCAGAAACGCGTCACTTTCCCCTCAGAAACGCGTCACTTTCCCCTCAGAAACGCGTCACTTTCCCCTCAGAAACGCGTCACGTTTCCCCTCAGAGTCACTTTCCCCTCAGAAACGCGTCACTTTCACCTCAGAAACGTGTCACCTTTCCACTCAGAAACGCGTCACTTTCTCCTCAGAAACGCGTCACTTTCCCCTCAGAAACGCGTCACGTTTCCCCTCAGAGTCACTTTCTCCTCAGAAACGCGTCACTTTCCCCTCAGAAACGCGTCACGTTTCCCCTCAGAGTCACTTTCCCCTCAGAAACGCGTCACTTTCTCCTCAGAAACGTGTCACGTTTCCACTCAGAAACGCGTCACTTTCTCCTCAGAAACGCGTCACTTTCCCCTCAGAAACGCGTCACTTTCCCCTCAGAAACGCGTCACTTTCCCCTCAGAAACGCGTCACGTTTCCCCTCAGAGTCACTTTCCCCTCAGAAACGCGTCACTTTCACCTCAGAAACGTGTCACTTTCCCCTCAGAAACGCGTCACTTTCTCCTCAGAAACGCGTCACTTTCCCCTCAGAAACGCGTCACGTTTCCCCTCAGAGTCACTTTCTCCTCAGAAACGCGTCACTTTCCCCTCAGAAACGCGTCACGTTTCCCCTCAGAGTCACTTTCTCCTCAGAAACGCGTCACTTTCCCCTCAGAAACGCGTCACGTTTCCCCTCAGAGTCACTTTCCCCTCAGAAACGCGTCACGTTTCCCTCAGAAACGCGTCACGTTTCCCCTCAGAAACGCGTCACGTTTCCCCTCAGAAACGCGTCACTTTCCCTTCAGAAATGCTTCACGTTTCCCTCAGAAACGCGTCACGTTTCTCTCAGAAACGCGTCACGTTTCCCCTCAGAAACGCGTCACTTTCCCCTCAAAAATGCGTCACTTTCCCCTCAGAAACGCGTCACTTTCCCCTCAAAAATGCGTCACTTTCCCCTCAGAAACGCGTCACTTTTGTCCTCAGAAACCCGTCACGTTTCCCTCAGAAACGCGTCACTTTTGTCTTCAGAAACGCGTCACTTTCCCCTCAGAAACGCGTCACTTTCCCCTCAAAAATGCGTCACTTTCCCCTCAGAAACGCGTCACTTTCCCCTCAAAAATGCGTCACTTTCACCTCAGAAACGCGTCACTTTCACCTCAGAAACGCGTCACGTTTCCCTCAGAAACGCGTCACTTTTGTCCTCAGAAACGCGTCACTTTCCCCTCAGAAACGCGTCACGTTTCCCCTCAGAAACGCGTCACTTTCCCCTCAGAAACGCGTCACGTTTCCCTCAGAAACACGTCACGTTTCCCTCAGAAACGCGTCACTTTTCTCCTCAGAAACGCGTCACTTTCACCTCAGAAACGCGTCACGTTTCCCTTAGAAACGCGTCACTTTTGTCCTCAGAAACGCATCACGTTTCCCCTCAGAAACGCGTCACTTTCACCTCAGAAACGCGTCACGTTTCCCTTAGAAACGCGTCACTTTTGTCCTCAGAAACGCGTCACGTTTCCCCTCAGAAACGCATCACGTTTCCCCTCAGAAACGCGTCACTTTCCCCTCAGAAACGCGTCACGTTTCCCTCAGAAACGCGTCACGTTTCCCTCAGAAACGCGTCACTTTTCTCCTCAGAAACGCGTCACTTTCACCTCAGAAACGCGTCACGTTTCCCTCAGAAACGCGTCACTTTTGTCCTCAGAAACGCATCACTTTCCCCTCAGAAACGCGTCACTTTCCCCTCAGAAACGCATCACTTTCCCCTCAGAAACGCGTCACGTTTCCCTCAGAAACGCATCACTTTCCCCTCAGAAACGCGTCACGTTTCCCCTCAGAAACGCGTCACTTTCCCCTCAGAAACGCGTCACTTTCCCCTCAGAAACGCGTCACTTTCCCCTCAGAAAGGCGTCACTTTCCCCTCACAAACGTGTCACTTTCCCTTCAGAAACGCGTCACTTTCCCCTCAGAAACGCGTCACTTTCCCCTCAGAAACGCATCACTTTCCCCTCAGAAACGCGTCACGTTTCCCTCAGAAACGCATCACTTTCCCCTCAGAAACGCGTCACGTTTCCCCTCAGAAACGCGTCACTTTCCCCTCAGAAAGGCGTCACTTTCCCCTCAGAAACGCGTCACTTTCCCCTCAGAAAGGCGTCACTTTCCCCTCACAAACGTGTCACTTTCCCTTCAGAAACGCGTCACTTTCCCCTCAGAAACGCGTCACTTTCCCCTCAGAAACGCATCACTTTCCCCTCAGAAACGCGTCACGTTTCCCCTCAGAAACGCGTCACTTTCCCCTCAGAAACGCATCACTTTCCACTCAGAAACGCGTCACGTTTCCCCACAGAAACGCGTCACTTTCCCCTCAGAAACGCGTCACTTTCCCCTCAGAAACGCATCACTTTCCCCTCAGAAACGCATCACTTTCCCCTCAGAAACGCGTCACGTTTCCCCTCAGAAACGCGTCACGTTTCCCCTCAGAAACGCGTCACTTTCCCTTCAGAAATGCTTCACGTTTCCCTCAGAAACGCGTCACGTTTCTCTCAGAAACGCGTCACGTTTCCCCTCAGAAACGCGTCACTTTTGTCCTCAGAAACGCGTCACGTTTCCCTCAGAAACGCGTCACTTTTGTCCTCAGAAACGCGTCACGTTTCCCCTCAGAAACGCGTCACTTTCCCCTCAAAAATGCGTCACTTTCCCCTCAGAAACGCGTCACTTTCCCCTCAAAAATGCGTCACTTTCCCCTCAGAAACGCGTCACTTTTGTCCTCAGAAACCCGTCACGTTTCCCTCAGAAACGCGTCACTTTTGTCTTCAGAAACGCGTCACTTTCCCCTCAGAAACGCGTCACTTTCCCCTCAAAAATGCGTCACTTTCCCCTCAGAAACGCGTCACTTTCCCCTCAAAAATGCGTCACTTTCCCCTCAGAAACGCGTCACTTTCCCCTCAAAAATGCGTCACTTTCCCCTCAGAAACGCGTCACTTTCCCCTCAGAAACGCGTCACGTTTCCCCTCAGAAACACGTCACTTTTGTCCTCAGAAACGCGTCACTTTTGTCCTCAGAAACGCGTCACGTTACCCCTCAGAAACGCGTCACTTTCCCCTCAAAAATGCGTCACTTTCCCCTCAGAAACGCGTCACTTTCCCCTCAGAAACGCGTCACGTTTCCCCTCAGAAACGCGTCACTTTCCCCTCAAAAATGCGTCACTTTCCCCTCAGAAACGCGTCACTTTCCCCTCAAAAATGCGTCACTTTCCCCTCAGAAACGCGTCACTTTCCCCTCAAAAATGCGTCACTTTCCCCTCAGAAACGCGTCACTTTCCCCTCAAAAATGCGTCACTTTCCCCTCAGAAACGCGTCACTTTCCCCTCAGAAACGCATCACTTTCCCCTCAGAAACGCGTCACGTTTCCCCTCAGAAACGCGTCACTTTCCCCTCAGAAACGCATCACTTTCCACTCAGAAACGCGTCACGTTTCCCCACAGAAACGCGTCACTTTCCCCTCAGAAACGCGTCACTTTCCCCTCAGAAACGCATCACTTTCCCCTCAGAAACGCGTCACGTTTCCCCTCAGAAACGCGTCACGTTTCCCCTCAGAAACGCGTCACTTTCCCTTCAGAAATGCTTCACGTTTCCCTCAGAAACGCGTCACGTTTCTCTCAGAAACGCGTCACGTTTCCCCTCAGAAACGCGTCACTTTTGTCCTCAGAAACGCGTCACGTTTCCCTCAGAAACGCGTCACTTTTGTCCTCAGAAACGCGTCACGTTTCCCCTCAGAAACGCGTCACTTTCCCCTCAAAAATGCGTCACTTTTGTCCTCAGAAACCCGTCACGTTTCCCTCAGAAACGCGTCACTTTTGTCTTCAGAAACGCGTCACTTTCCCCTCAGAAACGCGTCACTTTCCCCTCAAAAATGCGTCACTTTCCCCTCAGAAACGCGTCACTTTCCCCTCAAAAATGCGTCACTTTCCCCTCAGAAACGCGTCACTTTCCCCTCAAAAATGCGTCACTTTCCCCTCAGAAACGCGTCACTTTCCCCTCAGAAACGCGTCACGTTTCCCCTCAGAAACACGTCACTTTTGTCCTCAGAAACGCGTCACTTTTGTCCTCAGAAACGCGTCACGTTACCCCTCAGAAACGCGTCACTTTCCCCTCAAAAATGCGTCACTTTCCCCTCAGAAACGCGTCACTTTCCCCTCAGAAACGCGTCACGTTTCCCCTCAGAAACGCGTCACTTTCCCCTCAAAAATGCGTCACTTTCCCCTCAGAAACGCGTCACTTTCCCCTCAAAAATGCGTCACTTTCCCCTCAGAAACGCGTCACTTTCCCCTCAAAAATGCGTCACTTTCCCCTCAGAAACGCGTCACTTTCCCCTCAAAAATGCGTCACTTTCCCCTCAGAAACGCGTCACTTTCCCCTCAAAAATGCGTCACTTTCCCCTCAGAAACGCGTCACTTTCCCCTCAAAAATGCGTCACTTTCCCCTCAGAAACGCGTCACTTTCCCCTCAGAAACGCGTCACTTTCCCCTCAGAAACGCGTCACGTTACCCCTCAGAAACGCGTCACTTTCCCCTCAGAAACGCGTCACTTTCCCCTCAGAAACGCGTCACTTTCCCCTCAGAAACGCGTCACGTTTCCCCTCAGAAACGCGTCACTTTCCCCTCAGAAACGCATCACTTTCCACTCAGAAACGCGTCACGTTTCCCCACAGAAACGCGTCACTTTCCCCTCAGAAACGCGTCACTTTCCCCTCAGAAACGCATCACTTTCCCCTCAGAAACGCGTCACGTTTCCCCTCAGAAACGCGTCACGTTTCCCCTCAGAAACGCGTCACTTTCCCTTCAGAAATGCTTCACGTTTCCCTCAGAAACGCGTCACGTTTCTCTCAGAAACGCGTCACGTTTCCCCTCAGAAACGCGTCACTTTTGTCCTCAGAAACGCGTCACGTTTCCCTCAGAAACGCGTCGCTTTTGTCCTCAGAAACGCGTCACGTTTCCCCTCAGAAACGCGTCACTTTCCCCTCAAAAATGCGTCACTTTTGTCCTCAGAAACCCGTCACGTTTCCCTCAGAAACGCGTCACTTTTGTCTTCAGAAACGCGTCACTTTCCCCTCAGAAACGCGTCACTTTCCCCTCAGAAACGCGTCACTTTCCCCTCAAAAATGCGTCACTTTCCCCTCAGAAACGCGTCACTTTCCCCTCAAAAATGCGTCACTTTCCCCTCAGAAACGCGTCACTTTCCCCTCAAAAATGCGTCACTTTCCCCTCAGAAACGCGTCACTTTCCCCTCAGAAACGCGTCACGTTTCCCCTCAGAAACGCGTCACTTTTGTCCTCAGAAACGCGTCACTTTCCCCTCAGAAACGCGTCACTTTCCCCTCAAAAATGCGTCACTTTCCCCTCAGAAACGCGTCACTTTCCCCTCAGAAACGCGTCACGTTTCCCCTCAGAAACGCGTCACTTTCCCCTCAAAAATGCGTCACTTTCCCCTCAGAAACGCGTCACTTTCCCCTCAAAAATGCGTCACTTTCCCCTCAGAAACGCGTCACTTTCCCCTCAAAAATGCGTCACTTTCCCCTCAGAAACGCGTCACTTTCCCCTCAAAAATGCGTCACTTTCCCCTCAGAAACGCGTCACTTTCCCCTCAAAAATGCGTCACTTTCCCCTCAGAAACGCGTCACTTTCCCCTCAAAAATGCGTCACTTTCCCCTCAGAAACGCGTCACTTTCCTCTCAGAGTCACTTTCACCTCAGAAACGCGTCACGCATCACTTTCCCCTCAAAGTGACACATATAACACAATATAACTAAAAATTTCAAGTAAAAATCAGCACAAAGTAAAGCATTATGCACTTACTTTTGCTCTTCCCATAAAACATGCTACTTGCAATGGAGGCCATTTTCCTTGAAGAGAGAAAGAAAGTTCACAAAGCCCCACCCACCCCCACCCCCCACCCACAAAAGAGGTACCATTTAAAAGCACGAAATGTCCTCTTTAAAGACCAAAAGGTGTTAGTTCAGTAGCATTCAGGGAGATGAGAATATTTAGGTTTACAAAGGTCCTCCACAGAGGACAAATTTGAACTACTGATAGTCAGGAGGATATAAGATACTGTCATTTAATGAGTTACAGAAACAAACAAACAAATGTGTTCTGGACAAATTAGAGCATTTTTCTGATGAACAGTGGGACAAAATACCTGTCAACAGGTGCAGAAGTCTGACTGGGAGGAACCGAAAACACCTGACTGGACTGGAAGCATATTATTTTATCATATTGGTTTACTTTTTAAAAAATCTTTCTATTGAAGCAGAATTAGAAAATAATGTCATGATTTTCAAACACTTTCGTTATTTTAAATCAGTTTCATCTTATTTCCCAGGCAGCAGTTTTCTCCTTCTTTAATGGGAGGGTATGAATACATATGAGGACGACTGTACATGTATCTGACAAGGATTATTTTCCACTGAAGTTAACGTCAGCTTGACAGGATGAGCTGTCAGCCAGAGGAGAGCTCGTCTAAACCGCCTCATGTTGCTCATTTACACACAAAGGAAAAGAAATCTCATTTAGATTACTGCCACCATTTTCTGTCATTTTAAACATATTTTTGTGTTTTTGTCGAAGAATGGGATCAGTAATTAGATAAACTTGGCATATGTAGTTGCTAGGCAACAGAGGACTGGAGCACTATGGGTAATTCTCGTCCACTATATAGACCGTCTCATTTCACTGGCAGTAAGCTCAGCTGGATGCAGATGACGTAATTTATCTGTGGGTCTAAAGACACGTCCACATCAGCTGTTCCGATCCGAGTCCGAGTCCGTTTGCTGGGAAAGTCGCTTCGTTTGGGGAAATGTGAACGCACCAAACGAATTCTGATTTGGAGCAAAGAAGCGACGCAAGTCTCGGCCTGTTTCAAGCGGTCCAAATACAGGAAGCGGACTACAAAAAAGTAACTTCCTGCATGTGGCGTAGCATTGCATTGTGGGTAAATCCATAGCGATGGTGTTAAGGGTCCTCTGCCTGCTAAAACTTCCTGTGACTCAAATTTAAATTTAAATACACCCAAATATATTTAGATTTATGTATATTTTTGCGTATATACACATTTACAAATACTGCTGTCTTACATCCAATGCATTCTGGGAAAACGTCGGCCACGGATGAAACATCGCTTGCAGCTGTCAGTACAATCTAATCTGGAGCCAAATGAAGTCGGACTCTGTTAGCTGGTTAGCTACTGTTAGCTCCCGTTAGCTCCTGGTTAGCTCGTTAACGCTTAGCTACAGGCAGGTCAGCATTTGCGTGGTGTCAATCATCCACTCCTCCACCCCACTCAGCTCCACCTCTTTGCTCATATTTGTTACTTCCTGGAATGACACGAGTCGATGTTGCAGGAGAGCAAACCGCCCACATAGCTTCAAGTCATCTCATCTTCAGAGGACGAATGTGACGTTGATTTCAACCATTAATTATCACATCATTTAGGTTAATCTTATGATCACCCTCCTGGTTGATTCATCCATTCATTCATTTTCTGTACCGCTGGTCCAAGGCAGGGTCGGGGCATGCTGGAGCGAAGAAATTCTAATAGATAATGTTGTAAAATGTAAAAATATTTTATCTGGTGGAGATGGGATGGACATCACCACCACCAGAAAGACAGAGGAGGTCAGCAGGGGACAGATGCTGTCAGTGTCTCATCAGACCACCGGACTTATCCAGAAAGGACAAATAAAGTGGTCAGACAATAAAATGTAGGGAGAAAGTGCATATTGGTCCACAGGAGGAGGAAGGGGGGGCGCTGCCCACTCCCACAGATTAGAAGCTGGCGGGAAAATGAAGGAGTCCAGAGATACGCTGGAACAAAATGCTCCAGATGATGCTGGAAGTGCTTCATTCCTTTGTTTCAGATTATAAAATGAACGGACATAAATGAGACGTCTCTGACTCCAGTTTATTTACTGGGAACATACTGGTGTTCCTGTGTGTCCCAGCTGGGTTGCAGCGCTGCAGATGTGGTCGGAGAGGGGGGGGGCAGTGGTTCCACCTTGTGTCCTAGCTGCGGTGTCATCGCAGAGGAACCAATAATCACCATGAAGGAGGAGGTGCAGGAGATGGAGAGGAATAAACACCACCCTGACAGAAACTTGTGAATAAATGAGAATTCTCCACCTCTGGTGTGTTGCATCACTTCTAGACGTAAAGCAGCAGCGTTTGGTTCCAACGTGAGAGGATGACTGACAACACAATCATTCAGATTGGATGATTGTTCAGGTGAACGCAGGTGAAGCGCTGACGTCATTTAGTAGCATGTTATGTAGCGTCTCCACTATCTGCACACATCTGCAGCTGTACAACAGGTTTCCTCCTGGGCATGGAGGCTCCTCCACCTGCCTCCATCTGCCCGATGGCCGCTACACCACGTCTGGCTGTGGAGAACATCGTTCTGTTCCTCTGCTCTGGGTTGGGAAAAGGAGCGGACCCGACCTGTCAGTCCCTTCCCTTTGGAAGGTGCCGGACTGGAGTCCAGAGTCTCCATGTTCCATGTCCACCAGCAGGGACAGATAAGCCACGTTGGGGAGCATTTTATATCCAACCATCACTTCATGTTCTGTATCTGCAGGTGGAGGAAACACCTGAGCAGCCTGATGATGGGCTGTTGTCATGGCGACCGCCTCCTTTTACCTGCAGGTCTTCATGTAGAGCTTTATTAGTACGGCAGCTTCTGTACGACTTATTAACTGTGTGATGTGGCTTTTCTAACATGTAGAACTGCTTGGTTTCAGAACATTTTCCTGCTGGACGTTTTACGTGCTGCAGGAACTTTTTCTCTTCTTCTGCAGATGCTGTTAATGTCCAACATTCTGGGGGAAAGTTCACATTTCATTTGGAACAAATGTCTTAAATTTCTTTTTATTTTCTACCGTTGGTGTCGCCGTTTCCCGTTTCTCCAGATGTTGTCGTACGCCGGTAAGACCATGGTGGGACCACGGTGCTGAAGAGAAACCAGGGGTTGTTCTCGTTCTCCTCTATCAATGACAAATAATAACCTGTTCTATCCACACCACTGCTTTAAGTGGAACAAAATAAGTTGTGGTCTTCCCTCAATGACTTGCTGTCGGTTTGTCATACAAATATGGGACAAAAACATGGCTAATACTGATATGTAGATCTATAAGTTGATCTATAGATTAATAGTTTTATTGCACAAAAATGACAAAAACAAACACAGCAAGTTCTAAATCAAATCCACATTTGCCAAATTCAAAGTACCATGGAGACTCTTTTATGAACTTCAAGCTGGACATTAAAAATAACCCTGAAAAGTAAATACAGAAACGTAAAGTTCATGAACCCTTTCATGCATGAATAAATAATGAATAATGAATAAATAACAATGAAACATTTTATAAAAAGAAAAACACTGAAGTGGTTTATTTACAGAAATACTGTCCTTATTCATTAATATGCAGAGAAAAGCTTGTTAACAGGTTTCCCTACAGGACCACGATGCATGAAAGGGTTAAAAACATAAAAACATTTAGACTTATTTAGCTTCTTACCAGACTGATTTAACTATGTAGTACTACTATTACTATTATAATTATTGTAGTACTATTACACTTTTCCATGTCTGTTAGTAGTAATACTATTACTATTATAATTATTGTAGTACTGTTACACTTTTCCATGTCTGTTAGTAGTAATACTATTACTATTATAATTATTGTAGTACTATTACACTTTTCCATGTCTGTTAGTAGTACTACTGTAGTAAATGACTGTTATTAGTAATACTATTACTATTACAATTATTGTAGTACTATTGTAGTACTATGTAGTAGACGTGCGGCGTGACGCTACAGCAAGTGTTCTGCGTCTAAACCGGCCTTAACAATATGTTTTTTTTGAGGCAACTTTTTTAAATTTTTATTAAAACAACAAATATAAGCTGTAATATGTGGTGAAGTCATAGGAGGTTGTACTGGTTGCTGAAGAAAGCTGGTAAAAGTCTCCGTATGCACTATATGCTGTAAAAAGTAGTCCCGGTACGCAAAGGGATAGAATTTAAAAGTGCCAGTACTGCTTACCGGTGCATACTGGCCCACTTAAAGCACATAGCCACATGCAAGGCTTTTTTTTATACGCTATTAAACTTTCTTTCCAGACTATGCGACACTCTTCTAAGCCAGATGAACGCCATTTTCTTTCCAAACGTCTTGATTATTAGACAGCATGGAATAAACTTTCATTGTTATGCAGATGATACTCAGATATACTTATCCTTTAAACCAGATTAAACAAATCAGCCCAATAGGCTACAAAATTGTCTCATAGACATCTGACAAACATCGACTGTAATGAATTTTCTTCCCAGCCCTTGTGTAGTCAAGTAAAGTAAACTCAAAAGTTATTAAATGATCAGACAGAACAGGGTTATGAGGAAAAAATGTTAGTTGATCACTTTTGATGCCACATGTCAGAAGAAGATCCAGAGTGTGACGATGAGGATGAGTCGGTCTGTGGACATTTTGGGAAAATCCAATTGAACTTAATATAGAGTTAAAGGCAATGTTTAAACTGTCATGTTCATCATCAAGATGAATGTTAAAATCCCCCAGAACAATAACTTTATCAGTATTCAGCACTAAGTCTGATAAGAGGTCTGAGAAGTCAGTTAGGAACTGTGGGGAAGATCCAGGTGGACGGTAGACTACTACTAGGAGAAGTGGCTTCTCTCATTTCCATCTTGGGTGGGAGAGACTAAGAGTCAGGTGTTCAAAGCTATTGGAACTATTTTTATGTTTAGGACTAATCAATAGTTCTGATTTAAAGATAGCTGCCAGACCTCCTCCTCGACCTGTAGTTCTGGGAACATGAATATTTAGACCGCGGTGCTGGTGAGCTGCTGGTCTGAGACTCGTCGCCTAAGGGGGGGAAATCCCCAAGACTGAGAACCTTAAACCTGTTGTAACAGGGGATGTCGTTTGGTGGAGGTGCACTGGAGGGACGCCTTCCTCTTTGCCGCCGTGAAGCGACATGGAACCAGAGCGGAGCGGAGACATCAGGAACCTGGGAATCTGCTTTTGGATTGCGGATAATAATGGTGTCCATCATGATCTCACCTTCTCGGATCCGATGCAGATTTGATATCCGTGACTCCAGTTCAGCTATTTTTTTGGCCAGGCGCAAATAACCGACACAACCAGCATGGTATGGAGACGTGAGTGGAGCCATTTTGAGCACCCTGTAAACGTTAGCAGCTAGCTAACAGCCGCCGGGTCTGGTAAACAGGATCTCAGCTTCTCTGGTGAGTCTATTGTTGATTTGAGTTTTATTTTGTTTTATCTTGTCCAGAGGCTGCAATAAAACTCTGATTACTGGAATGAGTTTGAGGTCCAATCTGGACCGGGCTAGGAAGAGATTGTCCTCAGGGAAATTAGAGTCGGAGGGCTGGGGTAGGTGTCGTCTAATTGAAGGCTAATTTATTGAATGATCACTTCACACAGATTCCTTAAAAAATTGACACAAAAACACATAAAGCTCTAAACATTTTAATGTAGAAAATGCCTATATATATTTATTTCTGTGTGTATTTATTACCTTTTTATCCATAAAATTATGTTTTTAATGGCTATATGGGTTATTTATATTGGCCAATACAGCATATAAATAAATGATCACGGTCTCGCATGCTGTTAGATGTCGGACAGTCCACTGTGCCCGAGTCGCTGACACTGTACAATTTGCCTTGTAAACAAGGAAGAGGACGAGCTGTAAAGACCCTGTTTCAGTAATCAAGCTGATGAATGACAAAAGCCTGGACTAGTCTCTTTTTTTTTTATAGGTCCTGCTGTGACATCTGGTCTTTTATCCATTTTATCCTAAATTGCTATTAGACTCTGAATCTATCACCTCAGTCAAATTTCTGTTTTTAGTAAAGTCTGAAACCATCACTGTGCCCAGATTTCTGACCTGGTTTGTGGTTTTAAGATCTGAATCCAATGATACAATCAGATTTCTGGTCTGGTTTTCTAGTTTTTAGGTCTGACTCTTTGTCTACAGCCAGATTTCTGGCCTGGTTGGTGGTTTTACGTTGTATAGAAAGATGTTCTGCGCTGACCTTTAACCGTTTCTCTTTGGCACCTCAGTTTTGCTTTTGTTGAACTGAAGAAATATTGGATATATCCTGTCTCCTCTATGCATCTGCCAAGAGCCTGTACAGGGTCTCGGTCTCCTCAAATTTTTGTGTAAATCTGCATGTCGTCTGCATATGTATGGTAACTAATGTTACTCTTTATGACCTGTGCTAGGGGAACATGTAGATGGATAGAGGCATCATCTGACAGCTTTGACATGTTGTTTATCAGCTGTCCCTCGTAGGGGTGGCCGACCTGACAGACCCAACAGATCCACCAGGTTGACCACGCCTCCCCCAGCACTCAGTGGTCTCCGGAGGCGAGCTCCCCAGGTGTGCAGGAGCATGAAGGCTTCCTCGTCTCATGTTGTGTGTTCAGCCAATCAGACATCTGCAGTAATTACTGTACATCCTACTGAAGTGTGTGGAAATCGTTTGGTAGACCTGAAGCTAAAAAGAACCTTTAACTTCCGGTAAAGGCGTCTGCAGAAAAAGGTAAGAGGGATGCAACCCCTCCAGGGGGTCAGGAGTTTGCTGCTCTGGGAAAAAATTCAAAAGCATCAATCTTCTCCCATCCTCACTCTGACTTTGCCTTCTAACCAGAGCCGAGACCAGTTCCGGCTGCACCCGATACTTTCATCCAGCTGTTTGACACCACTGCTACCACACTCATTCTGGAAATACAGTAAAGTATTAGAGCTAACTGGGAGCTGAACTGGTAGAACAGTGGATGTTCATACTTAGTCAGATGTGATGTACCCCAACATCACTTTGTTTCTGTAATGTAGCTAGCTAGTGTAGTCCCAAAAAGCTAATGTTAGCTTGCTTCTGTTAACGTTAGTGTCTCAAACCGGTCCCTGAAGTATCCGCCCAAATCAAGAACAAATTTGCGGACGAATCGTAACTGCCTCGGGTCACTCCGCGAGCGCTCTGGTCAGCACAAACCAATTAGGCTACAGTATTCCTCTCCACATTCACACTAATAGTGCAATGCTGTACCACTAGCAGGGGGATGTGTTGTTGAATTCAAGGCTCTTTCGGGCACGTGCACACGCTTGCAGTTAACCATGGCTCCGCACCATTCTCTTGCATAAAATCTGAAGTTAACACATCTCCACCAGAGAAGCAGATTTTGGGCCTGTAGGCTTTTGTCACAGCAGTGAACTGAATCCACCAAAAAGCTCTTTATCCTCTGTCTTTATGAAGAGAATGACAGTTTTCCAGTCAAACATTTAGAGGATGAAACATCGGACATGTGTCACAGATGAATGTTGGCGAACATGAAAGGATTTACGTGGAATCATCACACATGACTACACAGAATGAAGCTAAACAAGGCATACGACCAGGAGCAAGAAGTTTATCTAATCGGCCTCTTATTCCATGAACATCCAAATGATCTGTGATATGAATCCACTTCCTGCTTTAACATCTTCACAGCTACAGCTAATATACATAGTATACATAAAACAAAACCTTGAATAACAATAGGTGTAAAGCCCAAATGGCTTCTTCCACCCTATAATGCGTGAAGACCACATGTTCTTACGTAATATACATCATATACTTAAAACAAAACCTTGAATGAGAGCGCTGCAGCCTTCAGAAGTAATGCCATTCCATTCAGATAAAAGTGTTGAATGATCACAAAACATTTATGGAAGAAGTGGATCCATCATGCCCTGCGATAGTCTGGCGACTGGTCCAGGTGTTCCTGCCTCTCGTCTGGTGGCTGCTGGGATACACTCCAGTTTCCCCACAACCATGAACTGGACTAAGCGGTTGAAAAAAAAATGGATGGATGGATGGAAGGATGGATGATGGAGGAATGGATGGATGGTGGGTGGATGGATGGATGATGGATGGATGGATGATGGATGGTGGGTGGATGGTGGATGGATGGATGATTGATGGATGGATGTTGGGTGGATGGATGGATGGATGGATGGATGGATGGATGGATGGATGTTGGGTGGATGGATGGATGGATGGATGGATGTTGGGTGGATGGATGGATGGATGGATGGATGGATGGATGTTGGGTGGATGGATGGATGGATGGATGGTGGATGGATGGTGGGTGGATGGATGGATGGATGGATGGTGGATGGATGTTGGGTGGATGGATGGATGGATGTTGGGTGGATGGATGGATGGATGGATGTTGGGTGGATGGATGGATGGATGGATGGTGGATGGATGGTGGGTGGATGGATGGATGGTGGATGGATGGATGGATGGATGTTGGGTGGATGGATGGATGGATGGATGGTGGGTGGATGGATGGATGGATGGATGGATGGTGGATGGATGGATGGTGGGTGGATGGATGGATGGATGGATGGTGGGTGGATGGATGGATGGTGGGTGGATGGATGGATGGATGGTGGGTGGATGGATGGATGGATAGATGGTGGGTGGATGGATGGATGGTGGATGGATGGTGGGTGGATGGATGGATGGATGGATGGTGGGTGGATGGATGGTGGGTGGATGGATGGATGGGTGGATGGATGGATGGATGGATGGTGGGTGGATGGATGGATGGTGGGTGGATGGATGGATGGTGGGTGGATGGATGGATGGATGGTGGATGGATGGTGGGTGGATGGATGGATGGATGGATGGTGGGTGGATGGATGGATGGTGGGTGGATGGATGGATGGATGGATGGATGGTGGGTGGATGGATGGATGGATGGATGGATGGATGGATGGATGGATGGTGGGTGGATGGATGGATGGATGGATGGTGGGTGGATGGATGGATGGTGGGTGGATGGATGGATGGATGGATGGATGGATGGTGGGTGGATGGATGGATGGTGGGTGGATGGATGGATGGATGGATGGTGGGTGGATGGATGGATGGATGGATGGATGGTGGGTGGATGGATGGATGGATGGATGGATGGTGGGTGGATGGATGGATGGATGGATGGATGGATGGTGGGTGGGTGGATGGATGGATGGATGGTGGGTGGGTGGATGGATGGATGGATGGATGGATGGATGGTGGGTGGATGGATGGATGGATGGATGGATGGTGGGTGGATGGATGGATGGATGGATGGATGGATGGATGGATGGTGGGTGGGTGGATGGATGGATGGATGGTGGGTGGGTGGATGGATGGATGGATGGATGGATGGATGGATGGATGGTGGGTGGATGGATGGATGGATGGATGGATGGATGGTGGGTGGGTGGATGGATGGATGGATGGTGGGTGGGTGGATGGATGGATGGATGGTGGGTGGATGGATGGATGGATGGATGGATGGATGGATGGTGGGTGGGTGGATGGATGGATGGATGGATGGATGGATGGATGGATGGATGGATGGATGGATGGATGGATGGTGGGTGGATGGATGGATGGATGGATGGTGGGTGGGTGGATGGATGGATGGATGGTGGGTGGGTGGATGGATGGATGGATGGTGGGTGGATGGATGGATGGATGGATGGATGGATGGTGGGTGGATGGATGGATGGATGGATGGTGGGTGGATGGATGGATGGATGGTGGGTGGATGGATGGATGGATGGATGGATGGATGGTGGGTGGATGGATGGATGGATGGATGGTGGGTGGATGGATGGATGGATGGATGGATGGATGGTGGGTGGATGGATGGATGGATGGATGGTGGGTGGATGGATGGATGGATGGTGGGTGGATGATTCATGGTGTGCTGGACTAGATGTTAAAACGAGGGGAAACAAGCCGGTCGTCTCTGAGCAGTCTGCCTCTCTGTCTGCGGTTCCAGCTCTAATCGGAGGAAATGGCTGGTGGTGCGGAGAGGATCCAGCCCTTCTGTGGGAGTTTAATTCAATCACAGCTCCGGTGGAAAATGAATTAAAACTCTCATTAATCCCTCCTCCTGTGTTCCAGAGGCTAAGCTGGCTGCTCGCGCTTAATGCAGAGATTTGGGTGTTGCTGACGGCTCTGCAGCTCTGAGTCAGACACCACCTACCAGCTCCATGCCGCTGCACCCACACATCACACACTATGAACCTGCTTCATATGACACAAGTGGCCGATCTGGACGAACACGTCACGACGTGGCCGAACACGACACGGCGTGGCCGAACACGACACGGCGTGGCCGAACACGACACAACGTGGCGGAACACGACACGGCGTGGCGGAACACGACACGGCGTGGCCGAACACGACACGACGTGGCCGAACACGACACGACGTGGCCGAACACGACACGACGTGGACGAACACGACACGGCGTGGCGGAACACGACACGGCGTGGACGAACACGACACGGCGTGGCCGAACACGACACGACGTGGACGAACACGACACGGCGTGGACGAACACGACACGGCGTGGCCGAACACGACACGGCGTGGACGAACACGACACGGCGTGGACGAACACGACACGGCGTGGACGAACACGACACGGCGTGGCCGAACACGTCACGGCGTGGCCGAACACGACACGACGTGGCCGAACACGACACGACGTGGCCGAACACGTCACGACGTGGCCGAACACGACACGGCGTGGCCGAACACGACACGGCGTGGCGGAACACGTCACGGCGTGGCCGAACACGACACGGCGTGGCGGAACACGACACGACGTGGCCGAACACGACACGACGTGGCCGAACACGACACGGCGTGGCCGAACACGTCACGACGTGGCCGAACACGACACGACGTGGCCGAACACGACACGGCGTGGCCGAACACGTCACGACGTGGCCGAACACGACACGACGTGGCCGAACACGACACGGCGTGGCCGAACACGACACGGCGTGGCGGAACACGACACGACGTGGCCGAACACGACACGACGTGGCCGAACACGACACGACGTGGCCGAACACGACACGGCGTGGCGGAACACGACACGACGTGGCCGAACACGACACGACGTGGACGAACACGACACGACGTGGCGGAACACGACACGACGTGGCCGAACACGTCACGGCGTGGCCGAACACGACACGGCGTGGCCGAACACGACACGGCGTGGCCGAACACGACACGGCGTGGCCGAACACGACACGGCGTGGCCGAACACGACACGACGTGGCCGAACACGACACGGCGTGGCCGAACACGTCACGGCGTGGCGGAACACGACACGGCGTGGCCGAACACGTCACGGCGTGGCCGAACACGACACGACGTGGCCGAACACGACACGACGTGGCCGAACACGACACGGCGTGGACGAACACGACACGGCGTGGACGAACACGACACGGCGTGGCCGAACACGACACGGCGTGGACGAACACGACACGGCGTGGCCGAACACGTCACGGCGTGGCCGAACACGTCACGGCGTGGCCGAACACGTCACGACGTGGACGAACACGACACGACGTGGACGAACACGTCACGGCGTGGCCGAACACGACACGGCGTGGACGAACACGGCGTGGCCGAACACGACACGGCGTGGCCGAACACGTCACGGCGTGGCGGAACACGTCACGGCGTGGCGGAACACGTCACGGCGTGGCGGAACACGACACGACGTGGCCGAACACGACACGGCGTGGCCGAACACGACACGGCGTGGCCGAACACGACACGGCGTGGCCGAACACGACACGGCGTGGCCGAACACGACACGGCGTGGCCGAACACGTCACGGCGTGGCCGAACACGACACGGCGTGGCCGAACACGACACGGCGTGGCGGAACACGTCACGGCGTGGCCTGGACTCCACGCCTGACCTTTCCCCGTTGCTCCATAACGGGACTGCTGGTTTGGTGCACAGAGCAAAGCAGCGTAAAGAGTTGTCGTGTCCTGGAGAGGGGGAGGAGCCTGTTCTCCCCCCTCCCGCCCACCCCAGATGGAAACATGTCCGCCTGCTGCAGCACCACCTCAGCTTTGCTTCATGACGTCTGAGCAGCTTGCAGTGATACGTCCATCAGCAGGACACGCCATGTTGCTGCTCCCAAATGATCGTCTTGTTCTTGTTCTTTGTTTCGTCCATGAAAGGGAAAGAACGCAGATTAATTTCCACACAGAGGATTTTTCTAAGACATTGTGATCGTCTGGAGGAAAGCCGAAGGACTCCAGGCAAATGATCTCAGATAAAACACACTCGTCCTTTTTATTCATTTATTTTGTCATCTGGAAAAGAGTCTGAAGAAAATGCTTCTCTCCTCTGAAGCCTGCAAACACGAGACCAGAGCCCCCCCTACTGGTGCAACAGTAGAAAGCGTGCTGCCGTTCGGGACGTGGGTGTTTAAACAACCAAGTCTTTTCCATGTGAGCCCTGTGGGCAGAGAGAGGAGGGGGCTGAAGGCATCGGGACCCCTACAGCAGGCAGGCTTTGTGACACAAAACAGAAGCCAGAGATTCAATAGAGAGAACACGACACTAAACACTCGGCAAAAAACAGCTGCAATGACAGAAAAAACATAATTTCATGCAGACATGAAAGAATAAGGCAGTCTGAATTTATCAAACATACATAAAACAAGTTCCAACAAAGTTTGGACACCGTGTAACAATCCTGAATCTCATCAGGTCATATTTTCCTCCCAGCAGAACAGAAACTTCACGTCAGATGATGAAACAGACATTTTACCATCTGATGGAAATTCTGAGCCTCTGATGCAGCAAGACGTCTGTAAACAGCTGCAACAGGAGCAACAAGAGTCTGGAAAACATCTGGAGGAGAGTGATGGCTCAGTAGCATGACGGGGTGTGAAAGGAGCATGTCAGAGAGGCAGAGTATCTTAGATGGAAAGATGGACAGAGCTTCACCAGTCTGAGAAAACTGGATCTAAAAGTGTGTATACCATCGTGAGAGAATCAGGAGGAGTCTCTGTATGTTGGGGACGAAGCTGGATGCTGGTCATGTTCTTCATCAGACATGATTCTCTTTTTTTTTTTTTTTTTTTGTCTTGTCCAGCATTTAAGCAGCAGACTGATGTTCTGCTGGGCAAATTTATTTTGCCAAGGGGAACTTTTATAGATGTAATGATCCCCTTGTTTTTCTTGATTCTTATTTTATTTTTCTATTTGCTTTGGATAATAGTTAACTATTATTGACTATTATTATTAACTAACTATTAAATAGTTAATAGTTAGTTACAGAGTTTTTGCTGCTGGACCTGACCGGAAAGGACAGAAGAGAGACAAAAAGAAAACAGAGACAACAAAATAAAGAGATACACGTATGTACACATACATAGCCCCCTACATACATATGTATATACACACACAAGGCAACTCCAAAACCATTGACTGTCAGGAGGACCAGAAACTAGCAAGTTAAATCAGAAAGACAGAAAGAGAGCTACCTGCTGTTAGTGAATAAACTTGCTGGATGACTCAGTGACTGTGACACATGCAGAACATTCATGCAGAACATTCAGAGTGGAACGTGTTCAGAGAAGAGTGATCATGCCAATGTGACCCCGCCCGCCTACAGCTAGAGGCAGGCCAGGAGAACCCAGAGACCCGGGTAACCGACAGTCACCCCCAGGTACAGACCCCAAACCCCCCACTCCAGAGCCAGCCATGCATCTGCCCAGGAGGTGGTGAAGGAGGTGCCCAACCAGAGTCCCCCGCAGTCAGGGGGAACAGGCCCCAGCAGGCCCAGGCCGGCAAGGGCCGATCCCGCCGGGCACCGGCCCCCCAGGGCAGACAGAGCATGGGCCCCAGGGCCCCAAGAGCCCGAGAGCAGCCCCCCGCCCCCGCAGGCAGAGGGTACAGCCCACACCGACGGAGGACCAGGATCCCCAGACCGCCACCTAGCGGCAGCCAGGTCACACCCCAGTGCACCAGCTGCGCTCCCCGGGTACAGGACACCACCCCCCCACCACCAAACCACACACACATATACATGCATACCCTCCCTCCCCCAACACGCACTCCCCTCTCAGCCCCCATCCACACACCCCTCCGCAATCCACACACATCTCCCATCACATACACACCCCCACCCCACCTCTACTCACTCACCCATACCAAGTCACACAAACCCCAACCCACCCCTCCACCCCACCCCGCCCCCACACACGCTCACACCCCGCCACCCCATCCCTCTACTTCCACCCAACCACACATGCCCCACCAAACACCCCTCCACCACCCACAGCCCCCCCACAGACACCCTCACTCCTCCAACACAGGCACACCTCATTACATACAACCCACCCACCAACATACCCCTCCACACACACACACACACACACATCTACCCATCCTCACACATCCCTATCCCCTACCCACCTATATCCCCAACCCTAATCCCCCCCCCCAGCCACCGCACCATCCATCTGTAACCCCATACACCTACTCCCACACATCCTCACCTCACCCCTCCATCATGTCCCATGTGAGATACCTCAGAGGGGGCAGAGGACAGGATGGCCCCGATCAGGGCCCCCATAACTACCGCCCACCACTCCCAGCGTCCCCCCCACCACCCCACAGATGCAGCGGACCCAGCACCCCCCCAGGGCCGGCGACAACCCTCCTACAGCCAGGCCAGCCCAGACTTAGGCCTAATGGATGGCACTCTTCCCCCACCCGTACCCCCCCCCCCCCAGTAAAGCCCCGAGAGTAGGGGCATGAGAAGACCCTATCGCCCCTGCCTCCCCCCCGCTTATGACTGATTGTGAAGTATGAATTAGTTGCAATTAAAATTGAGGGAAGTGCCATGCGGTGTTGGGGGAGGGACCACCTAAGCAGCCCCGCCCACCATACACCGCATGCCCCCCCCCCCCCTAATCATGTGAGTTGTCAGTGTTTTGGTGTTTGATGTCTAAGTGTAATTAAAACTGGGAGGTGAGCCGAGGCTGGGTGCAGCGATCAAGACCACCTTGATGGCCTTTCTCACCACCCAGCGCCACGTGCACACCTCCCAATACCCTGCCTGTGTGTGGTGGGGGGCGGGGAGGAAGAGGGGTCGAGGGACTTAGGTCTGGAGGAAAGTGAGCTTTCCTCCAGAAGGCGAGCTGCCAGCAGCACTAGGCATGCCCCCCCTCCCAGGGCCTCCCAAGGACCAGGACAAGCCAGGGGCAGCCATCCCCGTAACCAGAGCCTTCGGCGACTCTAACCAGAGAGCCCCCCCCCCCCCGACCCAAGAGGGGACCAACTCACCACATGCAGAAGGGGGGCATGAGGACAAAGAGGAGGGGCGGCAGAAGGGGAATCCCAGACCGATTGTCACACATCCACACACCTATGTACCGCCACCAGTCCTCAACACCCCCCCCCCCTACACACACCCCTCCACACACACACACACACATCCCATCCATACTATCAAACACCCCCCACTCCCCAAGTCCCAGGGTCGCAACCAGGCACCAGAGTATGTACCTGCCTGCCGCCGCAGCGGCAGGTCCAGGTCAGCCCAGTCCCCCCCCCCCCTCCAGGCAGACATCATCTCCATACTGATGTGATCTAATAAGAGATTTCTGAACTGCTGGATACACAGACTTTGTTTGCTTTTCCAGTTTAGAAGGATAGTTTTCTTTGCGATACATAAACTGGTGAGGATTAAGTTTGCAGGATTAAATTCTATGTTAGTTTCACCCAAGTAACCCAGTAGGCCCAGTTTGGGGTTTGTAGGGATGTTACATTTGAAGCAATTTGACAGATCTTTACATACCTGAAACCAGAATTCCTGGACAGGTGGGCAAGACCACAAAGCATGGTAGTAGCTGTCAGTCGTGTTGCCAGTGCAGTGTGGACAGATGTTTGATTGTGACAGACCCATCCTGAACATCCTGTGTCCTGTATAATGAGTATAATGGAAATTAGGCAAGGCAGGACCACGCTGAACCACATCCTGATGGTGGAACAGGAGAACCGGTCCAGCAGGACCACGCTGGACCACATCCTGATGGTGGAACAGGAGAACCGGTCCAGCAGGACCACGCTGGACCACATCCTGATGGTGGAACAGGAGAACTGGTCCAGCAGGACCATGCTGAACCACATCCTGATGGTGGAACAGGAGAACTGGTCCAGCAGGACCATGCTGAACCACATCCTGATGGTGGAACAGAAGAACTGGTCCAGCAGGACCAGGCTGGACCACATCCTGATGGTGGAACAGGAGAACCGGTCCAGCAGGACCAGGCTGGACCACATCCTGATGGTGGAACAGGAGAACCGGTCCAGCAGGACCACGCTGGACCACATCCTGATGGTGGAACAGGAGAACTGGTCCAGCAGGACCATGCTGAACCACATCCTGATGGTGGAACAGAAGAACTGGTCCAGCAGGACCAGGCTGGACCACATCCTGATGGTGGAACAGGAGAACCGGTCCAGCAGGACCAGGCTGGACCACATCCTGATGGTGGAACAGGAGAACCGGTCCAGCAGGACCACGCTGGACCACATCCTGATGGTGGAACAGAAGAACTGGTCCAGCAGGACCAGGCTGGACCACATCCTGATGGTGGAACAGGAGAACCGGTCCAGCAGGACCAGGCTGGACCACATCCTGATGGTGGAACAGGAGAACTGGTCCAGCAGGACCACGCTGAACCACATCCTGATGGTGGAACAGAAGAACTGGTCCAGCAGGACCAGGCTGAACCACATCCTGATGGTGGAACAGGAGAACCGGTCCAGCAGGACCACGCTGAACCACATCCTGATGGTGGAACAGGAGAACCGGTCCAGCAGGACCACGCTGAACCACATCCTGATGGTGGAACAGAAGAACTGGTCCAGCAGGACCACGCTGAACCACATCCTGCATCATCACGATGCTGACTGTAGTTGTGCACCTTTTGTTCTGGTCTGGACCCTGCAGCACTCCACTCAGGCATCTTCAATAACACACTTTACTGTTTGCAGTTAGTCCGACTTTCAGCTGCAGCCAGAAAATGGAAATATTTCGTCTCTTGGCACTGGCTGCCTGCATGTTTTACAGTTTATTTCAAGATTTTATGTTTGTTTTTACGCTTTAAATGAACTGGCCTCCCAGTACATTAACGACTGCCTCCATATTTACACTCCAGCAGCACTTTGAGGTCCGAGGGCCAGATTGTGGTCCCTAAGACGAGACTTAAACTAAAGAGGACAGGACCTCCATATAGTCAGCCCAGACTCTGCCCCTGTCTGTTAAAGCCAACTTTTATTCTTGGCTTTTAAAGACCCACCCAGATTCTGCACGTAGCAGACTACGTGCAGAATCTGGACACAGATGGATAGTTTCATCCGTCTCCTGCGTTGGTCCATTTTCAAGTAGCTATCCATCACTCGATGCACAAAACAGAGCAATACCGCCAGAAACCACGGGGGGCAGTGTTGAGTTGCATAGCTGAAACACAAGCAGGGAAGGAACAAACCAGAGAAGAAGAAAAGGAACAAGGAAACGCAGAATCTGTTTCTTTTTTCGTTTTTTTTTTGTCATTCCCAAATTCTGATGTTCGTTTTTATTGAGTTTTTCTAAAAAATTATGACATCACATGAGTCAGTTGTTGCAAAGTGGAATCATGAAGATGATCATTAAAAAGGAACAGCAACAGAGAAATAAAGGAGAAAAACAGTGGTATTTTTAAATGGTATTTTACAAGGAGAATCAAGCGATGTGGTTGTGAAGTTTGCACAGATGTAAGGTTTTAGTTCGTTTTAGGTACGTTCAGTGCCAGTTTTGGATCACATGGAAATACGTACATACATCAGATTTTCTTAAGAGAGAAAAAGGTATTTTATTTTATGTATGTGAAACTTTGCTAAAATAATAAGCAAATTGATGATATATGACTTATTTTTGGTGGAGTTAGAATTTCTAAAATTAAGTTGCAGGTCAGAGTCGTTTGAAAAAAACCCCAAATGTTTCTTAAGATCTGGTTGAAAGTCAGACCAGAACAGTCCAGTTCTTGTTGTATTTTATCTAAAGTGAGAAATGTGCTCTTCACTGTTTATGTACTGAGAGGAGGTCAGCTCAGAAATGTCTTTAACTAATTGGTAGATTTTAGATTTTTTAATTGAAGCTTTTTTCTTTCTGAAGGAGATGGTGAGTTTTCTCACTTCAATTTTAGAAGTTCCGGGTTTTCCATATTCTTTTCTGACTGAAGCCATCTTCCAGAATTTTTAATAAGATTTTTTATATTTAAAATCAAGTCATTATCATGAAGAAGAGAGTTGTTCAGTTTCCATAATCCAACATTTCTTAGGTTCCTTCTATTCTGAAGAATACTAAGTTTTAGTTTGATCATTTTGTGATCTGTCATGATAGAAGGGGATATTTTAACTTCACTGACATGTGGTTAAAGTTCTGTTGAGATTAGCCGAATATCAATCCTCGACTGTGATGTAAAGCTTTTGTTTGCCCAAGTATATTTGTCTTGTTCTGTTGCCTCCAAATATCCAATAGTTGAATGCAATTAAAGAAATGAACTCATTTGCTTTCAGAATTAGTATTTGAGGTGGAAATTGGTCGTAGGAGTGAAACCAGACCATGTTGAAATCACCTCCAGATAACACATAATCCATCAGACATCCATCATATATACATAGACGCTGCGTAGCATCACACTGCCTCGACAAGCTGACGTCTCCTCACACCGCCATCTTGGATGGGTCTCCATGCGCTTCCAATGTATTTATCTGTAAGGTGTAGGTCCAACCACAACAATAACTTCACCAATTTTTACCTGATTTTTCTCACAGTTTGGTTTGTTTCAAAGAACAGAGATATTGTTATGATACAGATAACTGTAAAACATTAAAAACATGTTTTTATGCTAAAATAATTTTATATACTCTTGATCTGGTTCTAACATCTGGTATTGAGACTGATAAGCTCAAAGTATTTCCTCAAAACCCTGTCTTGTCCGATCACTTCTTATTAACCTTTGAATTCACTTTATTTGATTACTCACTGACCAAAAATAAATTCTACTATAGTAGATGTTTATCAGACAATAATATTACAAAATTTAAACAATCAATTGAATCATTTTTTCCCCCTCTACCATGTGTTAGCATGACTGAGAGTCCCCCTTTAAGCCTTACTCCTGCTCACATTGATCAACATGCTGATACTATAACAGCTTCAATGCGTACAACCTTGGATAATGTTGCTCCCCTAAAGAAGAAGAAATTAGATAAGATTATGAAGGCTCCCTGGTTTAATTCCCAGCTTCGAGCTCTAAAACAGGCGTCAAGGCGTTTGGAAAACAGATGGCGTTCATCAGGACTAGAGGAGTCTCACTTAACCTGGAAAGAAAGTTTAATTGTATACAAAAAAGCCTTACGTACGGCAAGAACAGCTTATTATTCATCATTGATAGAGGAAAACAAAAACAACCCTCGGTTTCTTTTCAGCACTGTAGCCAGGCTTACTAGGAGCCGGAGCGCTGTGGAGCCATGTATTCCTTTCTCACTTAGCTGTGATGATTTCATGTATTTTTTCAGGAATAAAATTGATACTATTAGAGATCAAATCCACAATATTCTTCCTTCTACCTATAATGTTGAGCCTGTTGTGGTCTCCGAAGCATCCTTAGAACCAGGATCTGACTTGTGTCTAAATAGTTTCTGTCCTGTCCAACCCTCTGAATTAACTAAAATAATAGCGTCATCTAAACCATCCACCTGTATCTTAGACCCTCTCCCAACGAGCCTCTTTAAGGACATTTTCCCTTTAATTAATACATCACTACTAAATCTTATCAATATGTCTTTAGTGACAGGATATGTACCACAATCATTTAAAACTGCTGTAATCAAGCCTTTACTTAAAAAGCAATCTCTGGATCCAGAGGTGATAGCAAATTATAGACCTATATCTAACCTCCCGTTTATGTCCAAAATTCTGGAGAAAATAGTTTCAGCTCAGCTACATGCCCACCTGAGCAGAAATAATTTATTTGAAGAGTTTCAGTCAGGATTTAGAGCTCATCATAGCACTGAGACGGCATTGGTGAAAGTTACTAATGACCTTCTTATGGCCTCAGACAAAGGACTTGTGTCCGTACTTATCTTGCTTGATCTTAGTGCTGCATTTGATACAGTCGATCATAACATTCTGTTACAAAGACTAGAACAGGTGGTTGGAATTACAGGTACAGCGTTAAGCTGGTTTAAATCATATTTATCTGCTAGACTTCAGTTTGTTCATGTAAATGACAAGTCCTCCTCACAAACTACAGTAAGTCATGGAGTTCCTCAAGGTTCTGTACTTGGACCAGTACTCTTCACGCTATATATGCTCCCTGTAGGCAAAATTATTAGACAGCATGGAATAAACTTTCATTGTTATGCAGATGATACTCAAATATACTTATCCTTTAAACCAGATGAAACAAATCAGCCCAATAGGCTACAAAATTGTCTCATAGACATAAAGACTTGGATGTCTAGAAATTTTCTCCTCTTAAACTCAGATAAGACTGAAGTAATTCTCGTTGGATCTGAAAAACTCAGAGCTAAATTTTCCGGTTTTGTAATGAACCTGGATGGCATTACTTTAGCTTCCAGTGCTAGCTTCCATTCACGCTTTTGTTACTTTGAGACTAGATTACTGTAACTCTCTATTACTGGTCTGTCCTAAATATGCCCTGAAAAGCCTTCAGCTGATCCAGAATTCTGCAGCCAGAGTCCTGACCAGAACCAGCAGGAGAGATCATATCTCTCCAGTTTTAGCCTCTCTTCATTGGCTGCCTGTTGAATCTAGAATAGAATTTAAAATCCTTCTCCTTACATATAAAGCCCTCCACAACCAGGCACCACTATATATCAAAGACCTCATAGTTCCTTATATACCAAGCAGAGTACTTCGTTCGCAGACTGCAGGCTTACTTGTGGTTCCGAGAGTCTCAAAGAGCCGAGCAGGAGGCAGAGCCTTTGGTTATCAGGCCCCTCTCTTATGGAATAAGCTCCCAGTTAGTGTTAGGGAAGCAGACACCCTCCCCACCTTTAAGACTAGGCTGAAGACTTATCTTTTTGATAAGTCCTATAGCTAGGGATGGTTAGCATCCCTTAGTTATGCTGCTATAGGTTTAGACTGCTGAGGGACATTTCCTGACATTTCCTTCTTTCTTTTTCTCTTTATCTCTCTCTTTTACCCCCCCATAACAGTGTTGCATCATTAACATGTATGTCTCCTGTCTCAGCAGGTCTCCCTGGCCGGGAGTAGCAGTTCCTGTTGTCTGTTGTCTTTCTGTCCTCTTCCCCCCACACAGCAGAGGCAGATGGCTGCCTGTCCTGAGCCGGGTTCTGCCGGAGGTTTCCTTCCTGTTAAAAGGGAGGTTTTTCCTTCCCACTGTTGCCAGTGTGCTTGCTCAGGATGGGAGATTGAGGTGGACTCAACTCAATCTGTTGGTTTCCTTATATAGGCTGTTATGAATTGGCCTTCATTATGTTTCCCCTCTGTCTGTAAAGCGTCTTGAGATGGCATTGCCGTGATTTGTAGCTATATAAATAAAGTTGAATTGAACTGAATTGAATATATGCTATTTAACTAAGACATAATGTAGCTACAATATAAATAAATGTATAAATGGATTTTATACTAAAATGTTTGTTTATTAAATTGTTTATTGATGCATTTGGATTTATCTATTTTTATCTAGTTAAATTAATTATTATTCAACCTTGTGAAATGTAATTCCACACGATCTGCTTTCAATATATGGCCGGTTATTGCAACCGTATGCTGAACAAAATACGGGAATAGTTGCTGCTTTCTCTTGACTACGGTTCACTCTTTCTTTTATTTACATTTATCAATCAGTATAGAGATACGGTTGTACAAATGTCTGAAAATAAAGTGTTGTATCAAAACTGTACAATTCAGAAGTTACCTAGAAAAACACTCGAAGAGCGTGAACCTCTGCCAAGGCTTTAAAAAGTTCATGGATCCAAACGATGATCCGAATCACCACCAACATTAAATCAGTTCTTCCTTTTCACGTTTCCAACAAGTCCTGAAAATTTCATGAAAAACCGTTCATAACTTTTTAAGTTATCTTGAACACAAACAGACAAAGATAAACACTGGGGAAAAAACATAACCTCCTTGGCGTAGGTAATTATGCTACCAGGTAAAACTCTCTTTGTGAAACATCAATATCATATTTTTCCATAAACACCTCATAGGAGTAAAATTTATTATTTGCATTTAGTAGATTATTCACTGTGTTGACATTATTTATAAACTAGTTATGTAGAAAAGTGTTTTGTTTGTGTGTAATACATATGCGTTGTTCCACAGAAAACAGTTATGTAGGGAAACTATGTTGACTCTGCAGCAAGACTCGAAAGCAGAGACCCATCCAATATGGCGGAGACCCATCCAATATGGTGACGGTGCTGGTTCACTCTCCAGCGACCAATGAGGCATCTACGTAAACATGATGTCTATGTGAAGAATGCACCAAATAAAAAGCACCTGAGGAAGAAGTTGAGAACAGTCAAAAACATCTTCTTGGTTTTCTTCTTCTGGTGTTTTTGGGCGGTTGTAAACAGCTTCATAGCATTGCGTTGCCACTAGAAATTGAAGTCAGAAAGTGGAAGTGAAGTAAGAACATGATGTTTCTACTGAAAACAGCATCGGCTGAGAGAAGACAAGTTTCAGATCGTATTCAATAAAGTTTTTACCATAAAGTGGTGAAATAGGTCTAAGACACTGTGTGGATAAATTATGATACGTACGGTGTTGAAGACATACGCTCATGTTTTTAAATGTTTTTATTAATCACTGTGTTTTTTCCTGACTTATTTGTCAATAGAGAGAGAAGTGAGGGGAGACACAAGACTGTCCAATGTTCATGAAACTCAGAAACTTTGACTTTTGAGCATCTTATCAGATGGAAGAAGCCAATAACCAGATACTGTGACTGTAGAACAAGGAGTCAATCAGTGGTCAGATGCAGTTTCAGTCTTAAGTTATTTTCCCTGATAAAACGATCTGCGAGCCGGCTACTCTCGGCTCCTTACAGCGGGACATCGGGTACCTGTCAATCTAAAGGACATGCCCCTAATTATGCTGAATTTCAAGATTAAAAACATCGAAATGGAGAAACTATTAAAAAAAAACATTTACACACACAGAGAGTTGTTTTGAAGGTAAACTTGACCCATTAAAGAAAATGTATTTATTTATATCGTTCCTGTGTAACTTCATGTTAGAAAACATGGTTATTAGTTTATGTATGCATATGTATGTATGGGGATGGAAAGTTTGGACACCCCTGGTGAAAATTCATTTTAATGTGCAACAAGGAGCCAACAACAGATGGAAAATCTCCAAAGGCGTCAAATTACAGGTTAGACGTTCTTATAACATGTCAGCTAAAGTTAGATCTCATTTCGATTGTTCCATCATCTCAGATCTTTGAGATTTCTGGGCCGTGACGCACTGCTCATTTCAGGTCTATCCATAGACTTTCCATGCTGTAGAGGTCGGGAGGTTGTGGCTAAACCGTCAGTTTACGTCTTGATGTCATCCACCGTGGATTTTGAGGTGTTTTCAGGATCATTATCCATTTGAAGAAGCCATCCTCTCTTTAACTTCAACTTTTTCACAGATGGAATCCCATTGAATCCATTTTCCTTCTATTTGTGAAATGTTCCCTGTGCCACTGGCTGCAATACGACCGCAGAGCATGATTGATCCACCACCATGCTGAACAGTTGGACAGAGGTTCTGGACATGGGCGTAGCAGACGCAGGGAACATGTCCCCCACATTTCCCACATCTCTGTCCTCTGTCCCCCGCACTTTTTACAGCCATTATAACCACTTAATTACTTTTTACATGCTGAAACGTGTTTTTCCAAGCTGCACCTAAATGCATCACGAGCAGGCGAAGCTACAAACAACAAACACCGTGTGCTAACAGAGGAGTCTGCCTTTGGTGTGATTCCCATCTTCTAACATGTTCACCAAACCAGCTAAGAGACAAAAACCCGAACAAACGGCGTCAGATGATTCCTGCTGCTGAATGTTCAGCAGAAACAGAGACGTTCTGGAATGTTTATGTCACCATGTGGATTTTAAAAGATGACAGATGGATGTAAATTAAATTAGCTAAGCTAGCTAGTTAAGGGAAAAGTAGTATCTACATTTACTTGAATAACCTTTCGGGTAAATTGTACTATTGGCAGTTGTTTTGTTGCAAAACTGTTTTTACTTGAGTAATATTATTCTAAAGTAATAAAAAGCTAAAGTAAAGTTCAGCTACTGTTTAGGTCTTTCTCAGATTACTCACTTCTGGGTAGAAAATAAGAATATAAATGTATTTTTGTTCCTTTGACTGGTATGTTTGCAAAGATTTCATTAAGAGACAGTGGTCCAGAAACCAGCAGGGTGGAGACAGTGGTCCAGAGACCAGCAGGATGGAGACAGTGGTCCAGAAACCAGCAGGGTGGAGACAGTGGTCCAGAAACCAGCAGGGTGGAGACAGTGGTCCAGAAACCAGCAGGGTGGAGACAGTGGTCCAGAGACCAGCAGGGTGGAGACAGTGGTCCAGAAACCAGCAGGGTGGAGACAGTGGTCCAGAGACCAGCAGGGTGGAGACAGTGGTCCAGAAACCAGCAGGGTGGAGACAGTGGTCCAGAGACCAGCAGGGTGGAGACAGTGGTCCAGAGACCAGCAGGGTGGAGACAGTGGTCCAGAGACCAGCAGGATGGAGACAGTGGTCCAGAGACCAGCAGGGTGGAGACAGTGGTCCACAAACCAGTAGGATAGAGACAGTGGTCCAGAGACCAGCAGGATGGAGACAGTGGTCCAGACACCAACAGGGTGGAGACAGTGGTCCAGAGACCAGCTGGGTGGAGACTTTGGTCCAGAGACCAGCAGGGTGGAGACAGTGGTCCAGAGACCAGCAGGATGGAGACAGTGGTCCAGAGACCAGCAGGGTGGAGACAGTGGTCCAGAGACCAGCAGGGTGGAGACAGTGGTCCAGAGACCAGGAGGGTGGAGACAGTGGTCCAGAGACCAGAAGGATGGAGACAGTGGTCCAGAGACCAGCAGGATGGAGACAGTGGTCCAGAGACCAGAAGGATGGAGACAGTGGTCCAGAGACCAGCAGGATGGAGACAGTGGTCCAGAGACCAGCAGGATGGAGACTGTGGTCCAGAGACCAGCAGGATGGAGACAGTGGTCCAGAGACCAGCAGGATGGAGACAGTGGTCCAGAGACCAGCAGGATGGAGACAGTGGTCCAGAGACCAGCAGGGTGGAGACAGTGGTCCAGAGACCAGCAGGGTGGAGACAGTGGTCCAGAGACCAGCAGGGTGGAGACAATGGTCCAGAGACCAGCAGGGTGGAGACAGTGGTCCAGAGACCAGCAGGATGGAGACAGTGGTCCAGAGACCAGCAGGATGGAGACAGTGGTCCAGAGACCAGCAGGATGGAGACAGTGGTCCAGAGACCAGGAGGGTGGAGACAGTGGTCCAGAGACCAGAAGGATGGAGACAGTGGTCCAGAGACAAGCATGGTGGAGACAGTGGTCCAGAGACCAGCAAGATGGAGACAGTGGTCCAGAGACCAGCAGGATGGAGACAGTGGTCCAGAGACCAGCAGGGTGGAGACAGTGGTCCAGAGACCAGCAAGGTGGAGACAGTGGTCCAGAGACCAGGAGGATGGAGACAATGGTCCAGAGACCAGCAGGATGGAGACAGTGGTCCAGAGACCAGCAGCAGGGTGGAGACAGTGGTCCAGAGACCAGCAGGATGGAGACAGTAGTCCAGAGACCAGCAGCAGGATGGAGACAGTGGTCCAGAGACCAGCAGCAGGGTGGAGACAGTGGTCCAGAGACCAGCAGCAGGGTGGAGACAGTGGTCCAGAGACAAGCATGGTGGAGACAGTGGTCCAGAGACCAGCAGGGTGGAGACAGTGGTCCAGAGACCAGAAGGATGGAGACAGTGGTCCAGAGACCAGCAGGGTGGAGACAGTGGTCCAGAGACCAGCAGGATGGAGACAGTGGTCCAGAGACCAGCAGGATGGAGACTGTGGTCCAGAGACCAGCAGGATGGAGACAGTGGTCCAGAGACCAGCAGGATGGAGACAGTGGTCCAGAGACCAGCAGGATGGAGACAGTGGTCCAGAGACCAGCAGGATGGAGACTGTGGTCCAGAGACCAGCAGGATGGAGACTGTGGTCCAGAGACCAGCAGGGTGGAGACAGTGGTCCAGAGACCAGAAGGATGGAGACAGTGGTCCAGAGACCAGCAGGATGGAGACAGTGGTCCAGAGACCAGGAGGGTGGAGACAGTGGTCCAGAGACCAGAAGGATGGAGACAGTGGTCCAGAGACCAGCAGGGTGGAGACAGTGGTCCAGAGACCAGCAGCAGGGTGGAGACAGTGGTCCAGAGACCAGCAGGATGGAGACAGTGGTCCAGAGACCAGCAGGGTGGAGACAGTGGTCCAGAGACCAGGAGGATGGAGACAGTGGTCCAGAGACCAGCAGGGTGGAGACAGTGGTCCAGAGACCAGCAGCAGGATGGAGACAGTGGTCCAGAGACCAGCAGGGTGGAGACAGTGGTCCAGAGACCAGCAGGGTGGAGACAGTGGTCCAGAGACCAGCAGGGTGGAGACAGTGGTCCAGAGACCAGCAGCAGGGTGGAGACAGTGGTCCAGAGACCAGCAGCAGGGTGGAGACAGTGGTCCAGAGACCAGCAGCAGGGTGGAGACAGTGGTCCAGAGACCAGCAGGGTGGAGACAGTGGTCCAGAGACCAGCAGGATGGAGACAGTGGTCCAGAGACCAGCAGGGTGGAGACAGTGGTCCAGAGACCAGGAGGATGGAGACAGTGGTCCAGAGACCAGTAGGGTGGAGACAGTGGTCCAGAGACCAGCAGGGTGGAGACAGTGGTCCAGAGACCAGCAGGGTGGAGACAGTGGTCCAGAGACCAGAAGGGTGGAGACAGTGGTCCAGAGACCAGCAGGGTGGAGACAGTGGTCCAGAGACCAGCAGGGTGGAGACAGTGGTCCAGAGACCAGCAGGGTGGAGACAGTGGTCCAGAGACCAGCAGGATGGAGACAGTGGTCCAGAGACCAGCAGCAGGATGGAGACAGTGGTCCAGAGACCAGCAGGGTGGAGACAGTGGTCCAGAGACCAGCAGCAGGGTGGAGACAGTGGTCCAGAGACCAGCAGCAGGGTGGAGACAGTGGTCCAGAGACCAGCAGGGTGGAGACAGTGGTCCAGAGACCAGCAGGGTGGAGACAGTGGTCCAGAGACCAGCAGGGTGGAGACAGTGGTCCAGAGACCAGCAGGGTGGGGACAGTGGTCCAGAGACCAGCAGGATGGAGACAGTGGTCCAGAGACCAGCAGGGTGGAGACAGTGGTCCAGAGACCAGCAGCAGGGTGGAGACAGTGGTCCACAGACCAGCAGGGTGGAGACAGTGGTCCAGAGACCAGAAGGATGGAGACAGTGGTCCAGAGACAAGCATGGTGGAGACAGTGGTCCAGAGACCAGCAGGGTGGAGACAGTGGTCCAGAGACCAGGAGGATGGAGACAGTGGTCCAGAGACCAGAAGGATGGAGACAGTGGTCCAGAGACAAGCATGGTGGAGACAGTGGTCCAGAGACCAGAAGGATGGAGACAGTGGTCCAGAGACCAGCAGGGTGGAGACAGTGGTCCAGAGACCAGCAGGGTGGAGACAGTGGTCCAGAGACCAGCAGGGTGGAGACAGTGGTCCAGAGACCAGGAGGATGGAGACAGTGGTCCAGAGACAAGCATGGTGGAGACAGTGGTCCAGAGACCAGCAGGGTGGAGACAGTGGTCCAGAGACCAGGAGGATGGAGACAGTGGTCCAGAGACCAGCAGGATGGAGACAGTGGTCCAGAGACCAGCAGGGTGGAGACAGTGGTCCAGAGACCAGGAGGGTGGAGACAGTGGTCCAGAGACCAGCAGGATGGAGACAATGGTCCAGAGACCAGCAGGGTGGAGACAGTGGTCCAGAGACCAGCAGGGTGGAGACAGTGGTCCAGACAACCAGCAGCAGGATGGAGACAGTGGTCCAGAGACCAGCAGGATGGAGACAGTGGTCCAGAGACCAGCAGGATGGAGACAATGGTCCAGAGACCAGCAGGGTGGAGACAGTGGTCCAGAGACCAGCAGGGTGGAGACAGTGGTCCAGACAACCAGCAGCAGGATGGAGACAGTGGTCCAGAGACCAGCAGGGTGGAGACAGTGGTCCAGAGACCAGCAGGGTGGAGACAGTGGTCCAGAGACCAGGAGGATGGAGACAGTGGTCCAGAGACCAGCAGGGTGGAGTCAGTGGTCCAGGGACCAGCAGGGTGGAGACAGTGGTCCAGAGACCAGCAGGGTGGAGTCAGTGGTCCAGGGACCAGCAGGGTGGAGACAGTGGTCCAGACAACCAGCAGCAGGATGGAGACAGTGGTCCAGAGACCAGCAGGGTGGAGACAGTGGTCCAGACAACCAGCAGCAGGATGGAGACAGTGGTCCAGAGACCAGCAGGGTGGAGACAGTGGTCCAGAGACCAGCAGCAGGGTGGAGACAGTGGTCCAGAGACCAGCAGGGTGGAGACAGTGGTCCAGAGACCAGGAGGATGGAGTCAGTGGTCCAGAGACCAGCAGCAGGGTGGAGACAGTGGTCCAGAGACCAGCAGGGTGGAGACAGTGGTCCAGAGACCAGGAGGATGGAGACAGTGGTCGAGAGACCAGCAGGGTGGAGACAGTGGTCCAGAGACCAGGAGGATGGAGACAGTGGTCCAGAGACCAGTAGGGTGGAGACAGTGGTCCAGAGACCAGCAGGGTGGAGACAGTGGTCCAGAGACCAGCATGGTGGAGACAGTGGTACAGAGACCAGCAGGGTGGAGACAGTGGTCCAGAGACCAGAAGGATGGAGACAGTGGTCCAGAGACCAGCAGGATGGAGACAGTGGTCCAGAGACAAGCATAGTGGAGACAGTGGTCCAGAGACCAGCAGGGTGGAGACAGTGGTCCAGAGACCAGGAGGATGGAGACAGTGGTCCAGAGACCAGCAGGGTGGAGACAGTGGTCCAGAGACCAGGAGGGTGGAGACAGTGGTCCAGAGACCAGCAAGGTGGAGACAGTGGTCCAGAGACCAGGAGGAAGCAGACAATGGTCCAGAGACCAGCAGGGTGGAGACAGTAGTCCAGAGACCAGCAGGGTGGAGACAGTGGTCCAGAGACCAGCAGGATGGAGACAGTGGTCCAGAGACCAGCAGCAGGATGGAGACAGTGGTCCAGAGACCAGCAGGGTGGAGACAGTGGTCCAGAGACCAGCAGCAGGGTGGAGACAGTGGTCCAGAGACCAGCAGGGTGGAGACAGTGGTCCAGAGACCAGCAGCAGGGTGGAGACAGTGGTCCAGAGACCAGCAGGATGGAGACAGTGGTCCAGAGACCAGCAGGATGGAGACAGTGGTCCAGAGACCAGCAGCAGGGTGGAGACAGTGGTCCAGAGACCAGCAGGGTGGAGACAGTGGTCCAGAGACCAGCAGGGTGGAGACAGTGGTCCAGAGACCAGCAGCAGGGTGGAGACAGTGGTCCAGAGACCAGCAGGGTGGAGACAGTGGTCCAGAGACCAGCAGGGTGGAGACAGTGGTCCAGAGACCAGCAGGGTGGAGACAGTGGTCCAGAGACCAGCAGGGTGGAGACAGTGGTCCAGAGACCAGCAGGGTGGAGACAGTGGTCCAGAGACCAGCAGCAGGGTGGAGACAGTGGTCCAGAGACCAGCAGGGTGGAGACAGTGGTCCAGAGACCAGCAGGGAGGAGACAGTGGTCCAGAGACCAGCAGCAGGATGGAGACAGTGGTCCAGAGACCAGCAGGGTGGGGACAGTGGTCCAGAGACCAGCTGGGTGGAGACAGTGGTCCAGAGACCAGCAGGGTGGAGACAGTGGTCCAGAGACCAGCAGGGTGGAGACAGTGGTTCAGAGACCAGGAGGATGGAGACAGTGGTCCAGAGACCAGATGGGAGGAGACAGTGGTCCAGAGACCAGCAGCAGGATGGAGACAGTGGTCCAGAGACCAGCAGGGTGGGGACAGTGGTCCAGGGACCAGCAGGGTGGAGACAGTGGTCCAGAGACCAGCAGGATGGAGACAGTGGTCCAGACACCAACAGGGTGGAGACAGTGGTCCAGAGACCAGCTGGGTGGAGACAGTGGTCCAGAGACCAGCAGGGTGGAGACAGTGGTCCAGAGACCATCAGGGTGGAGACAGTGGTCCAGAGACCAGGAGGATGGAGACAGTGGTCCAGAGACCAGCAGGATGGAGACAGTGGTCCAGAGACCAGCAGGGTGGAGACAGTGGTCCAGAGACCAGCAGGATGGAGACAGTGGTCCAGAGACCAGGAGGATGGAGACAGTGGTCCAGAGACCAGGAGGATGGAGACAGTGGTCCAGAGACCAGCAGGGTGGAGACAGTGGTCCAGAGACCAGGAGGATGGAGACAGTGGTCCAGACACCAACATGGTGGAGACAGTGGTCCAGAGACCAGCAGGATGGAGACAGTGGTCCAGAGACCAGCAGCAGGGTGGAGACAGTGGTCCAGAGACCAGCAGGGTGGAGACAGTGGTCCAGAGACCAGCAGGGTGGAGACAGTGGTCCAGAGACCAGCAGGGTGGAGACAGTGGTCCAGAGACCAGCAGGGTGGAGACAGTGGTCCAGAGACCAGCAGGATGGAGACAGTGGTCCAGAGACCAGCAGCAGGGTGGAGACAGTGGTCCAGAGACCAGCAGGATGGAGACAGTGGTCCAGAGACCAGCAGGATGGAGACAGTGGTCCAGAGACCAGCAGGGTGGAGACAGTGGTCCAGAGACCAGCAGCAGGGTGGAGACAGTGGTCCAGAGACCAGCAGGATGGAGACAGTGGTCCAGAGACCAGCAGGGTGGAGACAGTGGTCCAGAGACCAGCAGGGTGGAGACAGTGGTCCAGAGACCAGCAGCAGGATGGAGACAGTGGTCCAGAGACCAGCAGGGTGGAGACAGTGGTCCAGAGACCAGCAGGATGGAGACAGTGGTCCAGAGACCGGGAGGATGGAGTCAGTGGTCCAGAGACCAGGAAGATGGAGTCAGTGGTCCAGAGACCAGCAGGGTGGAGACAGTGGTCCAGAGACCAGCAGGGTGGAGACAGTGGTCCAGAGACCAGCAGGGTGGAGACAGTGGTCCAGACAACCAGCAGCAGGATGGAGACAGTGGTCCAGAGACCAGCAGGGTGGAGACAGTGGTCCAGAGACCAGGAGGATGGAGTCAGTGGTCCAGAGACCAGCAGGGTGGAGAAAGTGGTCCAGAGACCAGCAGGGTGGAGACAGTGGTCCAGAGACCAGCAGGGTGGAGACAGTGGTCCAGAGACCAGCAGGGTGGAGACAGTGGTCCAGAGAGCAGCAGGGTGGAGACAGTGGTCCAGAGACCAGCAGCAGGGTGGAGACAGTGGTCCAGAGACCAGCAGCAGGGTGGAGACAGTGGTCCAGAGACCAGCAGCAGGGTGGAGACAGTGGTCCACAGACCAGCAGCAGGGTGGAGACAGTGGTCCAGAGACCAGCAGGGTGGAGACAGTGGTCCAGAGACCAGCAGCAGGATGGAGACAGTGGTCCACAGACCAGCAGCAGGGTGGAGACAGTGGTCCAGAGACCAGCAGGGTGGAGACAGTGGTCCAGAGACCAGCAGGGTGGAGACAGTGGTCCAGACAACCAGCAGCAGGATGGAGACAGTGGTCCAGAGACCAGCAGGATGGAGACAGTGGTCCAGAGACCAGCAGCAGGATGGAGACAGTGGTCCAAAGACCAGCAGGGTGGAGACAGTGGTCCAGAGACCAGGAGGATGGAGACAGTGGTCCAAAGACCAGCAGGGTGGAGTCAGTGGTCCAGAGACCAGCAGGGTGGAGACAGTGGTCCAGAGACCAGCAGGATGGAGACAGTGGTCCAAAGACCAGCAGGGTGGAGACAGTGGTCCAGAGACAAGCAGGGTGGAGACAGTGGTACAGAAACCAGCAGGATGGAGACAGTGGTCCAGAGACCAGCAGGGTGGAGACAGTGGTCCAGAGACTAGCAGGGTGGAGAGAGTGGTCCAGAGACCAGCAGCAGGATGGAGACAGTGGTCCAGAGACTAGCAGGGAGGAGACAGTGGTCCAGAGACCAGCAGGATGGAGACAGTGGTCCAGAGACCAGCAGGATGGAGACAGTGGTCCAGAGACCAGCAGGATGGAGACAGTGGTCCAGAGACCAGCAGGATGGAGACAGTGGTCCAGAGACCAGCAGGGTGGAGACAGTGGTCCAGAGACCAGCAGCAGGATGGAGACAGTGGTCCAGAGACCAGCAGGGTGGAGACAGTGGTCCAGAGACCAGCAGCAGGATGGAGACAGTGGTCCAGAGACCAGGAGGATGGAGACAGTGGTCCAGAGACCAGCAGGGTGGAGACAGTGGTCCAGAGACCAGCAGCAGGATGGAGACAGTGGTCCAGAGACCAGCAGGGTGGAGACAGTGGTCCAGAGACCAGGAGGATGGAGACAGTGGTCCAGAGACCAGCAGGGTGGAGACAGTGGTCCAGAGACCAGCAGCAGGATGGAGACAGTGGTCCAGAGACCAGCAGGGTGGAGACAGTGGTCCAGAGACCAGCAGGGTGGAGACAGTGGTCCAGAGACCAGCAGGGTGGAGACAGTGGTCCAGAGACCAGCAGCAGGGTGGAGACAGTGGTCCAGAGACCAGCAGCAGGGTGGAGACAGTGGTCCAGAGACCAGCAGGGTGGAGACAGTGGTCCAGAGACCAGCAGGATGGAGACAGTGGTCCAGAGACCAGCAGGGTGGAGACAGTGGTCCAGAGACCAGGAGGATGGAGACAGTGGTCCAGAGACCAGTAGGGTGGAGACAGTGGTCCAGAGACCAGCAGGGTGGAGACAGTGGTCCAGAGACCAGCAGGATGGAGACAGTGGTCCAGAGACCAGCAAGATGGAGACAGTGGTCCAGAGACCAGCAGGGTGGAGACAGTGGTCCAGAGACCAGAAGGGTGGAGACAGTGGTCCAGAGACCAGCAGGGTGGAGACAGTGGTCCAGAGACCAGCAGGGTGGAGACAGTGGTCCAGAGACCAGCAGGGTGGAGACAGTGGTCCAGAGACCAGCAGGATGGAGACAGTGGTCCAGAGACCAGCAGCAGGATGGAGACAGTGGTCCAGAGACCAGCAGGGTGGAGACAGTGGTCCAGAGACCAGCAGCAGGGTGGAGACAGTGGTCCAGAGACCAGCAGCAGGGTGGAGACAGTGGTCCAGAGACCAGCAGGGTGGAGACAGTGGTCCAGAGACCAGCAGGGTGGAGACAGTGGTCCAGAGACCAGCAGGGTGGAGACAGTGGTCCAGAGACCAGCAGGGTGGGGACAGTGGTCCAGAGACCAGCAGGATGGAGACAGTGGTCCAGAGACCAGCAGGGTGGAGACAGTGGTCCAGAGACCAGCAGCAGGGTGGAGACAGTGGTCCACAGACCAGCAGGGTGGAGACAGTGGTCCAGAGACCAGAAGGATGGAGACAGTGGTCCAGAGACCAGCAGGATGGAGACAGTGGTCCAGAGACAAGCATGGTGGAGACAGTGGTCCAGAGACCAGCAGGGTGGAGACAGTGGTCCAGAGACCAGGAGGATGGAGACAGTGGTCCAGAGACCAGAAGGATGGAGACAGTGGTCCAGAGACAAGCATGGTGGAGACAGTGGTCCAGAGACCAGAAGGATGGAGACAGTGGTCCAGAGACCAGCAGGGTGGAGACAGTGGTCCAGAGACCAGCAGGGTGGAGACAGTGGTCCAGAGACCAGGAGGATGGAGACAGTGGTCCAGAGACCAGAAGGATGGAGACAGTGGTCCAGAGACAAGCATGGTGGAGACAGTGGTCCAGAGACCAGCAGGGTGGAGACAGTGGTCCAGAGACCAGGAGGATGGAGACAGTGGTCCAGAGACCAGCAGGATGGAGACAGTGGTCCAGAGACCAGCAGGGTGGAGACAGTGGTCCAGAGACCAGGAGGGTGGAGACAGTGGTCCAGAGACCAGCAGGATGGAGACAATGGTCCAGAGACCAGCAGGGTGGAGACAGTGGTCCAGAGACCAGCAGGGTGGAGACAGTGGTCCAGACAACCAGCAGCAGGATGGAGACAGTGGTCCAGAGACCAGCAGGATGGAGACAGTGGTCCAGAGACCAGCAGGATGGAGACAATGGTCCAGAGACCAGCAGGGTGGAGACAGTGGTCCAGAGACCAGCAGGGTGGAGACAGTGGTCCAGACAACCAGCAGCAGGATGGAGACAGTGGTCCAGAGACCAGCAGGGTGGAGACAGTGGTCCAGAGACCAGCAGGGTGGAGACAGTGGTCCAGAGACCAGGAGGATGGAGACAGTGGTCCAGAGACCAGCAGGGTGGAGTCAGTGGTCCAGGGACCAGCAGGGTGGAGACAGTGGTCCAGAGACCAGCAGGGTGGAGTCAGTGGTCCAGGGACCAGCAGGGTGGAGACAGTGGTCCAGACAACCAGCAGCAGGATGGAGACAGTGGTCCAGAGACCAGCAGGGTGGAGACAGTGGTCCAGACAACCAGCAGCAGGATGGAGACAGTGGTCCAGAGACCAGCAGGGTGGAGACAGTGGTCCAGAGACCAGCAGCAGGGTGGAGACAGTGGTCCAGAGACCAGCAGCAGGGTGGAGACAGTGGTCCAGAGACCAGGAGGATGGAGTCAGTGGTCCAGAGACCAGCAGCAGGGTGGAGACAGTGGTCCAGAGACCAGCAGGGTGGAGACAGTGGTCCAGAGACCAGGAGGATGGAGACAGTGGTCGAGAGACCAGCAGGGTGGAGACAGTGGTCCAGAGACCAGGAGGATGGAGACAGTGGTCCAGAGACCAGTCGGGTCGAGACAGCGGTCCAGAGTCCAGCAGGGTGGAGACAGTGGTCCAGAGACCAGCATGGTGGAGACAGTGGTACAGAGACCAGCAGGGTGGAGACAGTGGTCCAGAGACCAGAAGGATGGAGACAGTGGTCCAGAGACCAGCAGGATGGAGACAGTGGTCCAGAGACAAGCATAGTGGAGACAGTGGTCCAGAGACCAGCAGGGTGGAGACAGTGGTCCAGAGACCAGGAGGATGGAGACAGTGGTCCAGAGACCAGCAAGGTGGAGACAGTGGTCCAGAGACCAGGAGGAAGCAGACAATGGTCCAGAGACCAGCAGGGTGGAGACAGTAGTCCAGAGACCAGCAGGGTGGAGACAGTGGTCCAGAGACCAGCAGGATGGAGACAGTGGTCCAGAGACCAGCAGCAGGATGGAGACAGTGGTCCAGAGACCAGCAGGGTGGAGACAGTGGTCCAGAGACCAGCAGCAGGGTGGAGACAGTGGTCCAGAGACCAGCAGGGTGGAGACAGTGGTCCAGAGACCAGCAGCAGGGTGGAGACAGTGGTCCAGAGACCAGCAGGATGGAGACAGTGGTCCAGAGACCAGCAGGATGGAGACAGTGGTCCAGAGACCAGCAGCAGGGTGGAGACAGTGGTCCAGAGACCAGCAGGGTGGAGACAGTGGTCCAGAGACCAGCAGGGTGGAGACAGTGGTCCAGAGACCAGCAGCAGGGTGGAGACAGTGGTCCAGAGACCAGCAGGGTGGAGACAGTGGTCCAGAGACCAGCAGGGTGGAGACAGTGGTCCAGAGACCAGCAGGGTGGAGACAGTGGTCCAGAGACCAGCAGGGTGGAGACAGTGGTCCAGAGACCAGCAGGGTGGAGACAGTGGTCCAGAGACCAGCAGCAGGGTGGAGACAGTGGTCCAGAGACCAGCAGGGTGGAGACAGTGGTCCAGAGACCAGCAGGGAGGAGACAGTGGTCCAGAGACCAGCAGCAGGATGGAGACAGTGGTCCAGAGACCAGCAGGGTGGGGACAGTGGTCCAGAGACCAGCTGGGTGGAGACAGTGGTCCAGAGACCAGCAGGGTGGAGACAGTGGTCCAGAGACCAGCAGGGTGGAGACAGTGGTTCAGAGACCAGGAGGATGGAGACAGTGGTCCAGAGACCAGATGGGAGGAGACAGTGGTCCAGAGACCAGCAGCAGGATGGAGACAGTGGTCCAGAGACCAGCAGGGTGGGGACAGTGGTCCAGGGACCAGCAGGGTGGAGACAGTGGTCCAGAGACCAGCAGGATGGAGACAGTGGTCCAGACACCAACAGGGTGGAGACAGTGGTCCAGAGACCAGCTGGGTGGAGACAGTGGTCCAGAGACCAGCAGGGTGGAGACAGTGGTCCAGAGACCATCAGGGTGGAGACAGTGGTCCAGAGACCAGGAGGATGGAGACAGTGGTCCAGAGACCAGCAGGATGGAGACAGTGGTCCAGAGACCAGCAGGGTGGAGACAGTGGTCCAGAGACCAGCAGGATGGAGACAGTGGTCCAGAGACCAGGAGGATGGAGACAGTGGTCCAGAGACCAGGAGGATGGAGACAGTGGTCCAGAGACCAGCAGGGTGGAGACAGTGGTCCAGAGACCAGGAGGATGGAGACAGTGGTCCAGACACCAACATGGTGGAGACAGTGGTCCAGAGACCAGCAGGATGGAGACAGTGGTCCAGAGACCAGCAGCAGGGTGGAGACAGTGGTCCAGAGACCAGCAGGGTGGAGACAGTGGTCCAGAGACCAGCAGGGTGGAGACAGTGGTCCAGAGACCAGCAGGGTGGAGACAGTGGTCCAGAGACCAGCAGGGTGGAGACAGTGGTCCAGAGACCAGCAGGATGGAGACAGTGGTCCAGAGACCAGCAGCAGGGTGGAGACAGTGGTCCAGAGACCAGCAGGATGGAGACAGTGGTCCAGAGACCAGCAGGATGGAGACAGTGGTCCAGAGACCAGCAGGGTGGAGACAGTGGTCCAGAGACCAGCAGCAGGGTGGAGACAGTGGTCCAGAGACCAGCAGGATGGAGACAGTGGTCCAGAGACCAGCAGGGTGGAGACAGTGGTCCAGAGACCAGCAGGGTGGAGACAGTGGTCCAGAGACCAGCAGCAGGATGGAGACAGTGGTCCAGAGACCAGCAGGGTGGAGACAGTGGTCCAGAGACCAGCAGGATGGAGACAGTGGTCCAGAGACCGGGAGGATGGAGTCAGTGGTCCAGAGACCAGGAAGATGGAGTCAGTGGTCCAGAGACCAGCAGGGTGGAGACAGTGGTCCAGAGACCAGCAGGGTGGAGACAGTGGTCCAGAGACCAGCAGGGTGGAGACAGTGGTCCAGACAACCAGCAGCAGGATGGAGACAGTGGTCCAGAGACCAGCAGGGTGGAGACAGTGGTCCAGAGACCAGGAGGATGGAGTCAGTGGTCCAGAGACCAGCAGGGTGGAGACAGTGGTCCAGACACCAACAGGGTGGAGACAGTGGTCCAGAGACCAGCAGGGTGGAGACAGTGGTCCAGAGAGCAGCAGGGTGGAGACAGTGGTCCAGAGACCAGCAGCAGGGTGGAGACAGTGGTCCAGAGACCAGCAGCAGGGTGGAGACAGTGGTCCAGAGACCAGCAGCAGGGTGGAGACAGTGGTCCACAGACCAGCAGCAGGGTGGAGACAGTGGTCCAGAGACCAGCAGGGTGGAGACAGTGGTCCAGAGACCAGCAGCAGGATGGAGACAGTGGTCCACAGACCAGCAGCAGGGTGGAGACAGTGGTCCAGAGACCAGCAGGGTGGAGACAGTGGTCCAGACAACCAGCAGCAGGATGGAGACAGTGGTCCAGAGACCAGCAGGATGGAGACAGTGGTCCAGAGACCAGCAGCAGGATGGAGACAGTGGTCCAAAGACCAGCAGGGTGGAGACAGTGGTCCAGAGACCAGGAGGATGGAGACAGTGGTCCAAAGACCAGCAGGGTGGAGTCAGTGGTCCAGAGACCAGCAGGGTGGAGACAGTGGTCCAGAGACCAGCAGGATGGAGACAGTGGTCCAAAGACCAGCAGGGTGGAGACAGTGGTCCAGAGACAAGCAGGGTGGAGACAGTGGTACAGAAACCAGCAGGATGGAGACAGTGGTCCAGAGACCAGCAGGGTGGAGACAGTGGTCCAGAGACTAGCAGGGTGGAGACAGTGGTCCAGAGACCAGCAGCAGGATGGAGACAGTGGTCCAGAGACTAGCAGGGAGGAGACAGTGGTCCAGAGACCAGCAGGATGGAGACAGTGGTCCAGAGACCAGCAGGATGGAGACAGTGGTCCAGAGACCAGCAGGATGGAGACAGTGGTCCAGAGACCAGCAGGATGGAGACAGTGGTCCAGAGACCAGCAGGGTGGAGACAGTGGTCCAGAGACCAGCAGCAGGATGGAGACAGTGGTCCAGAGACCAGCAGGATGGAGACAGTGGTCCAGAGACCAGCAGCAGGATGGAGACAGTGGTCCAGAGACCAGCAGGGTGGAGACAGTGGTCCAGAGACCAGCAGGGTGGAGACAGTGGTCCAGAGACCAGCAGCAGGATGGAGACAGTGGTCCAGAGACCAGGAGGATGGAGACAGTGGTCCAGAGACCAGCAGGGTGGAGACAGTGGTCCAGAGACCAGCAGCAGGATGGAGACAGTGGTCCAGAGACCAGCAGGGTGGAGACAGTGGTCCAGAGACCAGCAGGATGGAGACAGTGGTCAAGAGATCAGCAGGGTGGAGACAGTGGTCCAGAGACCCGGAGGATGGAGACAGTGGTCCAGAGACCAGCAGGATGGAGACAGTGGTCCAGAGACCAGCAGGATGGAGACAGTGGTCCAGAGACCAGCAGGATGGAGACAGTGGTCCAGAGACCAGCAGCAGGGTGGAGACAGTGGTCCAGAGACCAGCAGGATGGAGTCAGTGGTCCAGAGACCAGCAGGGTTTGAGACAGTGGTCCAGAGACCAGCAGGATGGAGACAGTGGTCCAGACACCAGCAGCAGGGTGGAGACAGTAGTCCAGAAACCAGGAGGATGGAGACAGTGGTCCAGAGACCAGCAGGATGGAGACAGTGGTCCAGAGACCAGCAGGGTGGAGACAGTGGTCCAGAGACCAGCAGCAGGGTGGAGACAGTAGTCCAGAAACCAGGAGGATGGAGACAGTGGTCCAGAGACCAGCAGGGTGGAGACAGTGGTCCAGAGACCAGCAGGGTGGAGACAGTGGTCCAGAAACCAGCAGCAGGGTGGAGAAAGAAGTCCAGAGACCAGCAGGATGGAGACAGTGGTCCAGAGACCAGCAGCAGGGTGGAGACAGTAGTCCAGAAACCAGGAGGATGGAGACAGTGGTCCAGAGACCAGCAGGGTGGAGACAGTGGTCCAGAGACCAGCAGGGTGGATACAGTGGTCCAGAGACCAGTAGGGTGGAGACAGTGGTCCAGAAACCAGCAGGGTGGAGACAGTGGTCCAGAGACCAGCAGGATGGAGACAGTGGTCCAGAGACCCGGAGGATGGAGACAGTGGTCCAGAGACCAGCAGGATGGAGACAGTGGTCCAGAGACCAGCAGGATGGAGACAGTGGTCCAGAGACCAGCAGGGTGGAGACAGTGGTCCAGAGACCAGCAGCAGGATGGAGACAGTGGTCCAGAGACTAGCAGGGAGGAGACAGTGGTCCAGAGACCAGCAGGATGGAGACAGTGGTCCAGAGACCAGCAGGATGGAGACAGTGGTCCAGAGACCAGCAGGATGGAGACAGTGGTCCAGAGACCAGCAGGATGGAGACAGTGGTCCAGAGACCAGCAGGGTGGAGACAGTGGTCCAGAGACCAGCAGCAGGATGGAGACAGTGGTCCAGAGACCAGCAGGGTGGAGACAGTGGTCCAGAGACCAGCAGCAGGATGGAGACAGTGGTCCAGAGACCAGGAGGATGGAGACAGTGGTCCAGAGACCAGCAGGGTGGAGACAGTGGTCCAGAGACCAGCAGCAGGATGGAGACAGTGGTCCAGAGACCAGCAGGGTGGAGACAGTGGTCCAGAGACCAGCAGGATGGAGACAGTGGTCAAGAGATCAGCAGGGTGGAGACAGTGGTCCAGAGACCAGCAGGATGGAGTCAGTGGTCCAGAGACCAGCAGGGTTTGAGACAGTGGTCCAGAGACCAGCAGGATGGAGACAGTGGTCCAGAGACCAGCAGCAGGATGGAGACAGTAGTCCAGAGACCAGCAGGATGGAGACAGTGGTCCAGAGACCAGCAGGGTGGAGACAGTGGTCCAGAGACCAGCAGCAGGGTGGAGACAGTAGTCCAGAAACCAGGAGGATGGAGACAGTGGTCCAGAGACCAGCAGGGTGGAGACAGTGGTCCAGAGACCAGCAGGGTGGATACAGTGGTCCAGAGACCAGTAGGGTGGAGACAGTGGTCCAGAAACCAGCAGCAGGGTGGAGAAAGAAGTCCAGAGACCAGCAGGATGGAGACAGTTGTCCAGAGACCAGCAGCAGGGTGGAGACAGTAGTCCAGAGACCAGCAGGATGGAGACAGTGGTCCAGAGACCAGCAGGGTGGAGACAGTGGTCCAGAGACCAGCAGCAGGGTGGAGACAGTAGTCCAGAGACCAGCAGGATGGAGACAGTGGTCCAGAGACCAGCAGGGTGGAGACAGTGGTCCAGAGACCAGCAGCAGGGTGGAGACAGTGGTCCAGAAACCAGGAGGATGGAGACAGTGGTCCAGAGACCAGCAGGGTGGAGACAGTGGTCCAGAGACCAGCAGGGTGGATACAGTGGTCCAGAGACCAGTAGGGTGGAGACAGTGGTCCAGAAACCAGCAGCAGGGTGGAGAAAGAAGTCCAGAGACCAGCAGGATGGAGACAGTGGTCCAGAGACCAGCAGGATGGAGACAGTGGTCCAGAGACCAACAGCAGGATGGAGACAGTTGTCCAGAGACCAGCAGGGTGGAGACAGTGGTCCAGAGACCAGCAGGGTGGATACAGTGGTCCAGAGACCAGTAGGGTGGAGACAATGGTCCAGAGACCAGTAGGGTGGAGACAGTGGTCCAGAGACCAGGAGGGTGGAGACAGTGGTCCAGAGACCAGCAGGATGGAGACAGTGGTCCAGAGACCAGCAGGATGGAGACAGTGGTCCAGAGACCAGCAGGATGGAGACAGTGGTCCAGAGACCAGCAGCAGGATGGAGACAGTGGTCCAGAGACCAGCAGGATGGAGACAGTGGTCCAGAGACCAGCAGGATGGAGACAGTGGTCCAGAGACCAGGAGGATGGAGACAGTGGTCCAGAGACCAGCAGGGTGGAGACAGTGGTCCAGAGACCAGCAGGATGGAGACAGTGGTCCAGAGACCAGCAGCAGGGTGGAGACAGTGGTCCAGAGACCAGCAGGATGGAGACAGTGGTCCAGAGACCAGCAGGATGGAGACAGTGGTCCAGAGACCAACAGCAGGATGGAGACAGTTGTCCAGAGACCAGCAGGATGGAGTCAGTGGTCCAGAGACCAGCAGGGTTTGAGACAGTGGTCCAGAGACCAGCAGGATAGAGACAGTGGTCCAGAGACCAGCAGGGTGGAGACAGTGGTCCAGAGACCAGCAGCAGGGTGGAGACAGTAGTCCAGAGACCAGCAGGATGGAGACAGTGGTCCAGAGACCAGCAGGGTGGAGACAGTGGTCCAGAGACCAGCAGCAGGGTGGAGACAGTAGTCCAGAAACCAGGAGGATGGAGACAGTGGTCCAGAGACCAGCAGGGTGGAGACAGTGGTCCAGAGACCAGCAGGGTGGATACAGTGGTCCAGAGACCAGTAGGGTGGAGACAATGGTCCAGAGACCAGTAGGGTGGAGACAGTGGTCCAGAGACCAGTAGGGTGGAGACAGTAGTCCAGAAACCAGGAGGATGGAGACAGTGGTCCAGAGACCAGCAGGGTGGAGACAGTGGTCCAGAGACCAGCAGGGTGGAGACAGTGGTCCAGAGACCAGTAGGGTGGAGACAATGGTCCAGAGACCAGTAGGGTGGAGACAATGGTCCAGAGACCAGGAGGGGTGAGACAGTGGTCCAGAGACCAGTAGGGTGGAGACAGTGGTCCAGAAACCAGCAGCAGGGTGGAGAAAGAAGTCCAGAGACCAGCAGGATGGAGACAGTGGTCCAGAGACCAGCAGGATGGAGACAGTGGTCCAGAGACCAACAGCAGGATGGAGACAGTTGTCCAGAGACCAGCAGGGTGGAGACAGTGGTCCAGAGACCAGCAGGGTGGAGAAAGTGGTCCAGAGACCAGGAGGATGGAGACAGTGGTCCAGAGACCAGCAGGATGGAGACAGTGGTCCAGAGACCAGCAGGATGGAGACAGTAGTCAAGAGACCAGCAGGATGGAGACAGTGGTCCAGAGACCAGCAGGATGGAGACAGTGGTCCAGAGACCAATAGGATGGAGACAGTGGTCCAGAGACCAGGAGGATGGAGACAGTGGTCCAGAGACCAAGCAGGGTGGAGACAGTGGTCCAGAGACCAGCAGCAGGGTGGAGACAGTGGTCCAGAGACCAGCAGGATGGAGACAGTGGTCCAGAGACCAGCAGGATGGAGACAGTGGTCCAGAGACCAACAGCAGGATGGAGACAGTTGTCCAGAGACCAGCAGGGTGGAGACAGTGGTCCAGAGACCAGCAGGGTGGAGAAAGTGGTCCAGAGACCAGGAGGATGGAGACAGTGGTCCAGAGACCAGCAGGATGGAGACAGTGGTCCAGAGACCAGGAGGATGGAGACAGTGGTCCAGAGACAAGCAGGATGGAGAGAGTGGTCCAGAGACCAGCAGGGTGGAGACGGTGGTCCAGAGACCAGGAGGATGGAGACAGTGGTCCAGAGACAAGCAGGATGGAGACAGTGGTCCAGAGACCAGCAGCAGGGTGGAGACAGTGGTCCAGAGACCAGCAGCAGGGTGGAGACAGTGGTCCAGAGACCAGCAGGGTGGAGACAGTGGTCCAGAGACCAGCAGGATGGAGACAGTGGTCCAGAGACCAGCAAGATGGAGACAGTGGTCCAGAGACCAGCAGCAGGATGGAGACAGTGGTCCAGAGACCAGCAGGGTGGAGACAGTGGTCCAGAGACCAGCAGGGTGGAGACAGTGGTCCAGAGACCAGCAGGATGGAGACAGTGGTCCAGAGACCAGCAAGATGGAGACAGTGGTCCAGAGACCAGCAGCAGGATGGAGACAGTGGTCCAGAGACCAGCAGGGTGGAGACAGTGGTCCAGAGACCAGCAGGGTGGAGACAGTGGTCCAGAGACCAGCAGGATGGAGACAGTGGTCCAGAGACCAGCAGCAGGATGGAGACAGTGGTCCAGAGACCAGCAGCAGGATGGAGACAGTGGTCCAGAGACCAGCAAGATGGAGACAGTGGTCCAGAGACCAGCAGCAGGATGGAGACAGTGGTCCAGAGACCAGCAGGGTGGAGACAGTGGTCCAGAGACCAGCAGGGTGGAGACAGTGGTCCAGAGACCAGCAGGGTGGAGACAGTGGTCCAGAGACCAGCAGGGTGGAGACAGTGGTCCAGAGACCAGCAGGGTGGAGACAGTGGTCCAGAGACCAGCAGGATGGAGACAGTGGTCCAGAGACCAGTAGGGTGGAGACAGTGGTCCAGACACCAGCAGGGTGGAGTTAGTGGTCCAGAGACCAGTAGGGTGGAGACAGTGGTCCAGAGACCAGCAGGATGGAGTCAGTGGTCCAGAGACCAGTAGGGTGGAGACAGTGGTCCAGAGACCAGCAGGATGGAGACAGTGGTCCAGAGACCAGCAGGATGGAGACAATGTTCCAGAGACCAGCAGCAGGGTGGAGACAGTGGTCCAGAGACCAGCAGGGTGGAGACAGTGGTCCAGAGACCAGCAGGATGGAGACAGTGGTCCAGAGAACAGCAGCAGGATGGAGACAGTGGTCCAGAGACCAGCAGGGTGGAGACAGTGGTCCAGAGACCAGCAGGGTGGAGACAGTGGTCCAGAGACCAGCAGGGTGGAGACAGTGGTCCAGAGACCAGCAGGGTGGAGACAGTGGTCCAGAGACCAGCAGGGCGGAGACAGTGGTCCAGAGACAAGCAGCAGGATGGAGACAGTGGTCCAGAGACCAGCAGGGTGGAGACAGTGGTCCAGAGACCAGCAGCAGGATGGAGACAGTGGTCCAGAGACCAGCAGGGAGGAGACAGTGGTCCAGAGACCAGCAGGGAGGAGACAGTGGTCCAGAGACCAGCAGGGTGGAGACAGTGGTCCAGAGACCAGCAGGGTGGAGACAGTGGTCCATAGACCAGCAGGATGGAGACAGTGGTCCAGAGACCAGCAGCAGGGTGGAGACAGTGGTCCAGAAACCAGCAGCAGGGTGGAGAAAGAAGTCCAGAGACCAGCAGGGTGGAGACAGTGGTCCAGAGACCAGCAGGATGGAGACAGTGGTCCAGAGACCAGCAGCAGGATGGAGACAGTGGTCCAGAGACCAGCAGGATGGAGACAGTGGTCCAGAGACCAGCAGGATGGAGACAGTGGTCCAGAGACCAGCAGGATGGAGACAGTGGTCCAGAGACCAACAGCAGGATGGAGACAGTGGTCCAGAGACCAGCAGGATGGAGACAGTGGTCCAGAGACCAGCAGGATGGAGACAGTGGTCCAGAGACCAGCAGGATGGAGACAGTGGTCCAGAGACCAGCAGCAGGGTGGAGACAGTAGTCCAGAGACCAGCAGGATGGAGACAGTGGTCCAGAGACCAGCAGGGTGGAGACAGTGGTCCAGAGACCAGCAGCAGGGTGGAGACAGTAGTCCAGAGACCAGCAGGATGGAGACAGTGGTCCAGAGACCAGCAGGGTGGAGACAGTGGTCCAGAGACCAGCAGGATGGAGACAGTGGTCCAGAGACCAGCAGGATGGAGACAGTGGTCCAGAGACCAGCAGGATGGAGACAGTGGTCCAGAGACCAGGAGGATGGAGACAGTGGTCCAGAGACCAGCAGGGTGGAGACAGTGGTCCAGAGACCAGGAGGATGGAGACAGTGGTCCAGAGACCAGCAGCAGGGTGGAGACAGTGGTCCAGAGACCAGCAGGATGGAGACAGTGGTCCAGAGACCAGCAGGATGGAGACAGTGGTCCAGAGACCAACAGCAGGATGGAGACAGTTGTCCAGAGACCAGCAGGGTGGAGACAGTGGTCCAGAGACCAACAGCAGGATGGAGACAGTGGTCCAGAGACCAGCAGGATGGAGACAGTGGTCCAGAGACCAGCAGGATGGAGACAGTGGTCCAGAGACCAACAGCAGGATGGAGACAGTGGTCCAGAGACCAGCAGGATGGAGACAGTGGTCCAGAGACCAGCAGGGTGGAGAAAGTGGTCCAGAGACCAGGAGGATGGAGACAGTGGTCCAGAGACCAGCAGGATGGAGACAGTGGTCCAGAGACCAGGAGGATGGAGACAGTGGTCCAGAGACCAGCAGGGTGGAGACAGTGGTCCAGAGACCAGCAGCAGGGTGGAGACAGTGGTCCAGAGACCAGCAGGGTGGAGACAGTGGTCCAGAGACCAGCAGGATGGAGAAAGTGGTCCAGAGACCAGCAGGATGGAGACAGTGGTCCAGAGACCAGCAGGGTGGAGACAGTGGTCCAGAGACCAGGAGGATGGAGACAGTGGTCCAGAGACCAGCAGGGAGGAGACAGTGGTCCAGAGACCAGCAGGGAGGAGACAGTGGTCCAGAGACCAGCAGGGTGGAGACAGTGGTCCAGAGACCAGCAGGGTGGAGACAGTGGTCCATAGACCAGCAGGATGGAGACAGTGGTCCAGAGACCAGCAGCAGGGTGGAGACAGTGGTCCAGAAACCAGCAGCAGGGTGGAGAAAGAAGTCCAGAGACCAGCAGGGTGGAGACAGTGGTCCAGAGACCAGCAGGATGGAGACAGTGGTCCAGAGACCAGCAGCAGGATGGAGACAGTGGTCCAGAGACCAGCAGGATGGAGACAGTGGTCCAGAGACCAGCAGGATGGAGACAGTGGTCCAGAGACCAACAGCAGGATGGAGACAGTGGTCCAGAGACCAGCAGGATGGAGACAGTGGTCCAGAGACCAGCAGGATGGAGACAGTGGTCCAGAGACCAGCAGGATGGAGACAGTGGTCCAGAGACCAGCAGCAGGGTGGAGACAGTAGTCCAGAGACCAGCAGGATGGAGACAGTGGTCCAGAGACCAGCAGGGTGGAGACAGTGGTCCAGAGACCAGCAGCAGGGTGGAGACAGTAGTCCAGAGACCAGCAGGATGGAGACAGTGGTCCAGAGACCAGCAGGGTGGAGACAGTGGTCCAGAGACCAGCAGGATGGAGACAGTGGTCCAGAGACCAGCAGGATGGAGACAGTGGTCCAGAGACCAGCAGGATGGAGACAGTGGTCCAGAGACCAGGAGGATGGAGACAGTGGTCCAGAGACCAGCAGGGTGGAGACAGTGGTCCAGAGACCAGGAGGATGGAGACAGTGGTCCAGAGACCAGCAGCAGGGTGGAGACAGTGGTCCAGAGACCAGCAGGATGGAGACAGTGGTCCAGAGACCAGCAGGATGGAGACAGTGGTCCAGAGACCAACAGCAGGATGGAGACAGTTGTCCAGAGACCAGCAGGGTGGAGACAGTGGTCCAGAGACCAAAAGCAGGATGGAGACAGTGGTCCAGAGACCAGCAGGATGGAGACAGTGGTCCAGAGACCAGCAGGATGGAGACAGTGGTCCAGAGACCAACAGCAGGATGGAGACAGTTGTCCAGAGACCAGCAGGATGGAGACAGTGGTCCAGAGACCAGCAGGGTGGAGAAAGTGGTCCAGAGACCAGGAGGATGGAGACAGTGGTCCAGAGACCAGCAGGATGGAGACAGTGGTCCAGAGACCAGGAGGATGGAGACAGTGGTCCAGAGACCAGCAGGGTGGAGACAGTGGTCCAGAGACCAGCAGCAGGGTGGAGACAGTGGTCCAGAGACCAGCAGGGTGGAGACAGTGGTCCAGAGACCAGCAGGATGGAGAAAGTGGTCCAGAGACCAGCAGGATGGAGACAGTGGTCCAGAGACCAGCAGGGTGGAGACAGTGGTCCAGAGACCAGCAGGGCGGAGACAGTGGTCCAGAGACAAGCAGCAGGATGGAGACAGTGGTCCAGAGACCAGCAGGATGGAGACAGTGGTCCAGAGACCAGCAGCAGGATGGAGACAGTGGTCCAGAGACCAGCAGGGTGGAGACAGTGGTCCAGAGACCAGCAGCAGGATGGAGACAGTGGTCCAGAGACCAGCAGGGAGGAGACAGTGGTCCAGAGACCAGCAGGGAGGAGACAGTGGTCCAGAGACCAGCAGGGTGGAGACAGTGGTCCAGAGACCAGCAGGGTGGAGACAGTGGTCCAGAGACCAGCAGGATGGAGACAGTGGTCCAGAGACCAGCAGGGTGGAGACAGTGGTCCAGAGACCAGCAGGATGGAGACAGTGGTCCAGAGACCAGCAGGGTGGAGACAGTGGTCCAGAGACCAGCAGGGTGGAGACAGTGGTCCAGAGACCAGCAGGGTGGATACAGTGGTCCAGAGACCAGCAGGGTGGATACAGTGGTCCAGAGACCAGCAGGGTGGAGACAGTGGTCCAGAGACCAGCAGGATGGAGACAGTGGTCCAGAGACCAGCAGCAGGGTGGAGACAGTGGTCCAGAGACCAGCAGGATGGAGACAGTGGTCCAGAGACCAGCAGCAGGATGGAGACAGTGGTCCAGAGACCAGCAGGATGGAGACAGTGGTCCAGAGACCAGCAGGATGGAGACAGTGGTCCAGAGACCAGCAGGATGGAGACAGTGGTCCAGAGACCAGCAGGATGGAGACAGTGGTCCAGAGACCAGCAGCAGGATGGAGACAGTGGTCCAGAGACCAGGAGGATGGAGACAGTGGTCCAGAGACCAGCAGGATGGAGACAGTGGTCCAGAGACCAGCAGGATGGAGACAGTGGTCCAGAGACCAGCAGGATGGAGACAGTGGTCCAGAGACCAGCAGGGTGGAGACAGTGGTCCAGAGACCAGCAGGGTGGATACAGCGGTCCAGAGACCAGCAGGGTGGAGACAGTGGTCCAGAGACCAGCAGGGTGGAGACAGTGGTCCAGAGACCAGCAGGGTGGAGACAGTGGTCCAGAGACCAGCAGGGTGGAGACAGTGGTCCAGAGACCAGCAGCAGGGTGGAGACAGTGGTCCAGAGACCAGCAGGATGGAGACAGTGGTCCAGAGACCAGCAGGATGGAGACAGTGGTCCAGAAACCAGCAGCAGGGTGGAGAAAGAAGTCCAGAGACCAGCAGGGTGGAGACAGTGGTCCAGAGACCAGCAGGATGGAGACAGTGGTCCAGAGACCATCAGCAGGATGGAGACAGTGGTCCAGAGACCAGCAGGATGGAGACAGTGGTCCAGAGACCAGCAGGATGGAGACAGTGGTCCAGAGACCAGCAGGATGGAGACAGTGGTCCAGAGACCAACAGCAGGATGGAGACAGTGGTCCAGAGACCAGCAGGATGGAGACAGTGGTCCAGAGACCAGCAGCAGGGTGGAGACAGTGGTCCAGAGACCAGCAGGATGGAGACAGTGGTCCAGAGACCAGCAGGGTGGAGACAGTGGTCCAGAGACCAGCAGGATGGAGACAGTGGTCCAGAGACCAGCAGGGTGGAGACAGTGGTCCAGAGACCAGCAGGGTGGAGACAGTGGTCCAGAAACCAGCAGCAGGGTGGAGAAAGAAGTCCAGAGACCAGCAGGATGGAGACAGTGGTCCAGAGACCAGCAGGATGGAGACAGTGGTCCAGAGACCAACAGCAGGATGGAGACAGTGGTCCAGAGACCAACAGCAGGATGGAGACAGTGGTCCAGAGACCAGCAGGGTGGAGACAGTGGTCCAGAGACCAGCAGGGTGGAGAAAGTGGTCCAGAGACCAGGAGGATGGAGACAGTGGTCCAGAGACCAGCAGGATGGAGACAGTGGTCCAGAGACCAGCAGGATGGAGACAGTGGTCCAGAGACCAGCAGGATGGAGACAGTGGTCCAGAGACCAGGAGGATGGAGACAGTGGTCCAGAGACCAGCAGGGTGGAGACAGTGGTCCAGAGACCAGGAGGATGGAGACAGTGGTCCAGAGACCAGCAGCAGGGTGGAGACAGTGGTCCAGAGACCAGCAGGATGGAGACAGTGGTCCAGAGACCAGCAGGATGGAGACAGTGGTCCAGAGACCAACAGCAGGATGGAGACAGTTGTCCAGAGACCAGCAGGGTGGAGACAGTGGTCCAGAGACCAGCAGGGTGGAGAAAGTGGTCCAGAGACCAGGAGGATGGAGACAGTGGTCCAGAGACCAGCAGGATGGAGACAGTGGTCCAGAGACCAGGAGGATGGAGACAGTGGTCCAGAGACCAGCAGGATGGAGACAGTGGTCCAGAGACCAGCAGCAGGGTGGAGACAGTGGTCCAGAGACCAGCAGGGTGGAGACGGTGGTCCAGAGACCAGGAGGATGGAGACAGTGGTCCAGAGACAAGCAGGATGGAGACAGTGGTCCAGAGACCAGCAGCAGGGTGGAGACAGTGGTCCAGAGACCAGCAGCAGGGTGGAGACAGTGGTCCAGAGACCAGCAGGGTGGAGACAGTGGTCCAGAGACCAGCAAGATGGAGACAGTGGTCCAGAGACCAGCAGCAGGATGGAGCCAGTGGTCCAGAGACCAGCAGGGTGGAGACAGTGGTCCAGAGACCAGCAGGGTGGAGACAGTGGTCCAGAGACCAGCAGGATGGAGACAGTGGTCCAGAGACCAGCAGCAGGATGGAGACAGTGGTCCAGAGACCAGCAGGGTGGAGACAGTGGTCCAGAGACCAGCAGGGTGGAGACAGTGGTCCAGAGACCAGCAGGGTGGAGACAGTGATCCAGAGACCAGCAGGATGGAGACAGTGGTCCAGAGACCAGCAGCTGGGTGGAGACAGTGGTCCACAGACCAGCAGGGTGGAGACAGTGGTCCAGAGACCAGCAGGGTGGAGACAGTGGTCCAGAGACAAGCAGGATGGAGTCAGTGGTCCAGAGACCAGCAGGATGGAGACAGTGGTCCAGAGACCAGCAGGGTGGAGACAGTGGTCCAGACACCAGCAGCGGGGTGGAGACAGTGGTCCAGAGACCAGCAGGTTGGAGACAGTGGTCCAGAGACCAGCAGCAGGGTGGAGACAGTGGTCCAGAGACCAGCAGCAGGGTGGAGACAGTGGTCCAGAGACCAACAGGGCGGAGACAGTGGTCCAGAGACCAGCAGGATGGAGACAGTGGTCCAGAGACCAGCAGGGTGGAGACAGTGGTCCAGAGACCAGCAGGATGGAGACAGTGGTCCAGAGACCAGCAGGGTGGAGACAGTGGTCCAGAGACCAGCAGGATGGAGACAGTGGTCCAGAGACCAGCAGCAGGGTGGAGACAGTGGTCCAGAGACCAGCAGGATGGAGACAGTGGTCCAGAGACCAGCAGCAGGGTGGAGACAGTGGTCCAGAGACCAGCAGCAGGGTGGAGACAGTGGTCCAGAGACCAGCAGGATGGAGACAGTGGTCCAGAGACCAGCAGCAGGGTGGAGACAGTGGTCCAGAGACCAGCAGCAGGGTGGAGACAGTGGTCCAGACACCAGCAGGATGGAGTCAGTGGTCCAGAGACCAGTAGGGTGGAGACAGTGGTCCAGAGACCAGCAGGGTGGAGTTAGTGGTCCAGAGACCAGTAGGGTGGAGACAGTGGTCCAGAGACCAGCAGGATGGAGACAATGTTCCAGAGACCAGCAGCAGGGTGGAGACAGTGGTCCAGAGACCAGCAGGGTGGAGACAGTGGTCCAGAGACCAGCAGGGTGGAGACAGTGGTCCAGAGACCAGCAGGGTGGAGACAGTGGTCCAGAGACCAGCAGCAGGATGGAGACAGTGGTCCAGAGACCAGCAGGGTGGAGACAGTGGTCCAGAGACCAGCAGGATGGAGAAAGTGGTCCAGAGACCAGCAGCAGGATGGAGACAGTGGTCCAGAGACCAGCAGGGTGGAGACAGTGGTCCAGAGACCAGCAGCAGGGTGGAGACAGTGGTCCAGAGACCAGCAGCAGGGTGGAGACAGTGGTCCAGAGACAAGCAGGATGGAGTCAGTGGTCCAGAGACCAGCAGGATGGAGACAGTGGTCCAGAGACCAGCAGGGTGGAGACAGTGGTCCAGACACCAGCAGCGGGGTGGAGACAGTGGTCCAGACACCAGCAGCGGGGTGGAGACAGTGGTCCAGAGACCAGCAGCAGGGTGGAGACAGTGGTCCAGAGACCAGCAGCAGGGTGGAGACAGTGGTCCAGAGACCAACAGGGCGGAGACAGTGGTCCAGAGACCAGCAGGATGGAGACAGTGGTCCAGAGACCAGCAGGGTGGAGACAGTGGTCCAGAGACCAGCAGGATGGAGACAGTGGTCCAGAGACCAGCAGGGTGGAGACAGTGGTCCAGAGACCAGCAGGATGGAGACAGTGGTCCAGAGACCAGCAGCAGGGTGGAGACAGTGGTCCAGAGACCAGCAGCAGGGTGGAGACAGTGGTCCAGACACCAGCAGGATGGAGTCAGTGGTCCAGAGACCAGTAGGGTGGAGACAGTGGTCCAGAGACCAGCAGGGTGGAGTTAGTGGTCCAGAGACCAGTAGGATGGAGACAATGTTCCAGAGACCAGCAGGGTGGAGACAGTGGTCCAGAGACCAGCAGGGTGGAGACAGTGGTCCAGAGACCAGCAGGATGGAGACAGTGGTCCAGAGACAAGCAGGATGGAGACAGTGGTCCAGAGACCAGCAGGGTGGAGACAGTGGTCCAGAGACCAGCAGCAGGGTGGAGACAGTGGTCCAGACACCAGCAGGATTGAGACAGTGGTCCAGAGACCAGCAGCAGGGTGGAGACAGTGGTCCAGAGACCAGCAGGGTGGAGACAGTGGTCCAGAGACCAGCTGAGTGGAGACAGTGGTCCAGAGACCAGCTGGGTGGAGACAGTGGTCCAGAGACCAGCTGAGTGGAGACAGTGGTCCAGAGACCAGCAGGGTGGAGACAGTGGTCCAGAAACCAGCAGCAGGGTGGAGACAGTGGTCCAGAGACCAGCAGGATGGAGACAGTGGTCCAGAGACCAGCAGGGAGGAGACAGTGGTCCAGAGACCAGCAGGGAGGAGACAGTGGTCCAGAGACCAGCAGGGTGGAGACAGTGGTCCAGAGACCAGCAGGGTGGAGACAGTGGTCCAGAGACCAGCAGGATGGAGACAGTGGTCCAGAGACCAGCAGGATGGAGACAGTGGTCCAGAGACCAGCAGGGTGGAGACAGTGGTCCAGAGACCAGCAGGGTGGAGACAGTGGTCCAGAGACCAGCAGGATGGAGACAGTGGTCCAGAGACAAGCAGGATGGAGACAGTGGTCCAGAGACCAGCAGGGTGGAGACAGTGGTCCAGAGACCAGCAGCAGGGTGGAGACAGTGGTCCAGACACCAGCAGGATTGAGACAGTGGTCCAGAGACCAGCAGCAGGGTGGAGACAGTGGTCCAGAGACCAGCAGGGTGGAGACAGTGGTCCAGAGACCAGCTGAGTGGAGACAGTGGTCCAGAGACCAGCTGGGTGGAGACAGTGGTCCAGAGACCAGCTGAGTGGAGACAGTGGTCCAGAGACCAGCAGGGTGGAGACAGTGGTCCAGAAACCAGCAGCAGGGTGGAGACAGTGGTCCAGAGACCAGCAGGATGGAGACAGTGGTCCAGAGACCAGCAGCAGGGTGGAGACAGTGGTCCAGAGACCAGCAGGGAGGAGACAGTGGTCCAGAGACCAGCAGGGAGGAGACAGTGGTCCAGAGACCAGCAGGGTGGAGACAGTGGTCCAGAGACCAGCAGGGTGGAGACAGTGGTCCAGAGACCAGCAGGATGGAGACAGTGGTCCAGAGACCAGCAGCAGGGTGGAGACAGTGGTCCAGAGACCAGCAGGATGGAGACAGTGGTCCAGAGACCAGCAGGGTGGAGACAGTGGTCCAGAGACCAGCAGGATGGAGACAGTGGTCCAGAGACCAGCAGGATGGAGACAGTGGTCCAGAAACCAGCAGCAGGGTGGAGACAGTTGTCCAGAGACCAGCAGGATGGAGACAGTGGTCCAGAGACCAGCAGGATGGAGACAGTGGTCAAGAGACCAGCAGGATGGAGACAGTGGTCCAGAGACCAGCAGGGTGGAGACAGTGGTCCAGAGACCAGCAGGGTGGAGACAGTGGTCCAGAGACCAGCAGGGTGGAGACAGTGGTCCAGAGACCAGGAGGTTGGAGACAGTGGTCCAGAGACCAACAGGATGGAGACAGTGGTCCAGAGACCAACAGGATTGAGACAGTGGTCCAGAGACCAGCAGGATGGAGACAGTGGTCCAGAGACCAGCAGCAGGGTGGGGACAGTTGTCCAGAGACCAGCAGGATGGGGACAGTGGTCCAGAGACCAGCAAGATGGAGTCAGTGGTCCAGAGACCAGCAGGGTTTGAGACAGTGGTCCAGAGACCAGCAGGATGGAGACAGTGGTCCAGAGACCAGCAGGATGGAGACAGTGGACCAGAGACCAGCAGGATGGAGACAGTAGTCCAGAGACCAGCAGCAGGGTTTGAGACAGTGGTCCAGAGACCAGCAGGATGGAGACAGTGGTCCAGAGACCAACAGGGCGGAGACAGTGGACCAGAGACCAGCAGGATGGAGACAGTAGTCCAGAGACCAGCAGCAGGATGGAGACAGTGGTCCAGAGACCAGCAGGATGGAGACAGTGGTCCAGAGACCAGCAGCAGGATGGACACAGTGGTCCAGAGACCAGCAGGGTGGAGACAGTGGTCCAGAGACCAGCAGGGTGGAGACAGTGGTCCAGAGACCAGTAGGGTGGAGACAGTGGTCCAGAGACCAGCAGGGTGGAGTTAGTGGTCCAGAGACCAGTAGGGTGGAGACAGTGGTCCAGAGACCAGCAGGATGGAGACAATGTTCCAGAGACCAGCAGCAGGGTGGAGACAGTGGTCCAGAGACCAGCAGGGTGGAGACAGTGGTCCAGAGACCAGCAGGGTGGAGACAGTGGTCCAGAGACCAGCAGGGTGGAGACAGTGGTCCAGAGACCAGCAGCAGGATGGAGACAGTGGTCCAGAGACCAGAAGGGTGGAGACAGTGGTCCAGAGACCAGCAGGATGGAGAAAGTGGTCCAGAGACCAGCAGCAGGATGGAGACAGTGGTCCAGAGACCAGCAGGGTGGAGACAGTGGTCATGAGACCAGCAGGGCGGAGACAGTGGTCCAGAGACAAGCAGCAGGATGGAGACAGTGGTCCAGAGACCAGCAGCAGGGTGGAGACAGTGGTCCAGAGACCAGCAGCAGGGTGGAGACAGTGGTCCAGAGACAAGCAGGATGGAGTCAGTGGTCCAGAGACCAGCAGGATGGAGACAGTGGTCCAGAGACCAGCAGGGTGGAGACAGTGGTCCAGACACCAGCAGCGGGGTGGAGACAGTGGTCCAGAGACCAGCAGGGTGGAGACAGTGGTCCAGAGACCAGCAGCAGGGTGGAGACAGTGGTCCAGAGACCAGCAGCAGGGTGGAGACAGTGGTCCAGAGACCAACAGGGCGGAGACAGTGGTCCAGAGACCAGCAGGATGGAGACAGTGGTCCAGAGACCAGCAGGGTGGAGACAGTGGTCCAGAGACCAGCAGGATGGAGACAGTGGTCCAGAGACCAGCAGGGTGGAGACAGTGGTCCAGAGACCAGCAGGATGGAGACAGTGGTCCAGAGACCAGCAGCAGGGTGGAGACAGTGGTCCAGAGACCAGCAGCAGGGTGGAGACAGTGGTCCAGACACCAGCAGGATGGAGTCAGTGGTCCAGAGACCAGTAGGGTGGAGACAGTGGTCCAGAGACCAGCAGGGTGGAGTTAGTGGTCCAGAGACCAGTAGGATGGAGACAATGTTCCAGAGACCAGCAGGGTGGAGACAGTGGTCCAGAGACCAGCAGGGTGGAGACAGTGGTCCAGAGACCAGCAGGATGGAGACAGTGGTCCAGAGACAAGCAGGATGGAGACAGTGGTCCAGAGACCAGCAGGGTGGAGACAGTGGTCCAGAGACCAGCAGCAGGGTGGAGACAGTGGTCCAGACACCAGCAGGATTGAGACAGTGGTCCAGAGACCAGCAGCAGGGTGGAGACAGTGGTCCAGAGACCAGCAGGGTGGAGACAGTGGTCCAGAGACCAGCAGCAGGGTGGAGACAGTGGTCCAGAGACCAGCTGGGTGGAGACAGTGGTCCAGAGACCAGCTGAGTGGAGACAGTGGTCCAGAGACCAGCAGGGTGGAGACAGTGGTCCAGAAACCAGCAGCAGGGTGGAGACAGTGGTCCAGAGACCAGCAGGATGGAGACAGTGGTCCAGAGACCAGCAGGGAGGAGACAGTGGTCCAGAGACCAGCAGGGAGGAGACAGTGGTCCAGAGACCAGCAGGGTGGAGACAGTGGTCCAGAGACCAGCAGGGTGGAGACAGTGGTCCAGAGACCAGCAGGATGGAGACAGTGGTCCAGAGACCAGCAGGATGGAGACAGTGGTCCAGAGACCAGCAGGGTGGAGACAGTGGTCCAGAGACCAGCAGGGTGGAGACAGTGGTCCAGAGACCAGCAGGATGGAGACAGTGGTCCAGAGACAAGCAGGATGGAGACAGTGGTCCAGAGACCAGCAGGGTGGAGACAGTGGTCCAGAGACCAGCACCAGGGTGGAGACAGTGGTCCAGACACCAGCAGGATTGAGACAGTGGTCCAGAGACCAGCAGCAGGGTGGAGACAGTGGTCCAGAGACCAGCAGGGTGGAGACAGTGGTCCAGAGACCAGCTGAGTGGAGACAGTGGTCCAGAGACCAGCTGGGTGGAGACAGTGGTCCAGAGACCAGCTGAGTGGAGACAGTGGTCCAGAGACCAGCAGGGTGGAGACAGTGGTCCAGAAACCAGCAGCAGGGTGGAGACAGTGGTCCAGAGACCAGCAGGATGGAGACAGTGGTCCAGAGACCAGCAGGGAGGAGACAGTGGTCCAGAGACCAGCAGGGAGGAGACAGTGGTCCAGAGACCAGCAGGGTGGAGACAGTGGTCCAGAGACCAGCAGGGTGGAGACAGTGGTCCAGAGACCAGCAGGATGGAGACAGTGGTCCAGAGACCAGCAGCAGGGTGGAGACAGTGGTCCAGAGACCAGCAGGATGGAGACAGTGGTCCAGAGACCAGCAGGGTGGAGACAGTGGTCCAGAGACCAGCAGGATGGAGACAGTGGTCCAGAGACCAGCAGGATGGAGACAGTGGTCCAGAAACCAGCAGCAGGGTGGAGACAGTTGTCCAGAGACCAGCAGGATGGAGACAGTGGTCCAGAGACCAGCAGGATGGAGACAGTGGTCAAGAGACCAGCAGGATGGAGACAGTGGTCCAGAGACCAGCAGGGTGGAGACAGTGGTCCAGAGACCAGCAGGGTGGAGACAGTGGTCCAGAGACCAGCAGGATGGAGACAGTGGTCCAGAGACCAGCAGGGTGGAGACAGTGGTCCAGAGACCAGCAGGGTGGAGACAGTGGTCCAGAGACCAGGAGGTTGGAGACAGTGGTCCAGAGACCAACAGGATGGAGACAGTGGTCCAGAGACCAACAGGATGGAGACAGTGGTCCAGAGACCAGCAGGATGGAGACAGTGGTCCAGAGACCAGCAGCAGGGTGGAGACAGTTGTCCAGAGACCAGCAGGATGGGGACAGTGGTCCAGAGACCAGCAAGATGGAGTCAGTGGTCCAGAGACCAGCAGGGTTTGAGACAGTGGTCCAGAGACCAGCAGGATGGAGACAGTGGTCCAGAGACCAGCAGGATGGAGACAGTGGACCAGAGACCAGCAGGATGGAGACAGTAGTCCAGAGACCAGCAGCAGGGTTTGAGACAGTGGTCCAGAGACCAGCAGGATGGAGACAGTGGTCCAGAGACCAACAGGGCGGAGACAGTGGACCAGAGACCAGCAGGATGGAGACAGTGGTCCAGAGACCAGCAGCAGGATGGAGACAGTGGTCCAGAGACCAGCAGGATGGAGACAGTGGTCCAGAGACCAGCAGCAGGATGGACACAGTGGTCCAGAGACCAGCAGGGTGGAGACAGTGGTCCAGAGACCAGCAGGGTGGAGACAGTGGTCCAGAGACCAGCAGGGTGGAGACAGTGGTCCAGAGACCAGCAGCAGGATGGAGACAGTGGTCCAGAGACCAGCAGGGTGGAGACAGTGGTCCAGAGACCAGCAGGATGGAGAAAGTGGTCCAGAGACCAGCAGCAGGATGGAGACAGTGGTCCAGAGACCAGCAGGGTGGAGACAGTGGTCCAGAGACCAGCAGGGCGGAGACAGTGGTCCAGAGACAAGCAGCAGGATGGAGACAGTGGTCCAGAGACCAGCAGGATGGAGACAGTGGTCCAGAGACCAGCAGCAGGATGGAGACAGTGGTCCAGAGACCAGCAGGGTGGAGACAGTGGTCCAGAGACCAGCAGCAGGATGGAGACAGTGGTCCAGAGACCAGCAGGGAGGAGACAGTGGTCCAGAGACCAGCAGGGAGGAGACAGTGGTCCAGAGACCAGCAGGGTGGAGACAGTGGTCCAGAGACCAGCAGGGTGGAGACAGTGGTCCAGAGACCAGCAGGATGGAGACAGTGGTCCAGAGACCAGCAGCAGGGTGGAGACAGTGGTCCAGAGACCAGCAGGATGGAGACAGTGGTCCAGAGACCAGCAGGGTGGAGACAGTGGTCCAGAGACCAGCAGGATGGAGACAGTGGTCCAGAGACCAGCAGGATGGAGACAGTGGTCCAGAAACCAGCAGCAGGGTGGAGACAGTTGTCCAGAGACCAGCAGGATGGAGACAGTGGTCCAGAGACCAGCAGGGTGGAGACAGTGGTCCAGAGACCAGCAGGGTGGAGACAGTGGTCCAGAGACCAGCAGGGTGGAGACAGTGGTCCAGAGACCAGCAGGATGGAGACAGTGGTCCAGAGACCAGCAGGATGGAGACAGTGGTCCAGAGACCAGCAGCAGGATGGAGACAGTGGTCCAGAGACCAGCAGGATGGAGACAGTGGTCCAGAGACCAGCAGGATGGAGACAGTGGTCCAGAGACCAGCAGGGTGGAGACAGTGGTCCAGAGACCAGCAGGATGGAGACAGTGGTCCAGAGACCAGCAGGATGGAGACAGTGGTCCAGAGACCAGCAGGATGGAGACAGTGGTCCAGAGACCAGCAGGATGGAGACAGTGGTCCAGAGACCAGCAGGGTGGAGACAGTGGTCCAGAGACCAGCAGGGTGGATACAGTGGTCCAGAGACCAGCAGGGTGGAGACAGTGGTCCAGAGACCAGCAGGGTGGAGACAGTGGTCCAGAGACCAGCAGGGTGGAGACAGTGGTCCAGAGACCAGCAGCAGGGTGGAGACAGTGGTCCAGAAACCAGCAGCAGGGTGGAGAAAGAAGTCCATAGACCAGCAGGGTGGAGACAGTGGTCCAGAGACCAGCAGGATGGACACAGTGGTCCAGAGACCAGCAGCAGGATGGAGACAGTGGTCCAGAGACCAGCAGGATGGAGACAGTGGTCCAGAGACCAGCAGGGTGGAGACAGTGGTCCAGAGACCAGCAGGGTGGAGACAGTGGTCCAGAGACCAGGAGGTTGGAGACAGTGGTCCAGAGACCAACAGGATGGAGACAGTGGTCCAGAGACCAGCAGGATGGAGACAGTGGTCCAGAGACCAGCAGCAGGGTGGAGACAGTTGTCCAGAGACCAGCAGGATGGGGACAGTGGTCCAGAGACCAGCAAGATGGAGTCAGTGGTCCAGAGACCAGCAGGGTTTGAGACAGTGGTCCAGAGACCAGCAGGATGGAGACAGTGGTCCAGAGACCAGCAGGATGGAGACAGTGGACCAGAGACCAGCAGGATGGAGACAGTAGTCCAGAGACCAGCAGCAGGGTTTGAGACAGTGGTCCAGAGACCAGCAGGATGGAGACAGTGGTCCAGAGACCAACAGGGCGGAGACAGTGGACCAGAGACCAGCAGGATGGAGACAGTAGTCCAGAGACCAGCAGCAGGATGGAGACAGTGGTCCAGAGACCAGCAGGATGGAGACAGTGGTCCAGAGACCAGCAGCAGGATGGACACAGTGGTCCAGAGACCAGCAGGATGGAGACAGTGGTCCAGAGACCAGCAGGGTGGAGACAGTGGTCCAGAGACCAGCAGGGTGGAGACAGTGGTCCAGAGACCAGCAGGATGGAGACAGTGGTCCAGAGACAAGCAGGATGGAGACAGTGGTCCAGAGACCAGCAGGGTGGAGACAGTGGTCCAGAGACCAGCAGCAGGGTGGAGACAGTGGTCCAGACACCAGCAGGATTGAGACAGTGGTCCAGAGACCAGCAGCAGGGTGGAGACAGTGGTCCAGAGACCAGCAGGGTGGAGACAGTGGTCCAGAGACCAGCAGCAGGGTGGAGACAGTGGTCCAGACACCAGCAGGATTGAGACAGTGGTCCAGAGACCAGCAGGGTGGAGACAGTGGTCCAGAGACCAGCAGGGTGGAGACAGTGGTCCAGAGACCAGCTGAGTGGAGACAGTGGTCCAGAGACCAGCTGAGTGGAGACAGTGGTCCAGAGACCAGCTGGGTGGAGACAGTGGTCCAGAGACCAGCTGAGTGGAGACAGTGGTCCAGAGACCAGCAGGGTGGAGACAGTGGTCCAGAAACCAGCAGCAGGGTGGAGACAGTGGTCCAGAGACCAGCAGGATGGAGACAGTGGTCCAGAGACCAGCAGGGTGGAGACAGTGGTCCAGAGACCAAAAGGGTGGAGACAGTGGTCCAGAGACCAGCAGGATGGAGACAGTGGTCCAGAGACCAGGAGGATGGAGACAGTGGTCCAGAGACCAGAAGCATGGAGACAGTGGTCCAGAGACCAGCAGGATGGAGACAGTGGTCCAGAGACCAGCAGCAGGGTGGAGACAGTGGTCCAGAGACCAGCAGCAGGGTGGAGACAGTGGTCCAGAGACCAGCAGGATGGAGACAGTGGTCCAGAGACCAGCAGCAGGATGGAGACAGTGGTCCAGAGACCAGCAGGATGGAGACAGTGGTCCAGAGACCAGCAGCAGGGTGGAGACAGTGGTCCAGAGACCAGAAGCATGGAGACAGTGGTCCAGAGACCAGCAGGATGGAGACAGTGGTCCAGAGACCAGCAGCAGGGTGGAGACAGTGGTCCAGAGACCAGCAGCAGGGTGGAGACAGTGGTCCAGAGACCAGCAGGATGGAGACAGTGGTCCAGAGACCAGCAGCAGGATGGAGACAGTGGTCCAGAGACCAGCAGGATGGAGACAGTGGTCCAGAGACCAGCAGCAGGGTGGAGACAGTGGTCCAGAGACCAGCAGGATGGAGACAGTGGTCCAGAGACCAGCAGGATGGAGACAGTGGTCCAGAGACCAGCAGGATGGAGACAGTGGTCCAGAGACCAGCAGGATGGAGACAGTGGTCCAGAGACCAGCAAGATGGAGTCAGTGGTCCAGAGACCAGCAGGGTGGAGACAGTGGTCCAGAGACCAGCAGGATGGAGACAGTGGTCCAGAGACCAGCAGGGTGGAGACAGTGGTCCAGAGACCAGCAGCAGGATGGAGACAGTGGTCCAGAGACCAGCAGGGTGGAGACAGTGGTCCAGAGACCAGCAGGATGGAGACAGTGGTCCAGAGACCAGCAGCAGGATGGAGACAGTGGTCCAGAGACCAGCAGCAGGGTGGAGACAGTGGTCCAGAGACCAGGAGGATGGAGACAGTGGTCCAGAGACCAGCAGGGTGGAGACAGTGGTCCAGAGACCAGCAGGGTTTGAGACAGTAGTCCAGAGACAAGCAGGATGGAGACAGTGGTCCAGAGACCAGCAGCAGGATGGAGACATTGGTCCAGAGACCAGGAGGATGGAGACAGTGGTCCAGAGACCAGAAGCATGGAGACAGTGGTCCAGAGACCAGCAGGATGGAGACAGTGGTCCAGAGACCAGCAGCAGGGTGGAGACAGTGGTCCAGAGACCAGCAGCAGGGTGGAGACAGTGGTCCAGAGACCAGCAGGATGGAGACAGTGGTCCAGAGACCAGCAGCAGGATGGAGACAGTGGTCCAGAGACCAGCAGGATGGAGACAGTGGTCCAGAGACCAGGAGGATGGAGACAGTGGTCCAGAGACCAGCAGGATGGAGACAGTGGTCCAGAGACCAGTAGGATGGAGACAGTGGTCCAGAGACCAGCAGGATGGAGACAGTGGTCCAGAGACCAGCAAGATGGAGTCAGTGGTCCAGAGACCAGCAGGGTGGAGACAGTGGTCCAGAGACCAGCAGGATGGAGACAGTGGTCCAGAGACCAGCAGGGTGGAGACAGTGGTCCAGAGACCAGCAGCAGGGTGGAGACAGTGGTCCAGAGACCAGCAGGGTGGAGACAGTGGTCCAGAGACCAGCAGGATGGAGACAGTGGTCCAGAGACCAGCAGGGTGGAGACAGTGGTCCAGAGACCAGGAGGATGGAGACAGTGGTCCAGAGACCAGCAGGATGGAGACAGTGGTCCAGAGACCAGCAGGATGGAGACAGTGGTCCAGAGACCAGCAGGATGGAGACAGTGGTCCAGAGACCAGCAGAAGGATGGAGACAGTGGTCCAGAGACCAGGAGGATGGAGACAGTGGTCCAGAGACCAGCAGGGTGGAGACAGTGGTCCAGAGACCAGCAGGGTTTGAGACAGTAGTCCAGAGACCAGCAGGGTGGAGACAGTGGTCCAGAGACCAGCAGCAGGATGGAGACAGTGGTCCAGAGACCAGCAGGGTGGAGACAGTGGTCCAGAGACCAGCAGCAGGGTGGAGACAGTGGTCCAGAGACCAGCAGGATGGAGACAGTGGTCCAGAGACCAACAGGGCGGAGACAGTGGACCAGAGACCAGCAGGATGGAGACAGTAGTCCAGAGACCAGCAGCAGGATGGAGACAGTGGTCCAGAGACCAGCAGGAAGGAGACAGTGGTCCAGAGACCAGCAGGGTGGAGACAGTGGTCCAGAGACCAGCAGCAGGGTGTAGACAGTGGTCCAGAGACCAGCAGGATGGAGACAGTGGTCCAGAGACCAGCAGCAGGGTGGAGACAGTGGTCCAGAGACCAGCAGGGTGGAGACAGTGGTCCAGAGACCAGCCGCAGGGTGGAGACAGTGGTCCAGAGACCAACAGGGCGGAGACAGTGGACCAGAGACCAGCAGGATGGAGACAGTAGTCCAGAGACCAGCAGCAGGATGGAGACAGTGGTCCAGAGACCAGCAGGGTGGAGACAGTGGTCCAGAGACCAGCAGCAGGGTGGAGACAGTGGTCCAGAGACCAAAAGGGTGGAGAGAGTGGTCCAGAGACCAGCAGGATGGAGACTTTGGTCCAGAGACCAGCACGATGGAGACAGTGGTCCAGAGACCAGCTGGGTGGAGACAGTGGTCCAGAAACCAGCAGCTGGGTGGAGACAGTGGTCCAGAGACCAAAAGGGTGGAGAGAGTGGTCCAGAGACCAGCAGGATGGAGACTTTGGTCCAGAGACCAGCACGATGGAGACAGTGGTCCAGAGACCAGCTGGGTGGAGACTTTGGTCCAGAAACCAGCAGGGTGGAGACAGACATATCCAGAGACCAGCAGGGTGGAGACAGTGGTCCAGAGACCAGCAGCAGGGTGGAGACAGTGGTCCAGAGACCAGCAGGGTGGAGACAGTGGTCCAGAGACCAGCAGGATGGAGACAGTGGTCCAGAGACCAGGAGGATGGAGACAGTGGTCCAGAGACCAGCAGGGTGGAGACAGTGGTCCAGAGACCAGCAGGGTGGAGACAGTGGTCCAGAGACCAGCAGGATGGAGACAGTGGTCCAGAGACCAGCAGGGTGGAGCCAGTGGTCCAGAGACCAGCAGGGTGGAGACAGTGGTCCAGAGACCAGCAGGATGGAGACAGTGGTCCAGAGACCAGGAGGATGGAGACAGTGGTCCAGAGACCAGCAGGGTGGAGACAGTGGTCCAGAGACCAGCAGGGTTTGAGACAGTGGTCCAGAGACCAGCAGGATGGAGACAGTGGTCCAGAGACCAACAGCAGGATGGAGACAGTGGTCCAGAGACCAGCAGGGTGGAGACAGTGGTCCAGAGACCAGAAGCAGGGTGGAGACAGTGGTCCAGAGACCAGCAGGATGGAGACAGTGGTCCAGAGACCAGCAGGATGGAGACAGTGGTCCAGAGACCAGCAGCAGGATGGAGACAGTAGTCCAGAGACCAGCAGGATGGAGACAGTGGTCCAGAGACCAGCAGGATGGAGACAGTGGTCCAGAGACCAGCAGGATGGAGACAGTGGTCCAGAGACCAACAGCAGGATGGAGACAGTGGTCCAGAGACCAGCAGGGTGGAGACAGTGGTCCAGAGACCAGCAGGATGGAGACAGTGGTCCAGAGACCAGCAGGATGGAGACAGTGGTCCAGAGACCAGCAGCAGGATGGACACAGTGGTCCAGAGACCAGCAGCAGGATGGACACAGTGGTCCAGAGACCAGCAGGATGGAGACAGTGGTCCAGAGACCAGCAGGGTGGAGACAGTGGTCCAGAGACCAGCAGGGTGGAGACAGTGGTCCAGAGACCAGCAGGATGGAGACAGTGGTCCAGAGACCAGCAGGATGGAGACAGTGGTCCAGAGACCAGCAGGATGGAGACAGTGGTCCAGAGACCAGCAGGGTGGAGACAGTGGTCCAGAGACCAGCAGCAGGGTGGAGACAGTGGTCCAGACACCAGCAGGATTGAGACAGTGGTCCAGAGACCAGCAGCAGGGTGGAGACAGTGTTCCAGAGACCAGCAGGGTGGAGACAGTGGTCCAGAGACCAGCTGGGTGGAGACAGTGGTCCAGAAACCAGCAGCAGGGTGGAGACAGTGGTCCAGAGACCAAAAGGGTGGAGACAGTGGTCCAGAGACCAGCAGGATGGAGACTTTGGTCCAGAGACCAGCAGGATGGAGACAGTGGTCCAGAGACCAGCTGGGTGGAGACTTTGGTCCAGAAACCAGCAGGGTGGAGACAGACATATCCAGAGACCAGCAGGGTGGAGACAGTGGTCCAGAGACCAGAAGGATGGAGACAGTGGTCCAGAGACCAGCAGGATGGAGACAGTGGTCCAGAGACCAGCAGGGTGGAGACAGTGGTCCAGAGACCAGCAGGGTGGAGACAGTGGTCCAGAGACCAGTAGGATGGAGACAGTGGTCCAGAGACCAGCAGGATGGAGACAGTGGTCCAGAGACCAGCAGGGTGGAGACAGTGGTCCAGAGACCAGCAGCAGGGTGGAGACAGTGGTCCAGACACCAGCAGGATTGAGACAGTGGTCCAGAGACCAGCAGCAGGGTGGAGACAGTGGTCCAGAGACCAGCAGGGTGGAGACAGTGGTCCAGAGACCAGCAGGGTGGAGACAGTGGACCAGAGACCAGCAGGGTGGAGACAGTGGTCCAGAGAACAGCAGGGTGGAGACAGTGGTCCAGAGACCAGCAGGGTGGAGACAGTGGTCCAGAGACCAACAGGGCGGAGACAGTGGTCCAGAGACCAGCAGGGTGGAGACAGTGGTCCAGAGACCAGCAGGATGGAGACAGTGGTCCAGAGACCAGCAGGATGGAGACAGTGGTCCAGAGACCAGCAGGGTGGAGACAGTGGTCCAGAGACCAGCAGGATGGAGACAGTGGTCCAGAGACCAGCAGGATGGAGACAGTGGACCAGAGACCAGCAGGATGGAGACAGTAGTCCAGAGACCAGCAGGGTGGAGACAGTGGTCCAGAGACCAGCAGCAGGATGGACACAGTGGTCCAGAGACCAGCAGGATGGAGACAGTGGTCCAGAGACCAGCAGCAGGATGGAGACAGTGGTCCAGAGACCAGCAGGATGGAGACAGTGGTCCAGAGACCAGCAGGGTGGAGACAGTGGTCCAGAGACCAGCAGCAGGATGGACACAGTGGTCCAGAGACCAGCAGGATGGAGACAGTGGTCCAGAGACCAGCAGGGTGGAGACAGTGGTCCAGAGACCAGCAGCAGGATGGACACAGTGGTCCAGAGACCAGCAGCAGGATGGACACAGTGGTCCAGAGACCAGCAGGATGGAGACAGTGGTCCAGAGACCAGCAGGGTGGAGACAGTGGTCCAGAGACCAGCAGGGTGGAGACAGTGGTCCAGAGACCAGCAGGGTGGAGACAGTAGTCCAGAGACCAGCAGGATGGAGACAGTGGTCCAGAGACCAGCAGGGTGGAGACAGTGGTCCAGAGACCAGCAGGGTGGAGACAGTGGTCCAGAGACCAGCAGGGTGGAGACAGTAGTCCAGAGACCAGCAGGATGGAGACAGTGGTCCAGAGACCAGCAGGGTGGAGACAGTGGTCCAGAGACCAGCAGGATGGAGACAGTGGTCCAGAGACCAGCAGGGTGGAGACAGTAGTCCAGAGACCAGCAGGATGGAGACAATGGTCCAGAGACCAGCAGGGTGGAGACAGTAGTCCAGAGACCAGCAGCAGGATGGAGACAGTGGTCCGGAGACCAGCAGGGTGGAGACAGTGGTCCAGAGACCAGCAGGGTGGAGACAGTGGTCCAGAGACCAGCAGCAGGGTGGAGACAGTGGTCCAGAGACCAGCAGGGTGGAGACAGTGGTCCAGAGACCAGCAGGATGGAGACAGTGGTCCAGAGACAAGCAGGGTGGAGACAGTGGTCCAGAGACCAGCAGGATGGAGACAGTGGTCCAGAGACCAGCAGGGTGGAGACAGTGGTCCAGAGACCAGCAGGATGGAGACAGTGGTCCAGAGACCAGCAGGATGGAGACAGTGGTCCAGAGACCACCAGCAGGATGGAGACAGTGGTCCAGAGGCCAGCAGGGTGGAGACAGTGGTCCAGAAACCAGCAGGATGGAGACAGTGGTCCAGAGACCACCAGCAGGATGGAGACAGTGGTCCAGAGACCAGCAGGGTGGAGACAGTGGTCCAGAGACCAGCAGCAGGATGGAGACAGTGGTCCAGAGACCACCAGCAGGATGGAGACAGTGGTCCAGAGACCACCAGCAGGATGGAGACAGTGGTCCAGAGACCAGCAGGATGGAGACATTGGTCCAGAGACCAGCAGGGTGGAGACAGTGGTCCAGAGACCAGCAGGGTGGAGACAGTGGTCCAGAGACCAGCAGGGTGGAGACAGTGGTCCAGAGACCAGCAGGGTGGAGACAGTGGTCCAGAGACCAGCAGGGTGGAGACAGTGGTCCAGAGACCAGGAGGATGGAGACAGTGGTCCAGAGACCAGCAGGGTGGAGACAGTGGTCCAGAGACCAGCAGGGTGGAGACAGTGGTCCAGAGACCAGCAGGATGGAGACAGTGGTCCAGAGACCAGCAGGGTGGAGACAGTGGTCCAGAGACCAACAGCAGGATGGAGACAGTGGTCCAGAGACCAGCAGCAGGATGGAGACAGTGGTCCAGAGACCAGCAGGGTGGAGACAGTGGTCCAGAGACCAGCAGGGTGGAGACAGTGGTCCAGAGACCAAAAGGGTGGAGACAGTGGTCCAGAGACCAGCTGGGTGGAGACTTTGGTCCAGAAACCAGCAGGGTGGAGACAGTGGTCCAGAGACCAGCAGGATGGAGACTTTGGTCCAGAGACCAGGAGGTTGGAGACAGTGGTCCAGAGACCAGGAGGTTGGAGACAGTGGTCCAGAGACCAGCAGGATGGAGACAGTGGTCCAGAGACCAGCAGCAGGATGGAGACAGTGGTCCAGAGACCAGCAGGGTGGAGACAGTGGTCCAGAGACCAGCAGGGTGGAGACAGTGGTCCAGAGACCAGCAGGGTGGAGACAGTGGTCCAGAGACCAGGAGGTTGGAGACAGTGGTCCAGAGACCAGCAGGATGGAGACAGTGGTCCAGAGACCAGCAGCAGGATGGAGACAGTGGTCCAGAGACCAGCAGGGTGGAGACAGTGGTCCAGAGACCAGCAGGGTGGAGACAGTGGTCCAGAGACCAGCAGGGTGGAGACAGTGGTCCAGAGACCAGCAGGGTGGAGACAGTGGTCCGGAGACCAAAAGGGTGGAGACAGTGGTCCAGAGACCAGCTGGGTGGAGACTTTGGTCCAGAAACCAGCAGGGTGGAGACAGTGGTCCAGAGACCAGCAGGATGGAGACTTTGGTCCAGAGACCAACAGCACGGTGGAGACAGTGGTCCAGAGACCAGCAGGGTGGAGACAGTGGTCCAGAGACCAGAAGGGTGGAGACAGTGGTCCAGAGACCAGCTGGGTGGAGACAGAGGTCCAGAAACCAGCAGCAGGGTGGAGACAGTGGTCCAGAGACCAGCAGGGTGGAGACAGTGGTCCAGAGACCAGCAGGGTGGAGACAGTGGTCCAGAGACCAGCAGGATGGAGACAGTGGTCCAGAGACCAGCAGGGTGGAGACAGTGGTCCAGAGACCAGAAGGGTGGAGACAGTGGTCCAGAGACCAGCTGGGTGGAGACAGAGGTCCAGAAACATGCAGCAGGGTGGAGACAGTGGTCCAGAGACCAGCAGCAGGATGGAGACAGTGGTCCAGAGACCAAAAGGGTGGAGACAGTGGTCCAGAGACCAGCAGGATGGAGACAGTGGTCCAGAGACCAGCAGGGTGGAGACAGTGGTCCAGAGACCAGCAGCAGGATGGAGACAGTGGTCCAGAGACCAGCAGGGTGGAGACAGTGGTCCAGAGACCAAAAGGGTGGAGACAGTGGTCCAGAGACCAGCAGGATGGAGACAGTGGTCCAGAGACCAGCAGGGTGGAGACAGTGGTCCAGAGACCAGCAGGGTGGAGACAGTGGTCCAGAGACCAGCAGGGTGGAGACAGTGGTCCAGAGACCAGCAGCAGGGTGGAGACAGTGGTCCAGAGACCAGCAGGATGGAGACAGTGGTCCAGAGACCAGCAGGGTGGAGACAGTGGTCCAGAGACCAGCAGCAGGATGGAGACAGTGGTCCAGAGACCAGCAGGGTGGAGACAGTGGTCCAGAGACTAGCAGGATGGAGACAGTGGTCCAGAGACCAGCAGGGTGGAGACAGTGGTCCAGACACCAGCAGGGTGGAGACAGTGGTCCAGAGACCAGCAGGGTGGAGACAGTGGTCCAGAGACCAGCAGCAGGGTGGAGACAGTGGTCCAGAGACCAGCAGGATGGAGACAGTGGTCCAGACACCAGCAGGGTGGAGACAGTGGTCCAGAGACCAGCAGGGTGGAGACAGTGGTCCAGAGACCAGCAGGATGGAGACAGTGGTCCAGAGACCAGCAGGATGGAGACAGTGGTCCAGAGACCAGCAGGGTGGAGACAGTGGTCCAGAGACCAGCAGGATGGAGACAGTGGTCCAGAGACCAGCAGCAGGGTGGAGACAGTGGTCCAGAGACCAGCAGGATGGAGACAGTGGTCCAGAGACCACCTTGGTGGAGACAGTGGTCCAGAGACCAGCATGATGGAGACAGTGGTCCAGAGACCAGCAGCAGGGTGGAGACAGTGGTCCAGAGACCAGCAGCAGGATGGAGACAGTGGTCCAGAGACCAAAAGGGTGGAGACAGTGGTCCAGAGACCAGCAGGGTGGAGACAGTGGTCCAGAGACCAGCAGCAGGGTGGAGACAGTGGTCCAGAGACCAGCAGGGTGGAGACAGTGGTCCAGAGACCAGCAGGGTGGAGACAGTGGTCCAGAGACCAGCAGGATGGAGACAGTGGTCCAGAGACCAGCAGGATGGAGACAGTGGTCCAGAGACCAGCAGGGTGGAGACAGTGGTCCAGAGACCAGCAGGATGGAGACAGTGGTCCAGAGACCAGCAGCAGGGTGGAGACAGTGGTCCAGAGACCAGCAGGATGGAGACAGTGGTCCAGAGACCACCTTGGTGGAGACAGTGGTCCAGAGACCAGCATGATGGAGACAGTGGTCCAGAGACCAGCAGCAGGGTGGAGACAGTGGTCCAGAGACCAGCAGCAGGATGGAGACAGTGGTCCAGAGACCAAAAGGGTGGAGACAGTGGTCCAGAGACCAGCAGGGTGGAGACAGTGGTCCAGAGACCAGCAGCAGGGTGGAGACAGTGGTCCAGAGACCAGCAGGGTGGAGACAGTGGTCCAGAGACCAGCAGGGTGGAGACAGTGGTCCAGAGACCAGCAGGATGGAGACAGTGGTCCAGAGACCAGCAGGATGGAGACAGTGGTCCAGAGACCAGCAGGGTGGAGACAGTGGTCCAGAGACCAGCAGGATGGAGACAGTGGTCCAGAGACCAGCAGGATGGAGACAGTGGTCCAGAGACCACCTTGGTGGAGACAGTGGTCCAGAGACCAGCATGATGGAGACAGTGGTCCAGAGACCAGCAGCAGGGTGGAGACAGTGGTCCAGAGACCAGCAGCAGGATGGAGACAGTGGTCCAGAGACCAAAAGGGTGGAGACAGTGGTCCAGAGACCAGCAGGGTGGAGACAGTGGTCCAGAGACCAGCAGCAGGGTGGAGACAGTGGTCCAGAGACCAGCAGGGTGGAGACAGTGGTCCAGAGACCAGCAGGGTGGAGACAGTGGTCCAGAGACCAGCAGGATGGAGACTTTGGTCCAGAGACCAGCAGCACGGTGGAGACAGTGGTCCAGAGACCAGCAGCAGGATGGAGACAGTGGTCCAGAGACCAGCAGGGTGGAGACAGTGGTCCAGAGACTAGCAGGATGGAGACAGTGGTCCAGAGACCAGCAGGGTGGAGACAGTGGTCCAGAGACCAGCAGCAGGATGGAGACAGTGGTCCAGAGACCAGCAGGGTGGAGACAGTGGTCCAGAGACCAGCAGCAGGGTGGAGACAGTGGTCCAGAGACCAGCAGGATGGAGACAGTGGTCCAGACACCAGCAGGGTGGAGACAGTGGTCCAGAGACCAGCAGGGTGGAGACAGTGGTCCAGAGACCAGCAGGATGGAGACAGTGGTCCAGAGACCAGCAGGATGGAGACAGTGGTCCAGAGACCAGCAGGGTGGAGACAGTGGTCCAGAGACCAGCAGGATGGAGACAGTGGTCCAGAGACCAGCAGCAGGGTGGAGACAGTGGTCCAGAGACCAGCAGGATGGAGACAGTGGTCCAGAGACCACCTTGGTGGAGACAGTGGTCCAGAGACCAGCATGATGGAGACAGTGGTCCAGAGACCAGCAGCAGGGTGGAGACAGTGGTCCAGAGACCAGCAGCAGGATGGAGACAGTGGTCCAGAGACCAAAAGGGTGGAGACAGTGGTCCAGAGACCAGCAGGGTGGAGACAGTGGTCCAGAGACCAGCAGCAGGGTGGAGACAGTGGTCCAGAGACCAGCAGGGTGGAGACAGTGGTCCAGAGACCAGCAGGGTGGAGACAGTGGTCCAGAGACCAGCAGGATGGAGACAGTGGTCCAGAGACCAGCAGGATGGAGACAGTGGTCCAGAGACCAGCAGGGTGGAGACAGTGGTCCAGAGACCAGCAGGATGGAGACAGTGGTCCAGAGACCAGCAGCAGGGTGGAGACAGTGGTCCAGAGACCAGCAGGATGGAGACAGTGGTCCAGAGACCACCTTGGTGGAGACAGTGGTCCAGAGACCAGCATGATGGAGACAGTGGTCCAGAGACCAGCAGCAGGGTGGAGACAGTGGTCCAGAGACCAGCAGCAGGATGGAGACAGTGGTCCAGAGACCAAAAGGGTGGAGACAGTGGTCCAGAGACCAGCAGGGTGGAGACAGTGGTCCAGAGACCAGCAGCAGGGTGGAGACAGTGGTCCAGAGACCAGCAGGGTGGAGACAGTGGTCCAGAGACCAGCAGGGTGGAGACAGTGGTCCAGAGACCAGCAGGATGGAGACAGTGGTCCAGAGACCAGCAGGATGGAGACAGTGGTCCAGAGACCAGCAGGGTGGAGACAGTGGTCCAGAGACCAGCAGGATGGAGACAGTGGTCCAGAGACCAGCAGCAGGGTGGAGACAGTGGTCCAGAGACCAGCAGGATGGAGACAGTGGTCCAGAGACCACCTTGGTGGAGACAGTGGTCCAGAGACCAGCATGATGGAGACAGTGGTCCAGAGACCAGCAGCAGGGTGGAGACAGTGGTCCAGAGACCAGCAGCAGGATGGAGACAGTGGTCCAGAGACCAAAAGGGTGGAGACAGTGGTCCAGAGACCAGCAGGGTGGAGACAGTGGTCCAGAGACCAGCAGGGTGGAGACAGTGGTCCAGAGACCAGCAGGGTGGAGACAGTGGTCCAGAGACCAGCAGGGTGGAGACAGTGGTCCAGAGACCAGCAGGATGGAGACTTTGGTCCAGAGACCAGCAGCACGGTGGAGACAGTGGTCCAGAGACCAGCAGGGTGGAGACAGTGGTCCAGAGACCAGAAGGGTGGAGACAGTGGTCCAGAGACCAGCTGGGTGGAGACAGAGGTCCAGAAACCAGCAGCAGGGTGGAGACAGTGGTCCAGAGACCAGCAGGGTGGAGACAGTGGTCCAGAGACCAGCAGGGTGGAGACAGTGGTCCAGAGACCAGCAGGATGGAGACAGTGGTCCAGAGACCAGCAGGGTGGAGACAGTGGTCCAGAGACCAGAAGGGTGGAGACAGTGGTCCAGAGACCAGCTGGGTGGAGACAGAGGTCCAGAAACCAGCAGCAGGGTGGAGACAGTGGTCCAGAGACCAGCAGGGTGGAGACAGTGGTCCAGAGACCAGCAGGGTGGAGACAGTGGTCCAGAGACCAGCAGGATGGAGACAGTGGTCCAGAGACCAGCAGGGTGGAGACAGTGGTCCAGAGACCAGAAGGGTGGAGACAGTGGTCCAGAGACCAGCAGGGTGGAGACAGTGGTCCAGAGACCAGCAGGGTGGAGACAGTGGTCCAGAGACCAGCAGCAGGGTGGAGACAGTGGTCCAGAGACCAGCAGCAGGATGGAGACAGTGGTCCAGAGACCAAAAGGGTGGAGACAGTGGTCCAGAGACCAGCAGGATGGAGACAGTGGTCCAGAGACCAGCAGGGTGGAGACAGTGGTCCAGAGACCAAAAGGGTGGAGACAGTGGTCCAGAGACCAGCAGGATGGAGACAGTGGTCCAGAGACCAGCAGGGTGGAGACAGTGGTCCAGAGACCAGCAGGGTGGAGACAGTGGTCCAGAGACCAGCAGGGTGGAGACAGTGGTCCAGAGACCAGCAGCAGGGTGGAGACAGATGTCCAGAGACCAGCAGGATGGAGACAGTGGTCCAGAGACCAGCAGGGTGGAGACAGTGGTCCAGAGACCAGCAGCAGGATGGAGACAGTGGTCCAGAGACCAGCAGGGTGGAGACAGTGGTCCAGAGACTAGCAGGATGGAGACAGTGGTCCAGAGACCAGCAGGGTGGAGACAGTGGTCCAGAGACCAGCAGCAGGATGGAGACAGTGGTCCAGAGACCAGCAGGGTGGAGACAGTGGTCCAGAGACCAGCAGCAGGGTGGAGACAGTGGTCCAGAGACCAGCAGGATGGAGACAGTGGTCCAGACACCAGCAGGGTGGAGACAGTGGTCCAGAGACCAGCAGGATGGAGACAGTGGTCCAGAGACCAGCAGGATGGAGACAGTGGTCCAGAGACCAGCAGGGTGGAGACAGTGGTCCAGAGACCAGCAGGATGGAGACAGTGGTCCAGAGACCAGCAGCAGGGTGGAGACAGTGGTCCAGAGACCAGCAGGATGGAGACAGTGGTCCAGAGACCACCTTGGTGGAGACAGTGGTCCAGAGACCAGCATGATGGAGACAGTGGTCCAGAGACCAGCAGCAGGGTGGAGACAGTGGTCCAGAGACCAGCAGCAGGATGGAGACAGTGGTCCAGAGACCAAAAGGGTGGAGACAGTGGTCCAGAGACCAGCAGGGTGTAGACAGTGGTCCAGAGACCAGCAGCAGGGTGGAGACAGTGGTCCAGAGACCAGCAGGGTGGAGACAGTGGTCCAGAGACCAGCAGGGTGGAGACAGTGGTCCAGAGACCAGCAGGGTGGAGACAGTGGTCCAGAGACCAGCAGGGTGGAGACAGTGGTCCAGAAACCAGCAGGATGGAGACAGTGGTCCAGAGACCACCAGCAGGATGGAGACAGTGGTCCATAGACCAGCAGGGTGGAGACAGTGGTCCAGAGACCAGGAGGATGGAGACAGTGGTCCAGAGACCAGCAGGATGGAGACAGTGGTCCAGAGACCAGCAGGATGGAGACAGTGGTCCAGAGACCAGCAGCAGGGTGGAGACAGTGGTGCAGAGACCAGCAGGATGGAGACAGTGGTCCAGAGACCACCTGGGTGGAGACAGTGGTCCAGAGACCGGCAGGATGGAGACAGTGGTCCAGAGACCAGCAGCAGGGTGGAGACAGTGGTCCAGAGACCAGCAGGATGGAGACAGTGGTCCAGAGACCAGCAGGGTGGAGACAGTGGTCCAGAGACCAGCAGGGTGGAGACAGTGGTCCAGAGACCAGCAGGGTGGAGACAGTGGTCCAGAGACCAGCAGGGTGGAGACAGTGGTCCAGAAACCAGCAGGATGGAGACAGTGGTCCAGAGACCAGCAGGATGGAGACAGTGGTCCAGAGACCACCAGCAGGATGGAGACAGTGGTCCAGAGACCAGCAGGGTGGAGACAGTGGTCCAGAGACCAGGAGGATGGAGACAGTGGTCCAGAGACCAGCAGGATGGAGACAGTGGTCCAGAGACCAGCAGGATGGAGACAGTGGTCCAGAGACCAGCAGCAGGGTGGAGACAGTGGTCCAGAGACCAGCAGCAGGGTGGAGACAGTGGTCCAGAGACCAGCAGGGTGGAGACAGTGGTCCAGAGACCAGCAAGATGGAGTCAGTGGTCCAGAGACCAGCAGGGTGGAGACAGTGGTCCAGAGACCAGCAGGGTGGAGACAGTGGTCCAGAGACCAGCAAGATGGAGTCAGTGGTCCAGAGACCAGCAGGATGGAGACAGTGGTCCAGAGACCAGCAGCAGGATGGAGACAGTGGTCCAGAGACCAGCAGGATGGAGACAGTGGTCCAGAGACCAGTAGGGTGGAGACAGTGGTCCAGAGATCAGCAGGGTGGAGTTAGTGGTCCAGAGACCAGCAGGATGGAGACAGTGGTCCAGAGACCAGCAGGGTGGAGACAGTGGTCCAGAGACCAGCAGCAGGGTGGAGACAGTGGTCCAGACACCAGCAGGATTGAGACAGTGGTCCAGAGACCAGCTGGGTGGAGACTTTGGTCCAGAAACCAGCAGGGTGGAGACTTTGGTCCAGAGACCAGCAGCAGGGTGGAGACAGTGGTCCAGAGACCAGCAGCAGGGTGGAGACAGTGGTCCAGAGACCAGCAGCAGGGTGGAGACAGTGGTCCAGAGACCAGCAGGGTGGAGACAGTGGTCCAGAGACCAGCAGCAGGATGGAGACAGTGGTCCAGAGACCAGCAGGATGGAGACAGTGGTCCAGAGACCAGCAGGGTGGAGACAGTGGTCCAGAGACCAGCAGGATGGAGACAGTGGTCCAGAGACCAGCAGCAGGGTGGAGACAGTGGTCCAGAGACCAGCAGGATGGAGACAGTGGTCCAGAGACCAGCAGGGTGGAGACAGTGGTCCAGAGACCAGCAGGGTGGAGACAGTGGTCCAGAGACCAGCAGGATGGAGACAGTGGTCCAGAGACCAGCAGCAGGGTGGAGACAGTGGTCCAGAGACCAGCAGGGTGGAGACAGTGGTCCAGAGACCAGCAGGGTGGAGACAGTGGTCCAGAGACCAGCAGCAGGATGGAGACAGTGGTCCAGAGACCAGCAGGGTGGAGACAGTGGTCCAGAGACCAGCAGCAGGGTGGAGACAGTGGTCCAGAGACCAGCAGCAGGGTGGAGACAGTGGTCCAGAGACCAGCAGGGTGGAGACAGTGGTCCAGAGACCAGCAGCAGGATGGAGACAGTGGTCCAGAGACCAGCAGCAGGGTGGAGACAGTGGTCCAGAGACCAGCAGGATGGAGACAGTGGTCCAGAGACCAGCAGGGTGGAGACAGTGGTCCAGAGACCAGGAGGATGGAGACAGTGGTCCAGAGACCAGCAGGATGGAGACAGTGGTCCAGAGACCAGCAGGATGGAGACAGTGGTCCAGAGACCAGCAGGGTGGAGACAGTGGTCCAGAAACCAGCAGGATGGAGACAGTGGTCCAGAGACCAGCAGCAGGGTGGAGACAGTGGTCCAGAGACCAGCAGGGTGGAGACAGTGGTCCAGAGACCAGCAGGATGGAGACAGTGGTCCAGAGACCAGCAGCAGGATGGAGACAGTGGTCCAGAGACCAGCAGGATGGAGACAGTGGTCCAGAGACCAGCAGGGTGGAGACAGTGGTCCAGAGACCAGGAGGATGGAGACAGTGGTCCAGAGACCAGCAGGGTGGAGACAGTGGTCCAGAGACCAGCAGGGTGGAGACAGTGGTCCAGAGACCAGCAGGGTGGAGACAGTGGTCCAGAGACCAGCAGCAGGGTGGAGACAGTGGTCCAGAGACCAGCAGGATGGAGACAGTGGTCCAGAGACCAGCAGGGTGGAGACAGTGGTCCAGAGACCAGGAGGATGGAGACAGTGGTCCAGAAACCAGCAGGATGGAGACAGTGGTCCAGAGACCAGCAGGATGGAGACAGTGGTCCAGAGACCAGCAGGATGGAGACAGTGGTCCAGAGACCAGCAGGATGGAGACAGTGATCCAGAGACCAGCAGGGTGGAGACAGTGGTCCAGAGACCAGCAGGGTGGAGACAGTGGTCCAGAGACCAGCAGCAGGATGGAGACAGTGGTCCAGAGACCAGCAGGGTGGAGACAGTGGTCCAGAGACCAGCAGGGTGGAGACAGTGGTCCAGAGACCAGCAGCAGGATGGAGACAGTGGTCCAGAGACCAGCAGGGTGGAGACAGTGGTCCAGAGACCAGCAGGGTGGAGACAGTGGTCCAGAGACCAGCAGCAGGGTGGAGACAGTGGTCCAGAGACCAGCAGGATGGAGACAGTGGTCCAGAGACCAGCAGGATGGAGACAGTGGTACAGAGACCAGCAGGATGGAGACAGTGGTCCAGAGACCAGCAGGGTGGAGACAGTGGTCCAGAGACCAGCAGGGTGGAGACAGTGGTCCAGAGACCAGCAGGGTGGAGACAGTGATCCAGAGACCAGCAGCAGGGTGGAGACAGTGGTCCAGAGACCAGCAGGATGGAGACAGTGGTCCAGAGACCAGCAGGGTGGAGACAGTGGTCCAGAGACCAGCAGGATGGAGACAGTGGTCCAGAGACCAGCAGGGTGGAGACAGTGGTCCAGAGACCAGCAGGATGGAGACAGTGGTCCAGAGACCAGCAGGGTGGAGACAGTGGTCCAGAGACCAGCAGGGTGGAGACAGTGGTCCAGAAACCAGCAGGATGGAGACAGTGGTCCAGAGACCAGCAGGGTGGAGACAGTGGTCCAGAGACCAGCAGGGTGGAGACAGTGGTCCAGAGACCAGCAGGGTGGAGACAGTGGTCCAGAGACCAGCAGGATGGAGACAGTGGTCCAGAGACCAGCAGGGTGGAGACAGTGGTCCAGAGACCAGCAGGATGGAGACAGTGGTCCAGAGACCAGCAGGGTGGAGACAGTGGTCCAGAGACCAGCAGGGTGGAGACAGTGGTCCAGAGACCAGCAGGGTGGAGACAGTGGTCCAGAGACCAGCAGGGTGGAGACAGTGGTCCAGAGACCAGCAGGATGGAGACAGTGGTCCAGAGACCAGCAGGGTGGAGACAGTGGTCCAGAGACCAGCAGGGTGGAGACAGTGGTCCAGAAACCAGCAGGATGGAGACAGTGGTCCAGAGACCAGCAGGGTGGAGACAGTGGTCCAGAGACCAGCAGGGTGGAGTCAGTGGTCCAGAGACCAGCAGGGTGGAGACAGTGGTCCAGAGACCAGCAGGGTGGAGACAGTGTTCCAGAGACCAGCAGGATGGAGACAGTGGTCCAGAGACCAGCAGGGTGGAGACAGTGGTCCAGAGACCAGCAGGGTGGAGACAGTGGTCCAGAAACCAGCAGGATGGAGACAGTGGTCCAGAGACCAGCAGGATGGAGACAGTGGTCCAGAGACCAGCAGGGTGGAGACAGTGGTCCAGAGACCAGGAGGATGGAGACAGTGGTCCAGAGACCAGCAGGATGGAGACAGTGGTCCAGAGACCAGCAGGATGGAGACAGTGGTCCAGAGACCAGCAGCAGGGTGGAGACAGTGGTCCAGAGACCAGCAGCAGGGTGGAGACAGTGGTCCAGAGACCAGCAGGGTGGAGACAGTGGTCCAAAAACTAGCAAGATGGAGACAGTGGTCCAGAGACCAGCAGAAGGGTGGAGACAGTGGTCCAGAGACCAGCAGGGTGGAGACAATGGTCCAGAGACCAGCAAGATGGAGTCAGTGGTCCAGAGACCAGCAGGGTTTGAGACAGTGGTCCAGAGACCAGCAGGATGGAGACAGTGGTCCAGAGACCAGCAGGATGGAGACAGTGGTCCAGAGACCAGCAGGGTGGAGTTAGTGGTCCAGAGACCAGCAGGATGGAGACAGTGGTCCAGAGACCAGCAGCAGGATGGAGACAGTGGTCCAGATACCAGCAGGATGGAGACAGTGGTCCAGAGACCAGCAGCAGGATGGAGACAGTGGTCCAGAGACCAGCAGGATGGAGACAGTGGTCCAGAGACCAGCAGGATGGAGACAGTGGTCCAGAGACCAGCAGGGTGGAGTTAGTGGTCCAGAGACCAGCAGGATGGAGACAGTGGTCCAGAGACCAGCAGAGTGGAGACAGTGGTCCAGAGACCAGCAGCAGGGTGGAGACAGTGGTCCAGACACCAGCAGGATTGAGACAGTGGTCCAGAGACCAGCAGGGTGGAGACAGTGGTCCAGAGACCAGCTGGGTGGAGACTTTGGTCCAGAAACCAGCAGGGTGGAGACAGTGGTCCAGAGACCAGCAGGATGGAGACAGTGGTCCAGAGACCAGCAGGGTGGAGTTAATGGTCCAGAGACCAGCAGGATGGAGACAGACATATCCAGAGACCAGCAGGATGGAGACAGTGGTCCAGAGACCAGTAGGGTGGAGACAGTGGTCCAGAGACCAGCAGCAGGATGGACACAGTGGTCCAGAGACCAGCAGCAGGATGGAGACAGTGGTCCAGAGACCAGCTGGGTGGAGACTTTGGTCCAGAAACCAGCAGGGTGGGGACAGTGGTCCAGAGACCAGCAGCAGGGTGGAGACAGTGGTCCAGAGACCAGCAGGATGGAGACAGTGGACCAGAGACCAGCAGGATGGAGACAGTAGTCCAGAGACCAGCAGCAGGATGGAGACAGTGGTCCAGAGACCAGCAGGGTGGAGACAGTGGTCCAGAGACCAGCAGCAGGATGGACACAGTGGTCCAGAGACCAGCAGCAGGATGGACACAGTGGTCCAGAGACCAGCAGCAGGATGTAGACAGTGGTCCAGAGACCAGCAGCAGGATGGACACAGTGGTCCAGAGACCAGCAGCAGGATGGAGACAGTGGTCCAGAGACCAGCAGCAGGATGGAGACAGTGGTCCAGAGACCAGCAGCAGGATGGAGACAGTGGTCCAGAGACCAGCAGGGTGGAGACAGTGGTCCAGAGACCAGCAGGGTGGAGACAGTGGTCCAGAGACCAGCAGAAGGGTGGACACAGTGGTCCAGAGACCAGCTGGATGGAGACAGTGGACCAGAGACCAGCAGGATGGAGACAGTAGTCCAGAGACCAGCAGCGGATGGAGACAGTGGTCCAGAGACCAGCAGGGTGGAGACAGTGGTCCAGAGACCAGCAGCAGGATGGACACAGTGGTCCAGAGACCAGCAGGGTGGAGACAGTGGTCCAGAGACCAGCAGCAGGGTGGAGACAGCTGTCCAGAGACCAGCAGGATGGAGACAGTGGACCAGAGACCAGCAGGATGGAGACAGTAGTCCAGAGACCAGCAGCAGGATGGAGACAGTGGTCCAGAGACCAGCAGGGTGGAGACAGTGGTCCAGAGACCAGCAGCAGGATGGACACAGTGGTCCAGAGACCAGCAGCAGGATGGACACAGTGGTCCAGAGACCAGCAGCAGGATGGAGACAGTGGTCCAGAGACAAGCAGCAGGATGGAGACAGTGGTCCAGAGACCAGCAGCAGGATGGAGACAGTGGTCCAGTGACCAGCAGCAGGATGGAGACAGTGGTCCAGAGACCAGCAGGGTGGAGACAGTGGTCCAGAGACAAGCAGCAGGATGGAGACAGTGGTCCAGTGACCAGCAGCAGGATGGAGACAGTGGTCCAGAGACCAGCAGGGTGGAGACAGTGGTCCAGAGACCAGCAGGGTGGAGACAGTGGTCCAGAGACCAGCAGGATGGAGACAGTGGTCCAGAGACCAGCAGGGTGGAGACAGTGGTCCAGAGACCAGCAGGGTGGAGACAGTAGTCCAGAGACCAGCAGCAGGATGGAGACAGTGGTCCAGAGACCAGCAGGGTGGAGACAGTGGTCCAGAGACCAGCAGGGTGGAGACAGTGGTCCAGAGACCAGCAGCAGGATGGAGACAGTGGTCCAGAGACCAGCAGGATGGAGACAGTGGTCCAGAGACCAGCAGGATGGAGACAGTGGTCCAGAGACCAGCAGGATGGAGACAGTGGTCCGGAGACCAGCAGGATGGAGACTTTGGTCCAGAGACCAGCAGGGTGGAGATAGTGGTCCAGAGACCAGCAGGATGGAGATAGTGGTCCAGAGACCAGCAGGATGGAGATAGTGGTCCAGAGACCAGCAGGGTGGAGATAGTGGTCCAGAGACCAGCAGGGTGGAGATAGTGGTCCAGAGACCAGCAGGATGGAGATAGTGGTCCAGAGACCAGCAGGATGGAGATAGTGGTCCAGAGACCAGCAGGGTGGAGATAGTGGTCCAGAGACCAGCAGGGTGGAGATAGTGGTCCAGAGACCAGCAGGATGGAGATAGTGGTCCAGAGACCAGCAGGATGGAGATAGTGGTCCAGAGACCAGCAGGGTGGAGATAGTGGTCCAGAGACAAGCAGGGTGGAGATAGTGGTCCAGAGACCAGCAGGATGGAGATAGTGGTCCAGAGACCAGCTGGGTGGAGACAGTGGTCCAGAGACCAGCAGCAGGGTGGAGACAGTGGTCCAGAAACCAGCAGGATGGAGACAGTAGTCCAGAGACCAGCAACAGGATGGAGACAGTGGTCCAGAGACCAGCAGCAGGGTGGAGACAGTGGTCCAGAAACCAGCAGCAGGGTGGAGACAGTGGTCCAGAAACCAGCAGCAGGATGGACACAGTGGTCCAGAGACCAGCAGGATGGAGACAGTAGTCCAGAGACAAGCAGCAGGATGGAGACAGTGGTCCAGAGACCAGCAGGGTGGAGACAGTGGTCCAGAGACCAGCAGGGTGGAGACAGTGGTCCAGAGACCAGCAGGGTGGAGACAGTGGTCCAGAGACCAGCAGGGTGGAGACAGTGGTCCAGAGACCAGCAGGGTGGAGACAGTAGTCCAGAGACCAGCAGCAGGATGGAGTCAGTGGTCCAGAGACCAGCAGGGTGGAGACAGTGGTCCAGAGACCAGCAGCAGGGTGGAGACAGTGGTCCAGAGACCAGCAGGATGGAGACAGTGGTCCAGAGACCAGCAGGGTGGAGACAGTGGTCCAGAGACCAGCAGGATGGAGACAGTGGTCCAGAGACCAGCAGGGTGGAGACAGTGGTCCAGAGACCAGCAGGGTGGAGACAGTGGTCCAGAGACCAGCAGGGTGGAGACACTGGTCCAGAGACCAGAAGGGTGGAGATAGTGGTCCAGAGACCAGCAGGATTGAGATAGTGGTCCAGAAACCAGCAGGATGTAGACAGTGGTCCAAAGACCAGCAGCAGGATGGAGACAGAGGTCCAGAGACCAGCAGGATGGAGACAGTGGTCCAGAGACCAGCAGCAGGATGGAGACAGTGGTCCAGAGACCAGCAGGGTGGAGACAGTGGTCCAGAGACCAGCAGCAGGATGGACACAGTGGTCCAGAGACCAGCAGCAGGATGGAGACAGTGGTCCAGAGACCAGCAGGGTGGAGACAGTGGTCCAGAGACCAGCAGCAGGATGGACACAGTGGTCCAGAGACCAGCAGGGTGGAGACAGTGGTCCAGAGACCAGCAGGATGGAGACAGTGGTCCAGAGACCAGCAGCAGGATGGAGACAGTGGTCCAGAGACCAACAGGGCGGAGACAGTGGACCAGAGACCAGCAGGATGGAGACAGTGGTCCAGAGACCAACAGGGCGGAGACAGTGGACCAGAGACCAGCAGGATGGAGACAGTAGTCCAGAGACCAGCAGCAGGATGGAGACAGTGGTCCAGAGACCAGCAGGGTGGAGACAGTGGTCCAGAGACCAGCAGGGTGGAGACAGTGGTCCAGAGACCAGCAGCAGGATGGACACAGTGGTCCAGAGACCAGCAGCAGGATGGACACAGTGGTCCAGAGACCAGCAGCAGGATGGACACAGTGGTCCAGAGACCAGCAGCAGGATGGAGACAGTGGTCCAGAGACCAGATGCAGGATGGACACAGTGGTCCAGAGACCAGCAGGATGGAGACAGTGGTCCAGAGACCAGCAGGGTGGAGACAGTGGTCCAGAGACCAGCAGGATGGAGACAGTGGTCCAGAGACCAGCAGCAGGATGGACACAGTGGTCCAGAGACCAGCAGCAGGATGGACACAGTGGTCCAGAGACCAGCAGCAGGGTGGAGACAGTGGTCCAGAGACCAGCAGGATGGAGACAGTGGTCCAGAGACCAGCAGGGTGGAGACAGTGGTCCAGAGACCAGCAGGATGGAGTCAGTGGTCCAGAGACCAGCAGCAGGATGGAGACAGTGGTCCAGAGACCAGCAGGGTGGAGACAGTGGTCCAGAGACCAGCAGGGTGGAGACAGTAGTCCAGAGACCAGCAGCAGGATGGAGACAGTGGTCCAGAGACCAGCAGGGTGGAGACAGTAGTCCAGAGACCAGCAGCAGGATGGAGACAGTGGTCCAGAGACCAGCAGGGTGGAGACAGTGGTCCAGAGACCAGCAGGGTGGAGACAGTGGTCCAGAGACCAGCAGGATGGACACAGTGGTCCAGAGACCAGCAGGGTGGAGACAGTGGTCCAGAAACCAGCAGGATGGACACAGTGGTCCAGAGACCAGCAGAAGGATGGACACAGTGGTCCAGAGACCAGCAGGATGGAGACAGTGGTCCAGAGACCAGCAGCAGGATGGAGACTTTGGTCCAGAGACCAGCAGGACGGTGGAGACAGTGGTCCAGAGACCAGCAGGATGGAGACAGTGGTCCAGAGACCAGCGGGGTGGAGACAGTGGTCCAGAGACCAGCAGGGTGGAGACAGTGGTCCAGAGACCAGCAGCAGGATGGAGACAGTGGTCCAGAGACCAGCAGGGTGGAGACAGTGGTCCAGAGACCAGCAGCAGGATGGACACAGTGGTCCAGAGACCAGCAGGGTGGAGACAGTGGTCCAGAGACCAGCAGCAGGGTGGAGACAGTGGTCCAGAGACCAGCAGGATGGAGACAGTAGTCCAGAGACCAGCAGCAGGATGGAGACAGTGGTCCAGAGACCAGCAGGGTGGAGACAGTGGTCCAGAGACCAGCAGCAGGATGGACACAGTGGTCCAGAGACCAGCAGCAGGATGGAGACAGTGGTCCAGAGACCAGCAGCAGGGTGGAGACAGTGGTCCAGAGACCAGCAGGGTGGAGACAGTGGTCGAGAGACCAGCAGCAGGATGGACACAGTGGTCCAGAGACCAGAAGCAGGATGGAGACAGTGGTCCAGAGACCAGATGCAGGATGGAGACAGTGGTCCAGAGACCAGCGGGGTGGAGACAGTGGTCCAGAGACCAGCACGGTGGAGACAGTGGTCCAGAGACCAGCAGGGTGGAGACAGTGGTCCAGAGACCAGCAGGGTGGAGACAGTGGTCCAGAGACCAGCAGCAGGGTGGAGACAGTGGTCCAGAGACCAGCAGGATGGAGACAGTGGTCCAGAGACCAGCAGGGTGGAGACAGTGGTCCAGAGACCAGCAGGGTGGAGACAGTGGTCCAGAGACCAGCAGCAGGGTGGAGACAGTGGTCCAGAGACCAGCAGGATGGAGACAGTGGTCCAGAGACCAGCAGGGTGGAGACAGTGGTCCAGAGACCAGCAGGATGGAGACAGTGGTCCAGAGACCAGCAGGGTGGAGACAGTGGTCCAGAGACCAGCAGGGTGGAGACAGTGGTCCAGAGACCAGCAGGGTGGAGACAGTGGTCCAGAGACCAGCAGGGTGGAGATAGTGGTCCAGAGACCAGCAGGATGGAGACAGTGGTCCAGAGACCAGCAGGGTGGAGACAGTGGTCCAGAGACCAGCAGCGTGGAGACAGTGGTCCAGAGACCAGCAGCAGGATGGAGACAGTGGTCCAGAGACCAGCAGGGTGGAGACAGTGGTCCAGAGACCAGCAGCGTGGAGACAGTGGTCCAGAGACCAGCAGCAGGATGGAGACAGTGGTCCAGAGACCACCAGCAGGATGGAGACAGTGGTCCAGAAACCAGCAGGATGGAGACAGTGGTCCAGAGACCACCAGCAGGATGGAGACAGTGGTCCAGAAACCAGCAGGATGGAGACAGTGGTCCAGAGACCAGCAGGGTGGAGACAGTGGTCCAGAGACCAGGAGGATGGAGACAGTGGTCCAGAGACCAGCAGGATGGAGACAGTGGTCCAGAGACCAGCAGGATGGAGACAGTGGTCCAGAGACCAGCAGGATGGAGACAGTGGTCCAGAGACCAGCAGCAAGGTGGAGACAGTGGTCCAGAAACCAGCAGCAGGATGGACACAGTGGTCCAGAGACCAGCAGCAGGATGGAGACAGTGGTCCAGAGACCAGCAGCAGGATGGAGACAGTGGTCCAGACACCAGCAGGGTGGAGACAGTGGTCCAGACACCAGCAGGGTGGAGACAGTGGTCCAGAGACCAGAAGGGTGGAGACAGTGGTCCAGAGACCAGCAGGGTGGAGACAGTGGTCCAGAGACCAGCAGGATGGACACAGTGGTCCAGAGACCAGCAGGATGGAGACAGTGGTCCAGAGACCAGCAGCAGGATGGAGACAGTGGTCCAGAGACCAGCAGGGTGGAGACAGTGGTCCAGAGACCAGCAGGGTGGAGATAGTGGTCCAGAGACCAGCAGGATGGAGACAGTGGTCCAGAGACCAGCAGGGTGGAGACAGTGGTCCAGAGACCAGCAGCGTGGAGACAGTGGTCCAGAGACCAGCAGCAGGATGGAGACAGTGGTCCAGAGACCAGCAGGGTGGAGACAGTGGTCCAGAGACCAGCAGCGTGGAGACAGTGGTCCAGAGACCAGCAGCAGGATGGAGACAGTGGTCCAGAGACCACCAGCAGGATGGAGACAGTGGTCCAGAAACCAGCAGGATGGAGACAGTGGTCCAGAGACCACCAGCAGGATGGAGACAGTGGTCCAGAAACCAGCAGGATGGAGACAGTGGTCCAGAGACCAGCAGGGTGGAGACAGTGGTCCAGAGACCAGGAGGATGGAGACAGTGGTCCAGAGACCAGCAGGATGGAGACAGTGGTCCAGAGACCAGCAGGATGGAGACAGTGGTCCAGAGACCAGCAGGATGGAGACAGTGGTCCAGAGACCAGCAGCAGGATGGAGACAGTGGTCCAGAAACCAGCAGGGTGGAGACAGTGGTCCAGAGACCAGCAGGATGGAGACAGTGGTCCAGAGACCAGCAGGATGGAGACTTTGGTCCAGAGACAAGCAGGATGGAGACAGTGGTCCAGAGACCAGCAGGATGGAGACAGTGGTCCAGAGACCAGCAGGATGGAGACAGTGGTCCAGAGACCAGCAGGGTGGAGACAGTGGTCCAGAGACCAGCAGGGTGGGGACAGTGGTCCAGAGACCAGCAGGGTGGAGACAGTGGTCCAGAGACCAGCAGGATGGAGACAGTGGTCCAGAGACCAGCAGGGTGGAGACAGTGGTCCAGAGACCAGCAGGATGGAGACAGTGGTCCAGAGACCACCAGCAGGATGGAGACAGTGGTCCAGAGACCAGCAGGGTGGAGACAGTGGTCCAGAGACCAGCAGGGTGGAGACAGTGGTCCAGAGACCAGCAGGGTGGAGATAGTGGTCCAGAGACCAGCAGGATGGAGATAGTGGTCCAGAGACCAGCAGGGTGGAGACAGTGGTCCAGAGACCAGCAGCAAGGTGGAGACAGTGGTCCAGAAACCAGCAGCAGGATGGACACAGTGGTCCAGAGACCAGCAGCAGGATGGAGACAGTGGTCCAGAGACCAGCAGCAGGATGGAGACAGTGGTCCAGACACCAGCAGGGTGGAGACAGTGGTCCAGACACCAGCAGGGTGGAGACAGTGGTCCAGAGACCAGAAGGGTGGAGACAGTGGTCCAGAGACCAGCAGGGTGGAGACAGTGGTCCAGAGACCAGCAGGATGGACACAGTGGTCCAGAGACCAGCAGGATGGAGACAGTGGTCCAGAGACCAGCAGCAGGATGGAGACAGTGGTCCAGAGACCAGCAGGGTGGAGACAGTGGTCAAGAGACCAGCAGGGTGGAGACAGTGGTCCAGAGACCAGCAGGATGGAGACAGTGGTCCAGAGACCAGCAGGGTGGAGACAGTGGTCCAGAGACCAGCAGGGTGGAGACAGTGGTCCAGAGACCAGCAGGATGGAGACAGTGGTCCAGAGACCAGAAGCAGGGTGGAGACAGTGGTCCAGAGACCAGCAGGGTGGAGACAGTGGTCCAGAGACCAGCAGGATGGAGACAGTGGTCCAGAGACCAGCAGCAGGGTGGAGACAGTGGTCCAGAGACCAGCAGGGTGGAGACAGTGGTCCAGAGACCAGCAGGATGGAGACAGTGGTCCAGAGACCAGCAGCAGGATGGAGACAGTGGTCCAGAGACCAGCAGGGTGGAGACAGTGGTCCAGAGACCAGCAGGATGGAGACAGTGGTCCAGAGACCAGCAGGGTGGAGACAGTGGTCCAGAGACCAGCAGGGTGGAGACAGTGGTCCAGAGACCAGCAGGGTGGAGACAGTGGTCCAGAGACCAGCAGGGTGGAGACAGTGGTCCAGAGACCAGCAGGGTGGAGACAGTGGTCCAGAGACCAGCAGGGTGGAGACAGTGGTCCAGAGACCAGCAGCAGGATGGAGACAGTGGTCCAGAGACCAGCAGGGTGGAGACAGTGGTCCAGAGACCAGCAGGGTGGAGACAGTGGTCCAGAGACCAGCAGCAGGGTGGAGACAGTGGTCCAGAGACCAGCAGGATGGAGACAGTGGTCCAGAGACCAGCAGGGTGGAGACAGTGGTCCAGAGACCAGCAGGATGGAGACAGTGGTCCAGAGACCAGCAGGGTGGAGACAGTGGTCCAGAGACCAGCAGGGTGGAGACAGTGGTCAGGAGACCAGCAGGGTGGAGACAGTGGTCCAGAGACCAGCAGGGTGGAGACAGTTGTCCAGAGACCACCAGCAGGATGGAGACAGTGGTCCAGAGACCAGCAGGGTGGAGACAGTGGTCCAGAAACCAGCAGGATGGAGACAGTGGTCCAGAGACCAGCAGGATGGAGACAGTGGTCCAGAGACCAGCAGCAGGGTGGAGACAGTGGTCCAGAGACCAGAAGCAGGGTGGAGACAGTGGTCCAGAGAAAAGCAGCAGGGTGGAGACAGTGGTCCAGAGACCAGCAGGGTGGAGACAGTGGTCCAGAGACCAGCAAGATGGAGTCAGTGGTCCAGAGACCAGCAGGGTGGAGACAGTGGTCCAGAGACCAGCAGGGTGGAGACAGTGGTCCAGAGACCAGCAAGATGGAGTCAGTGGTCCAGAGACCAGCAGGGTGGAGACAGTGGTCCAGAGACCAGCAGGGTGGAGACAGTGGTCCAGAGACCAGCAAGATGGAGTCAGTGGTCCAGAGACCAGCAGGGTTTGAGACAGTGGTCCAGAGACCAGCAGGATGGAGACAGTGGTCCAGAGACCAGCAGCAGGATGGAGACAGTGGTCCAGAGACCAGCAGGATGGAGACAGTGGTCCAGAGACCAGCAGGGTGGAGTTAGTGGTCCAGAGACCAGCAGGATGGAGACAGTGGTCCAGAGACCAGCAGGATGGAGACAGTGGTCCAGAGACCAGCAGGGTGGAGACAGTGGTCCAGAGACCAGCAGGATGGAGACAGTGGTCCAGAGACCAGCAGCAGGATGGAGACAGTGGTCCAGAGACCAGCGGGGTGGAGATGGTGGTCCAGAGACCAGCAGCAGGGTGGAGACAGTGGTCCAGAGACCAGCAGCAGGGTGGAGACAGTGGTCCAGAGACCAGCAGCAGGGTGGAGACAGTGGTCCAGAGACCAGCAGCAGGGTGGAGACAGTGGTCCAGAGACCAGCAGGATGGAGACAGTGGTCCAGAGACCAGCAGGGTGGAGACAGTGGTCCAGAGACCAACAGGGCGGAGACAGTGGTCCAGAAACCAGCAGGGTGGAGACAGTGGTCCAGAGATCAGCAGGGTGGAGACAGTGGTCCAGAGACCAGCAGGATGGAGACAGTGGTCCAGAGACCAGCAGGATGGAGACAGTGGACCAGAGACCAGCAGGATGGAGACAGTGGTCCAGAGACCAGCAGGATGGAGACAGTGGTCCAGAGACCAGCAGGATGGAGACAGTGGTCCAGAGACCAGCAGCAGGATGGAGACAGTGGTCCAGAGACCAGCAGGGTGGAGACAGTGGTCCAGAGACCAGCAGCAGGATGGAGACAGTGGTCCAGAGACCAGCAGGATGGAGACAGTGGTCCAGAGACCAGCAGGGTGGAGACAGTGGTCCAGACACCAGCAGGATGGAGACAGTGGTCCAGAGACCAGCAGGGTGGAGACAGTGGTCCAGAGACCAGCAGGGTGGAGACAGTGGTCCAGAGACCAGCTGGGTGGAGACAGTGGTCCAGAAACCAGCAGCAGGGTGGAGACAGTGGTCCAGAAACCAGCAGCAGGGTGGAGACAGTGGTCCAGAGACCAGTAGGGTGGAGTTAGTGGTCCAGAGACCAGCAGGATGGAGACAGTGGTCCAGAGACCAGCAGGGTGGAGACAGTGGTCCAGAGACCAGCAGGGTGGAGACAGTGGTCCAGAGACCAGCAGCAGGATGGAGACAGTGGTCCAGAGACCAGCAGGGTGGAGACAGTGGTCCAGAGACCAGCAGCAGGATGGAGACAGTGGTCCAGAGACCAGCAGCAGGGTGGAGACAGTGGTCCAGAGACCAGCAGGGTGGAGACAGTGGTCCAGAGACCAGCTGGGTGGAGACTTTGGTCCAGAAACCAGCAGGGTGGAGACAGTGGTCCAGAGACCAGCAGGATGGAGACTTTGGTCCAGAGACCAGCAGCACGGTGGAGACAGTGGTCCAGAGACCAGCTGGGTGGAGACTTTGGTCCAGAAACCAGCAGGGTGGAGACAGTGGTCCAGAGACCAGCAGGATGGAGACTTTGGTCCAGAGACCAGCAGCACGGTGGAGACAGTGGTCCAGAGACCAGCAGCAGGGTGGAGACAGTGGTCCAGAGACCAGCAGGATGGAGACAGTGGTCCAGAGACCAGCAGGATGGAGACTTTGGTCCAGAGACCAGCAGCACGGTGGAGACAGTGGTCCAGAGACCAGCAGGATGGAGACAGTGGTCCAGAGACCAGCAGGATGGAGACAGTGGTCCAGAGACCAGCAAGATGGAGACAGTGGTCCAGAGACCAGCAGGATGGAGACAGTGGTCCAGAGACCAGCAGGGTGGAGACAGTGGTCCAGAGACCAGCAGGATGGAGACAGTGGTCCAGAGACCACCTGGGTGGAGACAGTGGTCCAGAGACCAGCAGCAGGGTGGAGACAGTGGTCCAGAGACCAGCAGGATGGAGACAGTGGTCCAGAGACCACCTGGGTGGAGACAGTGGTCCAGAGACCAGCAGGATGGAGACAGTGGTCCAGAGACCAGCAGCAGGGTGGAGACAGTGGTCCAGAGACCAGCAGGGTGGAGACAGTGGTCCAGAGACCAGCAGGATGGAGACAGTGGTCCAGAGACCAGCAGCAGGGTGGAGACAGTGGTCCAGAGACCAGCAGCAGGGTGGAGACAGTGGTCCAGAGACCAGCAGGGTGGAGACAGTGGTCCAGAGACCAGCAGGGTGGAGACAGTGGTCCAGAGACCAGCAGCAGGATGGAGACAGTGGTCCAGAGACCAGCAGGGTGGAGACAGTGGTCCAGAGACCAGCAGGGTGGAGACAGTGGTCCAGAGACCAGCAGCAGGGTGGAGACAGTGGTCCAGAGACCAGCAGGATGGAGACAGTGGTCCAGAGACCAGCAGGATGGAGACAGTGGTCCAGAGACCAGCAGGGTGGAGACAGTGGTCCAGAGACCAGCAGGATGGAGACAGTGGTCCAGAGACCAGCAGGGTGGAGACAGTGGTCCAGAGACCAGCAGGGTGGAGACAGTGGTCCAGAGACCAGCAGGGTGGAGACAGTGGTCCAGAGACCAGCAGGATGGAGACAGTGGTCCAGAGACCACCAGCAGGATGGAGACAGTGGTCCAGAGACCAGCAGGGTGGAGACAGTGGTCCAGAAACCAGCAGGATGGAGACAGTGGTCCAGAGACCACCAGCAGGATGGAGACAGTGGTCCAGAGACCAGCAGGATGGAGACAGTGGTCCAGAGACCAGCAGGATGGAGACAGTGGTCCAGAGACCAGCAGGATGGAGACAGTGGTCCAGAGACCAGTAGGGTGGAGACAGTGGTCCAGAGACCAGCAGGGTGGAGTTATTGGTCCAGAGACCAGCAGGATGGAGACAGTGGTCCAGAGACCAGCAGGGTGGAGACAGTGGTCCAGAGACCAGCAGCAGGGTGGAGACAGTGGTCCAGACACCAACAGGATTGAGACAGTGGTCCAGAGACCAGCAGGGTGGAGACAGTGGTCCAGAGACCAGCTGGGTGGAGACTTTGGTCCAGAAACCAGCAGGGTGGAGACAGACATATCCAGAGACCAGCAGGATGGAGACTTTGGTCCAGAGACCAGCAGCACGGTGGAGACAGTGGTCCAGAGACCAGCAGGATGGAGACTTTGGTCCAGAGACCAGCAGCACGGTGGAGACAGTGGTCCAGAGACCAGCAGGATGGAGACTTTGGTCCAGAGACCAGCAGCACGGTGGAGACAGTGGTCCAGAGACCAGCAGCAGGGTGGAGACAGTGGTCCAGAGACCAGCAGGGTGGAGACAGTGGTCCAGAGACCAGCAGCAGGATGGAGACAGTGGTCCAGAGACTAGCAGGGTGGAGACAGTGGTCCAGAGACCAGCAGGGTGGAGACAGTGGTCCAGAGACCAGCAGGATGGAGACAGTGGTCCAGAGACCAGCAGGATGGAGACAGTGGTCCAGAGACCAGCAGGATGGAGACAGTGGTCCAGAGACCAGCAGGATGGAGACAGTGGTCCAGAGACCAGCAGGATGGAGACAGTGGTCCAGAGACCAGCAGGGTGGAGACAGTGGTCCAGAGACCAGCAGGATGGAGACAGTGGTCCAGAGACCAGCAGCAGGATGGAGACAGTGGTCCAGAGACCAGCAGCAGGGTGGAGACAGTGGTCCAGAGACCAGCAGCAGGGTGGAGACAGTGGTCCAGAGACCAGCAGCAGGGTGGAGACAGTGGTCCAGAGACCAGCAGCAGGGTGGAGACAGTGGTCCAGAGACCAGCAGGATGGAGACAGTGGTCCAGAGACCAACAGGGCGGAGACAGTGGTCCAGAGACCAGCAGGGTGGAGACAGTGGTCCAGAGACCAGCAGGGTGGAGACAGTGGTCCAGAGACCAGCAGGATGGAGACAGTGGACCAGAGACCAGCAGGATGGAGACAGTGGTCCAGAGACCAGCAGGATGGAGACAGTGGTCCAGAGACCAGCAGGATGGAGACAGTGGTCCAGAGACCAGCAGCAGGATGGAGACAGTGGTCCAGAGACCAGCAGGGTGGAGACAGTGGTCCAGAGACCAGCAGCAGGATGGAGACAGTGGTCCAGAGACCAGCAGGATGGAGACAGTGGTCCAGAGACCAGCAGGATGGAGACAGTGGTCCAGAGACCAGCAGGGTGGAGACAGTGGTCCAGACACCAGCAGGATGGAGACAGTGGTCCAGAGACCAGCAGGGTGGAGACAGTGGTCCAGAGACCAGCAGGGTGGAGACAGTGGTCCAGAGACCAGCTGGGTGGAGACAGTGGTCCAGAAACCAGCAGCAGGGTGGAGACAGTGGTCCAGAAACCAGCAGCAGGGTGGAGACAGTGGTCCAGAGACCAAAAGGGTGGAGACAGTGGTCCAGACACCAGCTGGGTGGAGACTTTGGTCCAGAGACCAGCAGGATGGAGACAGTGGTCCAGAGAACAGCAGGATGGAGACTTTGGTCCAGAGACCAGCAGCACGGTGGAGACAGTGGTCCAGAGACCAGCAGCAGGGTGGAGACAGTGGTCCAGAGACCAGCAGGATGGAGACAGTGGTCCAGAGACCAGCAGGATGGAGACAGTGGTCCAGAGACCAGCAGGATGGAGACAGTGGTCCAGAGAACAGCAGGATGGAGACTTTGGTCCAGAGACCAGCAGCACGGTGGAGACAGTGGTCCAGAGACCAGCAGCAGGGTGGAGACAGTGGTCCAGAGACCAGCAGGATGGAGACTGTTGTCCAGAGACCAGCAGCAGGATGGAGACAGTGGTCCAGAGACCAGCAGGGTGGAGACAGTGGTCCAGAGACTAGCAGGGTGGAGACAGTGGTCCAGAGACCAGCAGGGTGGAGACAGTGGTCCAGAGACCAGCAGGATGGAGACAGTGGTCCAGAGACCAGCAGGATGGAGACAGTGGTCCAGAGACCAGCAGGATGGAGACAGTGGTCCAGAGACCAGCAGGATGGAGACAGTGGTCCAGAGACCAGCAGGGTGGAGACAGTGGTCCAGAGACCAGCAGCAGGATGGAGACAGTGGTCCAGAGACCAGCAGGGTGGAGACAGTGGTCCAGAGACCAGCAGGGTGGAGACAGTGGTCCAGAGACCAGCAGGATGGAGACAGTGGTCCAGAGACCAGCAGGATGGAGACAGTGGTCCAGAGACCAGCAGCAGGGTGGAGACAGTGGTCCAGAGACCAGCAGCAGGGTGGAGTCAGTGGTCCAGAGACCAGCAGGGTTTGAGACAGTGGTCCAGAGACCAGCAGGATGGAGACAGTGGTCCAGAGACCAGCAGGGTGGAGACAGTGGTCCAGAGACCAGCAGGGTGGAGACAGTGGTCCAGAGACCAGCAGGGTGGAGACAGTGGTCCAGAGACCAGCAGGATGGAGACAGTGGTCCAGAGACCAGCAGGGTGGAGACAGTGGTCCAGAGACCAGGAGGATGGAGACAGTGGTCCAGAGACCAGCAGCAGGGTGGAGACAGTGGTCCAGAGACCAGCAGGATGGAGACAGTGGTCCAGAGACCAGCAGGGTGGAGACAGTGGTCCAGAGACCAGCAGCAGGGTGGAGACAGTGGTCCAGAGACCAGCAGGGTGGAGACAGTGGTCCAGAGACCAGCAGGATGGAGACAGTGGTCCAGAGACCAGCAGGGTGGAGACAGTGGTCCAGAGACCAGCAGCAGGGTGGAGTCAGTGGTCCAGAGACCAGAAGGGTTTGAGACAGTGGTCCAGAGACCAGCATGGTGGAGACAGTGGTCCAGAGACCAGCAGGGTGGAGACAGTGGTCCAGAGACCAGCAGGATGGAGACAGTGGTCCAGAGACCAGCAGGATGGAGACAGCGGTCCAGAGACCAGCAGCAGGGTGGAGTCAGTGGTCCAGAGACCAGCAGGGTTTGAGACAGTGGTCCAGAGACCAGCATGGTGGAGACAGTGGTCCAGAGACCAGCAGCAGGATGGAGACAGTGGTCCAGAGACCAGCTGGGTGGAGACAGTGGTCCAGAGACCAGCAGGGTGGAGACAGTGGTCCAGAGACCAGCAGCAGGGTGGATACAGTGGTCCAGAGACCAGCAGGGTGGAGACAGTGGTCCAGAGACCAGCAGGGTGGAGACAGTGGTCCAGAGACCAGCAGGGTGGAGACAGTGGTCCAGAGACCAGCAGGGTGGAGACAGTGGTCCAGAGACCAGCAGGGTGGAGACAGTGGTCCAGAGACCAGCAGCAGGATGGAGACAGTGGTCCAGAGACCAGCAGGGTGGAGACAGTGGTCCAGAGACCAGCAGCAGGGTGGAGTCAGTGGTCCAGAGACCAGCAGGGTGGAGACAGTGGTCCAGAGACCAGCAGCAGGATTGAGACAGTGGTCCAGAGACCAGCAGGGTGGAGACAGTGGTCCAGAGACCAGCAGCAGGGTGGAGACAGTGGTCCAGAGACCAGCAGGGTGGAGACAGTGGTCCAGAGACCAGCAGGGTGGAGACAGTGGTCCAGAGACCAGCAGGATGGAGACAGTGGTCCAGAGACCAGCAGGATGGAGACAGTGGTCCAGAGACCAGCAGGGTGGAGACAGTGGTCCAGAGACCAGCAGGGTGGGGACAGTGGTCCAGAGACCAGCAGGGTGGGGACAGTGGTCCAGAGACCAACAGGGTGGAGACAGTGGTCCAGAGACCACCAGCAGGATGGAGACAGTGGTCCAGAGACCAGCAGGATGGAGACAGTGGTCCAGAGACCAGCAGGATGGAGACAGTGGTCCACAGACCAGCAGGATGGAGACAGTGGTCCAGAGACCAGCAGCAGGGTGGAGACAGTGGTCCAGAGACCAGCAGGATGGAGACAGTGGTCCAGAGACCAGCAGCAGGATGGAGACAGTGGTCCAGAGACCAGCAGGGTGGAGACAGTGGTCCAGAGACCAGCAGCAGGATGGAGACAGTGGTCCAGAGACCAGCAGGATGGAGACAGTGGTCCAGAGACCAGCAGGATGGAGACAGTGGTCCAGAGACCAGCAGGGTGGAGACAGTGGTCCAGACACCAGCAGGATGGAGACAGTGGTCCAGAGACCAGCAGGGTGGAGACAGTGGTCCAGAGACCAGCAGGGTGGAGACAGTGGTCCAGAGACCAGCTGGGTGGAGACAGTGGTCCAGAAACCAGCAGCAGGGTGGAGACAGTGGTCCAGAAACCAGCAGCAGGGTGGAGACAGTGGTCCAGAGACCAAAAGGGTGGAGACAGTGGTCCAGAGACCAGCTGGGTGGAGACAGTGGTCCAGAGACCAGCAGGATGGAGACAGTGGTCCAGAGAACAGCAGGATGGAGACTTTGGTCCAGAGACCAGCAGCACGGTGGAGACAGTGGTCCAGAGACCAGCAGGATGGAGACAGTGGTCCAGAGACCAGCAGCAGGATGGAGACAGTGGTCCAGAGACCAGCAGGGTGGAGACAGTGGTCCAGAGACTAGCAGGGTGGAGACAGTGGTCCAGAGACCAGCAGGGTGGAGACAGTGGTCCAGAGACCAGCAGGATGGAGACAGTGGTCCAGAGACCAGCAGGATGGAGACAGTGGTCCAGAGACCAGCAGGATGGAGACAGTGGTCCAGAGACCAGCAGGATGGAGACAGTGGTCCAGAGACCAGCAGGGTGGAGACAGTGGTCCAGAGACCAGCAGCAGGATGGAGACAGTGGTCCAGAGACCAGCAGGGTGGAGACAGTGGTCCAGAGACCAGCAGGGTGGAGACAGTGGTCCAGAGACCAGCAGCAGGGTGGAGACAGCGGTCCAGAGACCAGCAGCAGGGTGGAGTCAGTGGTCCAGAGACCAGCAGGGTGGAGACAGTGGTCCAGAGACCAGCAGCAGGGTGGAGACAGTGGTCCAGAGACCAGCAGCAGGGTGGAGACAGTGGTCCAGAGACCAGCAGCAGGGTGGAGACAGTGGTCCAGAGACCAGCAGGATGGAGACAGTGGTCCAGAGACCAGCAGGATGGAGACAGTGGTCCAGAGACCAGCAGCAGGGTGGAGACAGTGGTCCAGAGACCAGCAGCAGGGTGGAGTCAGTGGTCCAGAGACCAGCAGGGTTTGAGACAGTGGTCCAGAGACCAGCAGGATGGAGACAGTGGTCCAGAGACCAGCAGGGTGGAGACAATGGTCCAGAGACCAGCAGGGTGGAGACAGTGGTCCAGAGACCAGCAGGGTGGAGACAGTGGTCCAGAGACCAGCAGCAGGGTGGAGACAGTGGTCCAGAGACCAGCAGCAGGGTGGAGACAGTGGTCCAGAGACCAGCAGCAGGGTGGAGACAGTGGTCCAGAGACCAGCAGGATGGAGACAGTGGTCCAGAGACCAGCAGGATGGAGACAGTGGTCCAGAGACCAGCAGCAGGGTGGAGACAGTGGTCCAGAGACCAGCAGCAGGGTGGAGTCAGTGGTCCAGAGACCAGCAGGGTTTGAGACAGTGGTCCAGAGACCAGCAGGATGGAGACAGTGGTCCAGAGACCAGCAGGGTGGAGACAGTGGTCCAGAGACCAGCAGGGTGGAGACAGTGGTCCAGAGACCAGCAGGGTGGAGACAGTGGTCCAGAGACCAGCAGGATGGAGACAGTGGTCCAGAGACCAGCAGGGTGGAGACAGTGGTCCAGAGACCAGGAGGATGGAGACAGTGGTCCAGAGACCAGCAGGATGGAGACAGTGGTCCAGAGACCAGCAGGATGGAGACAGTGGTCCAGAGACCAGCAGCAGGGTGGAGACAGTGGTCCAGAGACCAGGAGGTTGGAGACAGTGGTCCAGAGACCAGCATGGTGGAGACAGTGGTCCAGAGACCAGCAGCAGGATGGAGACAGTGGTCCAGAGACCAGCTGGGTGGAGACAGTGGTCCAGAGACCAGCAGGGTGGAGACAGTGGTCCAGAGACCAGCAGCAGGGTGGATACAGTGGTCCAGAGACCAGCAGGGTGGAGACAGTGGTCCAGAGACCAGCAGGGTGGAGACAGTGGTCCAGAGACCAGCAGGGTGGAGACAGTGGTCCAGAGACCAGCAGCAGGATGGAGACAGTGGTCCAGAGACCAGCAGGGTGGAGACAGTGGTCCAGAGACCAGCAGCAGGATGGAGACAGTGGTCCAGAGACCAGCAGGGTGGAGACAGTGGTCCAGAGACCAGCAGCAGGGTGGAGTCAGTGGTCCAGAGACCAGCAGGGTGGAGACAGTGGTCCAGAGACCAGAAGCAGGATGGAGACAGTGGTCCAGAGACCAGCAGGGTGGAGACAGTGGTCCAGAGACCAGCAGCAGGGTGGAGACAGTGGTCCAGAGACCAGCAGGGTGGAGACAGTGGTCCAGAGACCAGCAGGGTGGAGACAGTGGTCCAGAGACCAGCAGGATGGAGACAGTGGTCCAGAGACCAGCAGGATGGAGACAGTGGTCCAGAGACCAGCAGGGTGGAGACAGTGGTCCAGAGACCAGCAGGGTGGGGACAGTGGTCCAGAGACCAGCAGGGTGGGGACAGTGGTCCAGAGACCACCAGCAGGATGGAGACAGTGGTCCAGAGACCAGCAGGATGGAGACAGTGGTCCAGAGACCAGCAGGATGGAGACAGTGGTCCAGAGACCAGCAGGATGGAGACAGTGGTCCAGAGACCAGCAGCAGGGTGGAGACAGTGGTCCAGAGACCAGCAAGATGGAGTCAGTGGTCCAGAGACCAGCAGGGTTTGAGACAGTGGTCCAGAGACCAGCAGGATGGAGTCAGTGGTCCAGAGACCAGCAGCATGGTGGAGACAGTGGTCCAGAGACCAGCAGGATGGAGACAGTGGTCCAGAGACCAGCAGGATGGTGGAGACAGTGGTCCAGAGACCAGCAGGATGGAGACAGTGGTCCAGAGACCAGCAGGATGGAGACAGTGGTCCAGAGACCAGCAGCAGGGTGGAGACAGTGGTCCAGAGACCAGCAGGGTGGAGACAGTGGTCCAGAGACCAGCAGCAGGGTGGAGACAGTGGTCCAGAGACCAGCAGGATGGAGACAGTGGTCCAGAGACCAGCAGCAGGATGGAGTCAGTGGTCCAGAGACCAGCAGGGTGGAGACAGTGGTCCAGAGACCAGCAGCAGGGTGGAGACAGTGGTCCAGAGACCAGCAGGATGGAGACAGTGGTCCAGAGACCAGCAAGATGGAGTCAGTGGTCCAGAGACCAGCAGGGTTTGAGACAGTGGTCCAGAGACCAGCAGGATGGAGTCAGTGGTCCAGAGACCAGCAGGGTTTGAGACAGTGGTCCAGAGACCAGCAGGATGGAGTCAGTGGTCCAGAGACCAGCAGCAGGGTGGAGACAGTGGTCCAGAGACCAGCAGGGTGAAGGCAGTGGTCCAGAGACCAGCAAGATGGAGTCAGTGGTCCAGAGACCAGCAGGGTTTGAGACAGTGGTCCAGAGACCAGCAGGATGGAGACAGTGGTCCAGAGACCAGCAGGGTGGAGTTAGTGGTCCAGAGACCAGCAGGATGGAGACAGTGGTCCAGAGACCAGCAGGGTGGAGTTAGTGGTCCAGAGACCAGCAGGGTGGAGACAGTGGTCCAGAGACCAGCAGGGTGGAGACAGTGGTCCAGAGACCAGCAAGATGGAGTCAGTGGTCCAGAGACCAGCAGGGTTTGAGACAGTGGTCCAGAGACCAGCAGGATGGAGACAGTGGTCCAGAGACCAGCAGGGTGGAGACAGTGGTCCAGAGACCAGCAGCATGGTGGACACATTGGTCCAGACACCAGCAGGATGGAGACAGTGGTCCAGAGACCAGCAGGATGGAGACAGTGGTCCAGAGACCAGCAGGGTGGACACAGTGGTCCAGAGACCAGTAGGGTGGAGACAGTGGTCCAGAGACCAGCAGGGTGGAGTTAGTGGTCCAGAGACCAGCAGGATGGAGACAGTGGTCCAGAGACCAGCAGGATGGAGACAGTGGTCCAGAGACCAGCAGGGTGGAGACAGTGGTCCAGAGACCAGAAGGGTGGAGACAGTGGTCCAGAGACCAGCAGGGTGGAGACAGTGGTCCAGAGACAAGCAGCAGGATGGAGACAGTGGTCCAGAGACCAGATGCAGTGTGGAGAAAGTGGTCCAGAGACCAGCAGGGTGGAGACAGTGGTCCAGAGACAAGCAGCAGGATGGAGACAGTGGTCCAGAGACCAGCAGGGTGGAGACAGTGGTCCAGAGACCACCTGGGTGGAGACAGTGGTCAAGAAACCAGCAGCAGGGTGGAGACAGTGGTCCAGAGACCAAAAGGGTGGAGACAGTGGTCCAGAGACCAGAAGGATTGAGGCAGTGGTCCAGAGACCAGCAGGGTGGAGACAGTGGTCCAGAGACCACCTGGGTGGAGACAGTGGTCAAGAAACCAGCAGCAGGGTGGAGACAGTGGTCCAGAAACCAGCAGCAGGGTGGAGACAGTGGTCAAGAAACCAGCAGCAGGGTGGAGACAGTGGTCCAGAGACCAGCAGGATGGAGACAGTGGTCCAGAGACCAGCAGCAGGATGGAGACAGTGGTCAAGAGACCAGCAGCAGGGTGGAGACAGTGGTCCAGAGACCAGCTGGGTGGAGACTTTGGTCCAGAGACCAGCAGGATGGAGACAGTGGTCCAGAGAACAGCAGGATGGAGACAGTGGTCCAGAGACCAGCAGGATGGAGACTTTGGTCCAGAGACCAGCAGGGTGGAGACAGTGGTCCAGAGACCAGCAGGATGGAGACAGTGGTCCAGAGACCAGCAGCAGGATGGAGACAGTGGTCCAGAGACCAGCAGGATGGAGACAGTGGTCCAGAGACCAGCAGGATGGAGACTTTGGTCCAGAGACCAGCAGGGTGGAGACAGTGGTCCAGAGACCAGCAGGGTGGAGACAGTGGTCCAGAGACCAGCAGCAGGTTGGAGACAGTGGTCCAGAGACCAGCAGCAGGGTGGAGACAGTGGTCCAGAGACCAGCAGGGTGGAGACAGTGGTCCAGAGACCAGCAGGATGGAGACAGTGGTCCAGAGACCAGCAGGATGGAGACTTTGGTCCAGAGACCAGCAGGGTGGAGACAGTGGTCCAGAGACCAGCAGGGTGGAGACAGTGGTCCAGAGACCAGCAGCAGGGTGGAGACAGTGGTCCAGAGACCAGCAGGATGGAGACAGTGGTCCAGAGACCAACAGGGTGGAGACAGTGGTCCAGAGACCAGTAGGATGGAGACAGTGGTCCAGAGACCAGCAGGGTGGAGACAGTGGTCCAGAGACCAGCAGAAGGTTGGAGACAGTGGTCCAGAGACCAACAGGGCGGAGACAGTGCTCCAGAGACCAGCAGGGTGGAGACAGTGGTCCAGAGACCAGCAGGATGGAGACAGTGGTCCAGAGACCAGCAGGGTGGAGACAGTGGTCCAGAGACAAGCAGGGTGGAGACAGTGGTCCAGAGACCAGCAGCAGGATGGAGACAGTGGTCCAGAGACCAGCAGCAGGGTGGAGACAGTGGTCCAGAGACCAGCAGCACGGTGGAGACAGTGGTCCAGAGACCAGCAGGGTGGAGACAGTGGTCCAGAGACCAGCAGGGTGGAGACAGTGGTCCAGAGACCAACAGGGCGGAGACAGTGGTCCAGAGACCAGCAGCAGGGTGGAGACAGTGGTCCAGAGACCAGCAGGGTGGAGACAGTGGTCCAGAGACAAGCAGCAGGGTGGAGACAGTGGTCCAGAGACCACCTGGGTGGAGACAGTGGTCCAGAAACCAGCAGCAGGGTGGAGACAGTGGTCAAGAAACCACCAGCAGGGTGGAGACAGTGGTCCAGAGACCAAAAGGGTGGAGACAGTGGTCCAGAGACCAGTAGGATTGAGACAGTGGTCCAGAGACCAGCAGGGTGGAGGCAGTGGTCCAGAGACCAACAGGGTGGAGACAGTGGTCCAGAGACCAGCAGCAGGGTGGAGTCAGTGGTCCAGAGACCAGCAGGGTGGAGACAGTGGTCCAGAGACCAGCAGCAGGATGGAGACAGTGGTCCAGAGACCAGCAGGGTGGAGACAGTGGTCCAGAGACCAGCAGCAGGGTGGAGACAGTGGTCCAGAGACCAGCAGGATGGAGACAGTGGTCCAGAGACCAGCAGGATGGTGGACACAGTGGTCCAGAGACCAGCAGGATGGAGACAGTGGTCCAGAGACCAGCAGGATGGAGACAGTGGTCCAGAGACCAGCAGCAGGATGGAGACAGTGGTCCAGAGACCAGCAGCAGGATGGAGACAGTGGTCCAGAGACCAGCAGGGTGGAGACAGTGGTCCAGAGACAAGCAGGGTGGAGACAGTGGTCCAGAGACCAGCAGGGTGGAGACAGTGGTCCAGAGACCAGCAGGGTGGAGACAGTGGTCCAGAAACCAGCAGCAGGATGGAGACAGTGGTCCAGAGACCAGCAGGATGGAGACAGTGGTCCAGAGACCAGCAGCAGGGTGGAGACAGTGGTCCAGAGACCAGCAGGGTGGAGACAGTGGTCCAGAGACCAGCAGCAGGGTGGAGACAGTGGTCCAGAGACCAGCGGGGTGGAGACAGTGGTCCAGAGACCAGCAGGATGGAGACAGTGGTCCAGAGACCAACAGGGTGGAGACAGTGGTCCAGAGACCAGTAGGATGGAGACAGTGGTCCAGAGACCAGCAGGGTGGAGACAGTGGTCCAGAGACCAGCAGGGTGGAGACAGTGGTCCAGAGACAAGCAGGGTGGAGACAGTGGTCCAGAGACCAGCAGCAGGATGGAGACAGTGGTCCAGAGACCAGCAGGGTGGAGACTTTGGTCCAGAGACCAGCAGGATGGAGACAGTGGTCCAGAGAACAGCAGGATGGAGACAGTGGTCCAGAGACCAGCAGGATGGAGACTTTGGTCCAGAGACCAGCAGGGTGGAGACAGTGGTCCAGAGACCAGCAGGATGGAGACAGTGGTCCAGAGACCAGCAGCAGGATGGAGACAGTGGTCCAGAGACCAGCAGGATGGAGACAGTGGTCCAGAGACCAGCAGGATGGAGACTTTGGTCCACAAACCAGCAGGGTGGAGACAGTGGTCCAGAGACAAGCAGGGTGGAGACAGTTGTCCAGAGACCAGCAGCAGGGTGGAGACAGTGGTCCAGAGACCAGCAGCAGGGTGGAGACAGTGGTCCAGAGACAAGCAGCAGGGTGGAGACAGTGGTCCAGAGACCAGCAGGGTGGAGACAGTTGTCCAGAGACCAGCAGGATGGAGACAGTGGTCCAGAGACCAACAGGGTGGAGACAGTGGTCCAGAGACCAGTAGGATGGAGACAGTGGTCCAGAGACCAGCAGAAGGTTGGAGACAGTGGTCCAGAGACCAACAGGGCGGAGACAGTGGTCCAGACACCAGCAGGGTGGAGACAGTGGTCCAGAGACAAGCAGGGTGGAGACAGTGGTCCAGAGACCAGCAGCAGGATGGAGACAGTGGTCCAGAGACCAGCAGCAGGGTGGAGACAGTGGTCCAGAGACCAGCAGCACGGTGGAGACAGTGGTCCAGAGACCAGCAGGGTGGAGACAGATGTCCAGAGACCAGCAGGGTGGAGACAGTGGTCCAGAGACCAACAGGGCGGAGACAGTGGTCCAGAGACCAGCAGCAGGGTGGAGACAGTGGTCCAGAGACCAGCAGGGTGGAGACAGTGGTCCAGAGACCAGCAGCAGGGTGGAGACAGTGGTCCAGAGACCACCTGGGTGGAGACAGTGGTCCAGAAACCAGCAGCAGGGTGGAGACAGTGGTCAAGAAACCACCAGCAGGGTGGAGGCAGTGGTCCCGAGACCAGCAGGGTGGAGACAGTGGTCCAGAGACCAGCAGGGTGGAGACAGTGGTCCAGAGACCAGCAGCAGGGTGGAGTCAGTGGTCCAGAGACCAGCAGGGTGGAGACAGTGGTCCAGAGACCAGCAGCAGGATGGAGACAGTGGTCCAGAGACCAGCAGGGTGGAGACAGTGGTCCAGAGACCAGCAGCAGGGTGGAGACAGTGGTCCAGAGACCAGCAGGATGGAGACAGTGGTCCAGAGACCAGCAGGATGGTGGACACAGTGGTCCAGAGACCAGCAGGATGGAGACAGTGGTCCAGAGACCAGCAGGATGGAGACAGTGGTCCAGAGACCAGCAGCAGGATGGAGACAGTGGTCCAGAGACCAGCAGCAGGATGGAGACAGTGGTCCAGAGACCAGCAGCAGGATGGAGACAGTGGTCCAGAGACCAGCAAGATGGAGACAGTGGTCCAGAGACCAGCAGGATGGAGACAGTGGTCCAGAGACCAGCAGGGTGGAGACAGTGGTCCAGAGACAAGCAGGGTGGAGACAGTGGTCCAGAGACCAGCAGGGTGGAGACAGTGGTCCAGAGACCAGCAGGGTGGAGACAGTGGTCCAGAAACCAGCAGCAGGATGGAGACAGTGGTCCAGAGACCAGCAGGATGGAGACAGTGGTCCAGAGACCAGCAGCAGGGTGGAGACAGTGGTCCAGAGACCAGCAGGGTGGAGACAGTGGTCCAGAGACCAGCAGCAGGGTGGAGACAGTGGTCCAGAGACCAGCAGGATGGAGACAGTGGTCCAGAGACCAACAGGGTGGAGACAGTGGTCCAGAGACCAGTAGGATGGAGACAGTGGTCCAGAGACCAGCAGGGTGGAGACAGTGGTCCAGAGACCAGCAGAAGGTTGGAGACAGTGGTCCAGAGACCAGCAGGATGGAGACAGTGGTCCAGAGACCAGCAGGGTGGAGACAGTGGTCCAGAGACCAGCAGGGTGGAGACAGTGGTCCAGAGACCAACAGGGCGGAGACAGTGGTCCAGAGACCAGCAGCAGGGTGGAGACAGTGGTCCAGAGACCAGCAGGGTGGAGACAGTGGTCCAGAGACCAGCAGCAGGGTGGAGACAGTGGTCCAGAGACCACCTGGGTGGAGACAGTGGTCCAGAAACCAGCAGCAGGGTGGAGACAGTGGTCAAGAAACCACCAGCAGGGTGGAGACAGTGGTCCAGAGACCAAAAGGGTGGAGACAGTGGTCCAGAGACCAGTAGGATTGAGACAGTGGTCCAGAGACCAGCAGGGTGGAGGCAGTGGTCCAGAGACCAACAGGTTGGAGACAGTGGTCCAGAGACCAGCAGCAGGGTGGAGTCAGTGGTCCAGAGACCAGCAGGGTGGAGACAGTGGTCCAGAGACCAGCAGCAGGATGGAGACAGTGGTCCAGAGACCAGCAGGGTGGAGACAGTGGTCCAGAGACCAGCAGCAGGGTGGAGACAGTGGTCCAGAGACCAGCAGGATGGAGACAGTGGTCCAGAGACCAGCAGGATGGTGGACACAGTGGTCCAGAGACCAGCAGGATGGAGACAGTGGTCCAGAGACCAGCAGGATGGAGACAGTGGTCCAGAGACCAGCAGCAGGATGGAGACAGTGGTCCAGAGACCAGCAGCAGGATGGAGACAGTGGTCCAGAGACCAGCAGGATGGAGACAGTGGTCCAGAGACCAACAGGGTGGAGACAGTGGTCCAGAGACCAGTAGGATGGAGACAGTGGTCCAGAGACCAGCAGGGTGGAGACAGTGGTCCAGAGACCAGCAGAAGGTTGGAGACAGTGGTCCAGAGACCAGCAGGATGGAGACAGTGGTCCAGAGACCAGCAGGGTGGAGACAGTGGTCCAGAGACCAGCAGGGTGGAGACAGTGGTCCAGAGACCAACAGGGCGGAGACAGTGGTCCAGAGACCAGCAGCAGGGTGGAGACAGTGGTCCAGAGACCAGCAGGGTGGAGACAGTGGTCCAGAGACCAGCAGCAGGGTGGAGACAGTGGTCCAGAGACCACCTGGGTGGAGACAGTGGTCCAGAAACCAGCAGCAGGGTGGAGACAGTGGTCAAGAAACCACCAGCAGGGTGGAGACAGTGGTCCAGAGACCAAAAGGGTGGAGACAGTGGTCCAGAGACCAGTAGGATTGAGACAGTGGTCCAGAGACCAGCAGGGTGGAGGCAGTGGTCCAGAGACCAACAGGGTGGAGACAGTGGTCCAGAGACCAGCAGCAGGGTGGAGTCAGTGGTCCAGAGACCAGCAGGGTGGAGACAGTGGTCCAGAGACCAGCAGCAGGATGGAGACAGTGGTCCAGAGACCAGCAGGGTGGAGACAGTGGTCCAGAGACCAGCAGCAGGGTGGAGACAGTGGTCCAGAGACCAGCAGGATGGAGACAGTGGTCCAGAGACCAGCAGGATGGTGGACACAGTGGTCCAGAGACCAGCAGGATGGAGACAGTGGTCCAGAGACCAGCAGGATGGAGACAGTGGTCCAGAGACCAGCAGCAGGATGGAGACAGTGGTCCAGAGACCAGCAGCAGGATGGAGACAGTGGTCCAGAGACCAGCAGGGTGGAGACAGTGGTCCAGAGACAAGCAGGGTGGAGACAGTGGTCCAGAGACCAGCAGGGTGGAGACAGTGGTCCAGAGACCAGCAGGGTGGAGACAGTGGTCCAGAAACCAGCAGCAGGATGGAGACAGTGGTCCAGAGACCAGCAGGATGGAGACAGTGGTCCAGAGACCAGCAGCAGGGTGGAGACAGTGGTCCAGAGACCAGCAGGGTGGAGACAGTGGTCCAGAGACCAGCAGCAGGGTGGAGACAGTGGTCCAGAGACCAGCGGGGTGGAGACAGTGGTCCAGAGACCAGCAGGATGGAGACAGTGGTCCAGAGACCAACAGGGTGGAGACAGTGGTCCAGAGACCAGTAGGATGGAGACAGTGGTCCAGAGACCAGCAGGGTGGAGACAGTGGTCCAGAGACCAGCAGGGTGGAGACAGTGGTCCAGAGACAAGCAGGGTGGAGACAGTGGTCCAGAGACCAGCAGCAGGATGGAGACAGTGGTCCAGAGACCAGCAGGGTGGAGACTTTGGTCCAGAGACCAGCAGGATGGAGACAGTGGTCCAGAGAACAGCAGGATGGAGACAGTGGTCCAGAGACCAGCAGGATGGAGACTTTGGTCCAGAGACCAGCAGGGTGGAGACAGTGGTCCAGAGACCAGCAGGATGGAGACAGTGGTCCAGAGACCAGCAGCAGGATGGAGACAGTGGTCCAGAGACCAGCAGGATGGAGACAGTGGTCCAGAGACCAGCAGGATGGAGACTTTGGTCCACAAACCAGCAGGGTGGAGACAGTGGTCCAGAGACAAGCAGGGTGGAGACAGTGGTCCAGAGACCAGCAGCAGGGTGGAGACAGTGGTCCAGAGACCAGCAGCAGGGTGGAGACAGTGGTCCAGAGACAAGCAGCAGGGTGGAGACAGTGGTCCAGAGACCAGCAGGGTGGAGACAGTTGTCCAGAGACCAGCAGGATGGAGACAGTGGTCCAGAGACCAGTAGGATGGAGACAGTGGTCCAGAGACCAGCAGAAGGTTGGAGACAGTGGTCCAGAGACCAACAGGGCGGAGACAGTGGTCCAGACACCAGCAGGGTGGAGACAGTGGTCCAGAGACAAGCAGGGTGGAGACAGTGGTCCAGAGACCAGCAGCAGGATGGAGACAGTGGTCCAGAGACCAGCAGCAGGGTGGAGACAGTGGTCCAGAGACCAGCAGCACGGTGGAGACAGTGGTCCAGAGACCAGCAGGGTGGAGACAGATGTCCAGAGACCAGCAGGGTGGAGACAGTGGTCCAGAGACCAACAGGGCGGAGACAGTGGTCCAGAGACCAGCAGCAGGGTGGAGACAGTGGTCCAGAGACCAGCAGGGTGGAGACAGTGGTCCAGAGACCAGCAGCAGGGTGGAGACAGTGGTCCAGAGACCACCTGGGTGGAGACAGTGGTCCAGAAACCAGCAGCAGGGTGGAGACAGTGGTCAAGAAACCACCAGCAGGGTGGAGGCAGTGGTCCCGAGACCAGCAGGGTGGAGACAGTGGTCCAGAGACCAGCAGGGTGGAGACAGTGGTCCAGAGACCAGCAGCAGGGTGGAGTCAGTGGTCCAGAGACCAGCAGGGTGGAGACAGTGGTCCAGAGACCAGCAGCAGGATGGAGACAGTGGTCCAGAGACCAGCAGGGTGGAGACAGTGGTCCAGAGACCAGCAGCAGGGTGGAGACAGTGGTCCAGAGACCAGCAGGATGGAGACAGTGGTCCAGAGACCAGCAGGATGGTGGACACAGTGGTCCAGAGACCAGCAGGATGGAGACAGTGGTCCAGAGACCAGCAGGATGGAGACAGTGGTCCAGAGACCAGCAGCAGGATGGAGACAGTGGTCCAGAGACCAGCAGCAGGATGGAGACAGTGGTCCAGAGACCAGCAGCAGGATGGAGACAGTGGTCCAGAGACCAGCAGGGTGGAGACAGTGGTCCAGAGACAAGCAGGGTGGAGACAGTGGTCCAGAGACCAGCAGGGTGGAGACAGTGGTCCAGAGACCAGCAGGGTGGAGACAGTGGTCCAGAGACCAGCAGGGTGGAGACAGTGGTCCAGAGACCAGCAGCAGGGTGGAGACAGTGGTCCAGAGACCAGCAGGATGGAGACAGTGGTCCAGAGACCAACAGGGTGGAGACAGTGGTCCAGAGACCAGTAGGATGGAGACAGTGGTCCAGAGACCAGCAGGGTGGAGACAGTGGTCCAGAGACCAGCAGAAGGTTGGAGACAGTGGTCCAGAGACCAGCAGGATGGAGACAGTGGTCCAGAGACCAGCAGGGTGGAGACAGTGGTCCAGAGACAAGCAGGGTGGAGACAGTGGTCCAGAGACCAGCAGCAGGATGGAGACAGTGGTCCAGAGACCAGCAGGGTGGAGACAGTGGTCCAGAGACCAGCAGGGTGGAGACAGTGGTCCAGAGACCAGCAGGGTGGAGACAGTGGTCCAGAGACAAGCAGGGTGGAGACAGTGGTCCAGAGACCAGCAGCAGGATGGAGACAGTGGTCCAGAGACCAGCAGGGTGGAGACAGTGGTCCAGAGACCAGCAGGGTGGAGACAGTGGTCCAGAGACCAGCAGCAGGATGGAGACAGTGGTCCAGAGACCAGCAGGGTGGAGTCAGTGGTCCAGAGACCAGCAGGATGGAGACAGTGGTCCAGAGACCAGCAGGATGGAGACAGTGGTCCAGAGACCAGCAGGGTGGAGACAGTGGTCCAGAGACCAGCAGGGTGGAGACAGTGGTCCAGAGACCAGCAGGATGGAGACAGTGGTCCAGAGACCAGCAGGGTGGAGACAGTGGTCCAGAGAACAGCAGGATGGAGACAGTGGTCCAGAGAACAGCAGGATGGAGACAGTGGTCCAGAGACCAGCAGGATGGAGACAGTGGTCCAGAGACCAGCAGGATGGAGACAGTGGTCCAGAGACCAGCAGGATGGAGACAGTGGTCCAGAGACCAGCAGGATGGAGACAGTGGTCCAGAGACCAGCAGGGTGGAGACTTTGGTCCAGAGACCAGCAGGATGGAGACAGTGGTCCAGAGACCAGCAGCACGGTGGAGACAGTGGTCCAGAGACCAGCAGGGTGGAGACAGTGGTCCAGAGACCAGCAGGGTGGAGACAGTGGTCCAGAGACCAAAAGGGTGGAGACAGTGGTCCAGAGACCAGTTGGATTGAGACAGTGGTCCAGAGACCAGCAGGGTTGAGGCAGTGGTCCAGAGACCAGCAGGGTGGAGACAGTGGTCCAGAGACCAGCAGGGTGGAGACAGTGGTCCAGAGACCACCTGGGTGGAGACAGTGGTCCAGAAACCAGCAGCAGGGTGGAGACAGTGGTCAAGAAACCAGCAGCAGGGTGGAGACAGTGGTCCAGAGACCAAAAGGGTGGAGACAGTGGTCCAGAGACCAGCTGGGTGGAGACTTTGGTCCAGAGACCAGCAGGATGGAGACAGTGGTCCAGAGAACAGCAGGATGGAGACAGTGGTCCAGAGACCAGCAGGATGGAGACAGTGGTCCAGAGACCAGCAGGATGGAGACAGTGGTCCAGAGACCAGCAGGGTGGAGACAGTGGTCCAGAGACCAGCAGGGTGGAGACAGTGGTCCAGAGACCAGCAGGATGGAGACAGTGGTCCAGAGACCAGCAGGATGGAGACAGTGGTCCAGAGACCAGCAGGATGGAGACTTTGGTCCAGAGACCAGCAGGATGGAGACAGTGGTCCAGAGACCAGCAGGATGGAGACTTTGGTCCAGAGACCAGCAGGATGGAGACAGTGGTCCAGAGACCAGCAGGATGGAGACAGTGGTCCAGAGACCAGCAGGATGGAGACAGTGGTCCAGAGACCAGCAGGGTGGAGACAGTGGTCCAGAGACCAGCAGGGTGGAGACAGTGGTCCAGAGACCACCTGGGTGAAGACAGTGGTCCAGAGACCAAAAGGGTGGAGACAGTGGTCCAGAGACCAGCAGGGTGGAGACAGTGGTCCAGAAACCAGCAGCAGGGTGGAGACAGTGGTCCAGAGACCAAAAGGGTGGAGACAGTGGTCCAGAGACCAGCTGGGTGGAGACTTTGGTCCAGAGACCAGCAGGATGGAGACAGTGGTCCAGAGACCAGCAGGATGGAGACTTTGGTCCAGAGACCAGCAGGATGGAGACAGTGGTCCAGAGACCAGCAGCACGGTGGAGACAGTGGTCCAGAGACCAGCAGGGTGGAGACAGTGGTCCAGAGACCAGCAGGGTGGAGACAGTGGTCCAGAGACCAGCAGGGTGGAGACAGTGGTCCAGAGACCAACAGGGCGGAGACAGTGGTCCAGAGACCAGCAGGATGGAGACAGTGGTCCAGAGACCAGCAGGGTGGAGACAGTGGTCCAGAGACCAGCAGGGTGGAGACAGTGGTCCAGAGACCAGCAGAATGGAGACAGTGGTACAGAGACCAGCAGCAGGGTGGAGACAGTGGTCCAGAGACCAGCAGGGTGGAGACAGTGGTCCAGAGACCACCTGGGTGGAGACAGTGGTCCAGAAACCAGCAGCAGGGTGGAGACAGTGGTCCAGAGACCAGCAGGGTGGAGACAGTGGTCCAGAGACCAGCAGGGTGGAGACAGTGGTCCAGAGACCACCTGGGTGGAGACAGTGGTCCAGAAACCAGCAGCAGGGTGGAGACAGTGGTCAAGAAACCAGCAGCAGGGTGGAGACAGTGGTCCAGAGACCAAAAGGGAGGAGACAGTGGTCCAGAGACCAGCTGGGTGGAGACAGTGGTCCAGAGACCAGCAGGATGGAGACAGTGGTCCAGAGAACAGCAGGATGGAGACAGTGGTCCAGAGACCAGCAGGATGGAGACTTTGGTCCAGAGACCAGCAGGGTGGAGGCAGTGGTCCCGAGACCAGCAGGGTGGAGACAGTGGTCCAGAGACCAGCAGGGTGGAGACAGTGGTCCAGAGACCAGCAGCAGGGTGGAGTCAGTGGTCCAGAGACCAGCAGGGTGGAGACAGTGGTCCAGAGACCAGCAGCAGGATGGAGACAGTGGTCCAGAGACCAGCAGGGTGGAGACAGTGGTCCAGAGACCAGCAGCAGGGTGGAGACAGTGGTCCAGAGACCAGCAGGATGGAGACAGTGGTCCAGAGACCAGCAGGATGGTGGACACAGTGGTCCAGAGACCAGCAGGATGGAGACAGTGGTCCAGAGACCAGCAGGATGGAGACAGTGGTCCAGAGACCAGCAGCAGGATGGAGACAGTGGTCCAGAGACCAGCAGGGTGGAGACAGTGGTCCAGAGACCAGCAGCAGGATGGAGACAGTGGTCCAGAGACCAGCAGGGTGGAGACAGTGGTCCAGAGACAAGCAGGGTGGAGACAGTGGTCCAGAGACCAGCAGGGTGGAGTCAGTGGTCCAGAGACCAGCAGGGTGGAGACAGTGGTCCAGAGACCAGCAGGGTGGAGACAGTGGTCCAGAAACCAGCAGCAGGATGGAGACAGTGGTCCAGAGACCAGCAGGATGGAGACAGTGGTCCAGAGACCAGCAGCAGGGTGGAGACAGTGGTCCAGAGACCAGCAGGGTGGAGACAGTGGTCCAGAGACCAGCAGCAGGGTGGAGACAGTGGTCCAGAGACCAGCAGGGTGGAGACAGTGGTCCAGAGACCAGCAGGATGGAGACAGTGGTCCAGAGACCAACAGGGTGGAGACAGTGGTCCAGAGACCAGTAGGATGGAGACAGTGGTCCAGAGACCAGCAGGGTGGAGACAGTGGTCCAGAGACCAGCAGAAGGTTGGAGACAGTGGTCCAGAGACCAGCAGGATGGAGACAGTGGTCCAGAGACCAGCAGGGTGGAGACAGTGGTCCAGAGACAAGCAGGGTGGAGACAGTGGTCCAGAGACCAGCAGCAGGATGGAGACAGTGGTCCAGAGACCAGCAGGGTGGAGACAGTGGTCCAGAGACCAGCAGGGTGGAGACAGTGGTCCAGAGACCAGCAGGGTGGAGACAGTGGTCCAGAGACAAGCAGGGTGGAGACAGTGGTCCAGAGACCAGCAGCAGGATGGAGACAGTGGTCCAGAGACCAGCAGGGTGGAGACAGTGGTCCAGAGACCAGCAGGGTGGAGACAGTGGTCCAGAGACCAGCAGCAGGATGGAGACAGTGGTCCAGAGACCAGCAGGGTGGAGTCAGTGGTCCAGAGACCAGCAGGATGGAGACAGTGGTCCAGAGACCAGCAGGATGGAGACAGTGGTCCACAGACCAGCAGCAGGATGGAGACAGTGGTCCAGAGACCAGCAGGGTGGAGACAGTGGTCCAGAGACCAGCAGGGTGGAGACAGTGGTCCAGAGACCAGAAGGGTGGAGACAGTGGTCCAGAGACCAGCAGGATGGAGACAGTGGTCCAGAGACCAGCAGGATGGAGACAGTGGTCCAGAGACCAGCAGGATGGAGACAGTGGTCCAGAGACCAGCAGGATGGAGACAGTGGTCCAGAGACCAGCAGGGTGGAGACTTTGGTCCAGAGACCAGCAGGATGGAGACAGTGGTCCAGAGACCAGCAGCACGGTGGAGACAGTGGTCCAGAGACCAGCAGGGTGGAGACAGTGGTCCAGAGACCAGCAGGGTGGAGACAGTGGTCCAGAGACCAAAAGGGTGGAGACAGTGGTCCAGAGACCAGTTGGATTGAGACAGTGGTCCAGAGACCAGCAGGGTTGAGGCAGTGGTCCAGAGACCAGCAGGGTGGAGACAGTGGTCCAGAGACCAGCAGGGTGGAGACAGTGGTCCAGAGACCACCTGGGTGGAGACAGTGGTCCAGAAACCAGCAGCAGGGTGGAGACAGTGGTCAAGAAACCAGCAGCAGGGTGGAGACAGTGGTCCAGAGACCAAAAGGGTGGAGACAGTGGTCCAGAGACCAGCTGGGTGGAGACTTTGGTCCAGAGACCAGCAGGATGGAGACAGTGGTCCAGAGAACAGCAGGATGGAGACAGTGGTCCAGAGACCAGCAGGATGGAGACAGTGGTCCAGAGACCAGCAGGATGGAGACAGTGGTCCAGAGACCAGCAGGATGGAGACAGTGGTCCAGAGACCAGCAGGGTGGAGACAGTGGTCCAGAGACCAGCAGGATGGAGACAGTGGTCCAGAGACCAGCAGGATGGAGACAGTGGTCCAGAGACCAGCAGGATGGAGACAGTGGTCCAGAGACCAGCAGGATGGAGACTTTGGTCCAGAGACCAGCAGGATGGAGACAGTGGTCCAGAGACCAGAAGGATGGAGACTTTGGTCCAGAGACCAGCAGGATGGAGACAGTGGTCCAGAGACCAGCAGGATGGAGACAGTGGTCCAGAGACCAGCAGGATGGAGACAGTGGTCCAGAGACCAGCAGGGTGGAGACAGTGGTCCAGAGACCAGCAGGGTGGAGACAGTGGTCCAGAGACCACCTGGGTGGAGACAGTGGTCCAGAGACCAAAAGGGTGGAGACAGTGGTCCAGAGACCAGTAGGATTGAGACAGTGGTCCAGAGACCAGCAGGGTGGAGACAGTGGTCCAGAGACCAGCAGCAGGGTGGAGACAGTGGTCCAGAGACCAGCAGGGTGGAGACAGTGGTCCAGAGACCACCTGGGTGGAGACAGTGGTCCAGAAACCAGCAGCAGGGTGGAGACAGTGGTCCAGAGACCAGCAGGGAGGAGGCAGTGGTCCAGAGACCAGCAGGGTGGAGACAGTGGTCCAGAGACCAGCAGGGTGGAGACAGTGGTCCAGAGACCACCTGGGTGGAGACAGTGGTCCAGAAACCAGCAGCAGGGTGGAGACAGTGGTCAAGAAACCAGCAGCAGGGTGGAGACAGTGGTCCAGAGACCAAAAGGGTGGAGACAGTGGTCCAGAGACCAGCTGGGTGGAGACTTTGGTCCAGAGACCAACAGCAGGATGGAGACAGTTGTCCAGAGACCAGCAGGATGGAGACAGTGGTCCAGAGAACAGCAGGATGGAGACAGTGGTCCAGAGAACAGCAGGATGGAGACAGTGGTCCAGAGACCAGCAGGATGGAGACTTTGGTCCAGAGACCAGCAGGATGGAGACAGTGGTCCAGAGACCAGCAGGATGGAGACTTTGGTCCAGAGACCAGCAGGGTGGAGACAGTGGTCCAGAGACCAGCAGGGTGGAGACAGTGGTCCAGAGACCAGCAGCAGGGTGGAGACAGTGGTCCAGAGACCAGCAGCAGGGTGGAGACAGTGGTCCAGAGACCAGCAGGGTGGAGACAGTGGTCCAGAGACCAGCAGGATGGAGACAGTGGTCCAGAGACCAGCAGGATGGAGACAGTGGTCCAGAGACCAACAGGGTGGAGACAGTGGTCCAGAGACCAGTAGGATGGAGACAGTGGTCCAGAGACCAGCAGGGTGGAGACAGTGGTCCAGAGACCAGCAGGATGGAGACAGTGGTCCAGAGACCAACAGGGTGGAGACAGTGGTCCAGAGACCAGTAGGATGGAGACAGTGGTCCAGAGACCAGCAGGGTGGAGACAGTGGTCCAGAGACCAGCAGCAGGATGGAGACAGTGGTCCAGAGACCAACAGGGCGGAGACAGTGGTCCAGAGACCAGCAGGGTGGAGACAGTGGTCCAGAGACCAGCAGCACGGTGGAGACAGTGGTCCAGAGACCAGCAGGGTGGAGACAGTGGTCCAGAGACCAGCAGGGCGGAGACAGTGGTCCAGAGACCAGCAGGGTGGAGACAGTGGTCCAGAGACCAGCAGCAGGATGGAGACAGTGGTCCAGAGACCAGCAGGGTGGAGACAGTGGTCCAGAGACCAGCAGCAGGATGGAGACAGTGGTCCAGAGACCAGCAGCAGGATGGAGACAGTGGTCCAGAGACCAGGAGGATGGAGACAGTGGTCCAGAGACCAGCAGCAGGGTGGAGACAGTGGTCCAGAGACCAGCAGGATGGAGACAGTGGTCGAGAGACCAACAGGGCGGAGACAGTGGTCCAGAGACCAACAGGATGGAGACAGTGGTCCAGAGACCAGGAGGATGGAGACAGTGGTCCAGAGACCAGCAGCAGGATGGAGACAGTGGTCCAGAGACCAGCAGGGTGGAGACAGTGGTCCAGACACCAACATGGTGGAGACAGTGGTCCAGAGACCAGCAGGATGGAGACAGTGGTCCAGAGACCAGCAGCAGGATGGAGACAGTGGTCCAGAGACCAGCAGGATGGAGACAGTGGTCAATAGACCAGCAGCAGGATGGAGACAGTGGTCCAGAGACCAGCAGGGTGGAGACAGTGGTCCAGAGACCAGCAGGGTGAAGACAGTGGTCCAGAGACCAGCAGGGTGGAGACAGTGGTCCAAAAACCAGCAGCAGGATGGAGACAGTGGTCCAGAGACCTGCAGGATGGAGACAGTGGTCCAGAGACCAGCAGGATGGAGACAGTGGTCCAGAGACCAGCAGCAGGATGGAGACAGTGGTCCAGAGACCAGCAGCAGGGTGGAGACAGTGGTCCAGAGACCAGCAGGGTGGAGACAGTGGTCCAGAGACCAGCAGCAGGGTGGAGACAGTGGTCCAGAGACCAGTAAGATGGAGTCAGTGGTCCAGAGACCAGCAGGGTGGAGTTAGTGGTCCAGAGACCAGCAGGATGGAGACAGTGGTCCAGAGACCAGCAGGGTGGAGACAGTGGTCCAGAGACCAGCATGGTGGAGACAGTGGTCAAGAGACCAGCAGGGTGGAAACAGTTGTCCAGACACCAACATGGTGGAGACAGTGGTCCAGAGACCAGCAGGATGGAGACAGTGGTCCAGAGACCAGCAGGATGGAGACAGTGGTCAAGAGACCAGCAGGATGGAGACAGTGGTCAAGAGACCAGCAGGATGGAGACAGTGGTCCAGAGACCAGCAGGATGGAGTCAGTGGTCCAGAGACCAGCAGGATGGAGACAGTGGTCCAGAGACCAGCAGGGTGGAGACAGTGGTCCAGACACCAGTAGGATTGAGACAGTGGTCCAGAGACCAGCAGGGTGGAGACAGTGGTCCAGACACCAACATGGTGGAGACAGTGGTCAAGAGACCAGCAGGATGGAGACAGTGGTCCAGAGACCAGCAGGATGGAGTCAGTGGTCCAGAGACCAGCAGGATGGAGACAGTGGTCCAGAGACCAGCAGGGTGGAGACAGTGGTCCAGACACCAGTAGGATTGAGACAGTGGTCCAGAGACCAGCAGGGTGGAGACAGTGGTCCAGAGACCAGCAGGGTGGGGACAGTGGTCCAGAGACCAGCAGCAGGATGGAGACAGTGGTCCAGAGACCAAAATGGTGGAGACAGTGGTCCAGAGACTAGCAGGGTGGGGACAGTGGTCCAGAGACCAGGAGGATGGAGACAGTGGTCCAGAGACCAACATGGTGGAGACAGTGGTCCAGACACCAACATGGTGGAGACAGTGGTCCAGACACCAACATGGTGGAGACAGTGGTCCAGAGACCAGCAGGGTGGAGACAGTGGTCCAGAGACCAGCAGCAGGATGGAGACAGTGGTCCAGAGACCAGCAGGATGGAGACAGTGGTCCAGAGACCAGCAGGGTGGAGACAGTGGTCCAGAGACCAGCAGGGTGGGGACAGTGGTCCAGAGACCAGGAGGATGGAGACAGTGGTCCAGACACCAACATGGTGGAGACAGTGGTCCAGAGACCAGCAGGATGGAGACAGTTGTCCAGAGACCAGCAGGGTGGAGACAGTGGTCCACAGACAAGCAGGGTGGAGACAGTGGTCCAGAGACCAGGAGGATGGAGACAGTGGTCCAGAGACCAGCAGCAGGATGGAGACAGTGGTCCAGAGACCAGCAGGATGGAGACAGTGGTCCAGAGACCAGCAGGATGGAGACAGTGGTCCAGAGACCAGCAGGGTGGAGACAGTGGTCCAGAGACCAGCAGGGTGGGGACAGTGGTCCAGAGACCAGGAGGATGGAGACAGTGGTCCAGACACCAACATGGTGGAGACAGTGGTCCAGAGACCAGCAGGATGGAGACAGTTGTCCAGAGACCAGCAGGGTGGAGACAGTGGTCCACAGACCAGCAGGGTGGAGACAGTGGTCCAGAGACCAGGAGGATGGAGACAGTGGTCCAGAGACCAGCAGCAGGATGGAGACAGTGGTCCAGAGACCAGCAGGATGGAGACAGTGGTCCAGAGACCAGCAGGGTGGAGACAGTGGTCCAGAGACCAGCAGGATGGAGACAGTGGTCCAGAGACCAGCAGCAGGGTGGAGACAGTGGTCCAGAGACCAACAGGGTGGAGACAGTGGTCCAGAGACCAGCAGGATGGAGACAGTGGTCCAGAGACCAGCAGGGTGGAGACAGTGGTCCAGAGACCAGCAGGATGGAGACAGTGGTCCAGAGACCAGCAGGGTGGAGACAGTGGTACAGAGACCAGCAGGATGGAGACAGTGGTCCAGAGACCAGCAGGGTGGAGACAGTGGTCCAGAGACCAGCAGGATGGAGACAGTGGTCCAGAGACCAGCAGGATGGAGACAGTGGTCCAGAGACCAGCAGGGTGGGGACAGTGGTCCAGAGACCAGCAGCAGGATGGAGACAGTGGTCCAGAGACCAGCAGGGTGGGGACAGTGGTCCAGAGACCAGCAGGGTGGGGACAGTGGTCCAGAGACCAGCAGCAGGATGGAGACAGTGGTCCAGAGACCAGCAGGGTGGGGACAGTGGTCCAGAGACCAGGAGGATGGAGACAGTGGTCCAGAGACCAGCAGGATGGAGACAGTGGTCCAGAGACCAGCAGCAGGATGGAGACAGTGGTCCAGAGACCAGCAGGGTGGGGACAGTGGTCCAGAGACCAGGAGGATGGAGACAGTGGTCCAGAGACCAGGAGGATGGAGACAGTGGTCCAGAGACCAGCAGCAGGATGGAGACAGTGGTCCAGAGACCAGCAGGGTGGGGACAGTGGTCCAGAGACCAGGAGGATGGAGACAGTGGTCCAGAGACCAGCAGGATGGAGACAGTGGTCCAGAGACCAGGAGGATGGAGACAGTGGTCCAGAGACCAGCAGGATGGAGACAGTGGTCCAGAGACCAGCAGGGTGGGGACAGTGGTCCAGAGACCAGGAGGATGGAGACAGTGGTCCAGACACCAACATGGTGGAGACAGTGGTCCAGAGACCAACAGGGTGGAGACAGTTGTCCAGACACCAACATGGTGGAGACAGTGGTCCAGAGACCAACAGGGTGGAGACAGTGGTCCAGAGACCAGCAGGATGGAGACAGTGGTCCAGAGACCAGCAGGATGGAGACAGTGGTCCAGAGACCAGCAGCAGGGTGGAGACAGTGGTCCAGAGACCAGCAGGGTGGAGACAGTGGTCCAGAGACCAACAGGGTGGAGACAGTGGTCCAGAGACCAACAGGGTGGAGACAGTGGTCCAGAGACCAGCAGCAGGATGGAGACAGTTGTCCAGAGACCAGCAGGATGGAGACAGTGGTCCAGAGACCAGCAGGATGGAGACAGTCGTCCAGAGACCAGCAGGATGGAGACAGTGGTCCAGAGACCAGCAGGGTGGAGACAGTGGTCCAGAGACCAGCAGGATGGAGACAGTGGTCCAGAGACCAGCAGGATGGAGACAGTGGTCCAGAGACCAGCAGCAGGGTGGAGACAGTGGTCCAGAGACCAGCAGGGTGGAGACAGTGGTCCAGAGACCAGCAGGGTGGAGACAGTGGTCCAGAGACCAGCAGGATGGAGACAGTGGTCCAGAGACCAGCAGGGTGGAGACAGTGGTCCAGAGACCAGCAGGTTGGAGACAGTGGTCCAGAGACCAGCAGGATGGAGACAGTGGTCCAGAGACCAGCAGGGTGGGGACAGTGGTCCAGAGACCAGCAGCAGGATGGAGACAGTGGTCCAGAGACCAGCAGGGTGGGGACAGTGGTCCAGAGACCAGCAGGGTGGGGACAGTGGTCCAGAGACCAGCAGCAGGATGGAGACAGTGGTCCAGAGACCAGCAGGATGGAGACAGTGGTCCAGAGACCAGCAGCAGGATGGAGACAGTTGTCCAGAGACCAGCAGGATGGAGACAGTGGTCCAGAGACCAGCAGGGTGGAGACAGTGGTCCAGAGACCAGCAGCAGGATGGAGACAGTTGTCCAGAGACCAGCAGGATGGAGACAGTGGTCCAGAGACCAGCAGGGTGGAGACAGTGGTCCAGAGACAAGCAGGGTGGGGACAGTGGTCCAGAGACCAGCAGGGTGGAGACAGTGGTCCAGAGACCAGCAGGGTGGAGACAGTGGTCCAGAGACCAGCAGGGTGGAGACAGTGGTACAGAGACCAGCAGGGTGGAGACAGTGGTCCAGAGACCAGCAGGGTGGAGACAGTGGTCCCGGGACCAGCAGGGTGGAGACAGTGGTCCAGAGACCAGCAGGGTGGAGACAGTGGTCCAGAGACCAACAGGGTGGAGACAGTGGTCCAGAGACCAGCAGGGTGGAGACAGTGGTCCAGACACCAACATGGTGGAGACAGTTGTCCAGAGACCAGCAGCAGGATGGAGACAGTGGTCCAGAGACCAGCAGGATGGAGACAGTGGTCCAGAGACCAGCAGCAGGATGGAGACAGTGGTCCAGAGACCAGCAGGATGGAGACAGTGGTCCAGAGACCAGCAGGGTGGAGACAGTGGTCCAGAGACCAACAGGGTGGAGACAGTTGTCCAGAGACCAGCAGGGTGGAGACAGTGGTCCAGACACCAACATGGTGGAGACAGTGGTCCAGAGACCAACATGGTGGAGACAGTGGTCCAGAGACCAGCAGCAGGATGGAGACAGTGGTCCAGAGACCAGCAGGATGGAGACAGTGGTCCAGAGACCAGCAGCAGGATGGAGACAGTGGTCCAGAGACCAGCAGCAGGATGGAGACAGTGGTCCAGAGACCAGCAGGATGGAGTCAGTGGTCCAGAGACCAGCAGCAGGATGGAGACAGTGGTCCAGAGACCAACAGGGTGGAGACAGTTGTCCAGAGACCAGCAGGATGGAGTCAGTGGTCCAGAGACCAACAGGGTGGAGACAGTGGTCCAGAGACCAGCAGCAGGATGGAGACAGTGGTCCAGAGACCAGCAGGATGGAGACAGTGGTCCAGAGACCAGCAGCAGGATGGAGACAGTGGTCCAGAGACCAACAGGGTGGAGACAGTTGTCCAGAGACCAGCAGGATGGAGTCAGTGGTCCAGAGACCAGCAGGGTGGAGACAGTGGTCCAGAGACCAGCAGCAGGGTGGAGACAGTGGTCCAGAGACCAGCAGGATGGAGACAGTGGTCCAGAGACCAACAGGGTGGAGACAGTTGTCCAGAGACCAGCAGGATGGAGACAGTGGTCCAGAGACCAGCAGCAGGATGGAGACAGTGGTCCAGAGACCAGCAGGATGGAGACAGTGGTCCAGAGACCAACAGGGTGGAGACAGTGGTCCAGAGACCAGCAGGATGGAGACAGTGGTCCAGAGACCAGCAGCAGGATGGAGACAGTGGTCCAGAGACCAGCAGGGTGGGGACAGTGGTCCAGAGACCAGGAGGATGGAGACAGTGGTCCAGAGACCAGGAGGATGGAGACAGTGGTCCAGAGACCAGACACAGGATGGAGACAGTGGTCCAGAGACCAGCAGGGTGGGGACAGTGGTCCAGAGACCAGGAGGATGGAGACAGTGGTCCAGAGACCAGGAGGATGGAGACAGTGGTCCAGAGACCAGCAGGGTGGGGACAGTGGTCCAGAGACCAGGAGGATGGAGACAGTGGTCCAGACACCAACATGGTGGAGACAGTGGTCCAGAGACCAGCAGGGTGGAGACAGTGGTCCAGAGACCAACAGGGTGGAGACAGTTGTCCAGACACCAACATGGTGGAGACAGTGGTCCAGAGACCAGCAGCAGGATGGAGACAGTGGTCCAGAGACCAGCAGGATGGAGACAGTGGTCCAGAGACCAGCAGCAGGATGGAGACAGTTGTCCAGAGACCAGCAGGATGGAGACAGTGGTCCAGAGACCAGCAGGGTGGAGACAGTGGTCCAGAGACCAGCAGCAGGATGGAGACAGTTGTCCAGAGACCAGCAGGATGGAGACAGTGGTCCAGAGACCAGCAGGGTGGAGACAGTGGTCCAGAGACCAGCAGGGTGGGGACAGTGGTCCAGAGACCAGCAGGGTGGAGACAGTGGTCCAGAGACCAGCAGGGTGGAGACAGTGGTCCAGAGACCAGCAGGGTGGAGACAGTGGTACAGAGACCAGCAGGGTGGAGACAGTGGTCCAGAGACCAGCAGGGTGGAGACAGTGGTCCAGAGACCAGCAGGGTGGGGACAGTGGTCCAGAGACCAGCAGGGTGGAGACAGTGGTCCAGACACCAACATGGTGGAGACAGTTGTCCAGAGACCAGCAGGATGGAGACAGTGGTCCAGAGACCAGCAGGATGGAGACAGTGGTCCAGAGACCAGCAGCAGGATGGAGACAGTGGTCCAGAGACCAGCAGGATGGAGACAGTGGTCCAGAGACCAGCAGGGTGGAGACAGTGGTCCAGAGACCAACAGGGTGGAGACAGTTGTCCAGAGACCAGCAGGGTGGAGACAGTGGTCCAGAGACCAGCAGGATGGAGTCAGTGGTCCAGAGACCAGCAGCAGGATGGAGACAGTGGTCCAGAGACCAACAGGGTGGAGACAGTTGTCCAGAGACCAGCAGGATGGAGTCAGTGGTCCAGAGACCAACAGGGTGGAGACAGTGGTCCAGAGACCAGCAGCAGGATGGAGACAGTGGTCCAGAGACCAGCAGGATGGAGACAGTGGTCCAGAGACCAGCAGCAGGATGGAGACAGTGGTCCAGAGACCAACAGGGTGGAGACAGTTGTCCAGAGACCAGCAGGATGGAGACAGTGGTCCAGAGACCAGCAGCAGGATGGAGACAGTGGTCCAGAGACCAGCAGGATGGAGACAGTGGTCCAGAGACCAACAGGGTGGAGACAGTGGTCCAGAGACCAGCAGGATGGAGACAGTGGTCCAGAGACCAGCAGGATGGAGACAGTGGTCCAGAGACCAGCAGCAGGATGGAGACAGTGGTCCAGAGACCAGCAGCAGGATGGAGACTGTTGTCCAGAGACCAGCAGGGTGGAGACAGTGGTCCAGAGACCAGCAGCAGGATGGAGACAGTGGTCCAGAGACCAGCAGCAGGATGGAGACAGTGGTCCAGAGACCAGCAGGGTGGAGACAGTGGTCCAGAGACCAGCAGCAGGATGGAGACAGTGGTCCAGAGACCAGCAGGATGGAGACAGTGGTCCAGAGACCAGCAGGGTGGAGACAGTGGTCCAGAGACCAGCAGCAGGATGGAGACAGTGGTCCAGAGACCAGCAGGATGGAGACAGTGGTACAGAGACCAGCAGGGTGGAGACAGTGGTCCAGAGACCAGCAGGATGGAGACAGTGGTCCAGAGACCAGCAGGATGGAGACAGTGGTCCAGAGACCAGCAGCAGGATGGAGACAGTGGTCGAGAGACCAGGAGGATGGAGACAGTGGTCCAGAGACCAGCAGCAGGATGGAGACAGTGGTCCAGAGACCAGCAGGGTGGAGACAGTGGTCCAGACACCAACATGGTGGAGACAGTGGTCCAGAGACCAGCAGGATGGAGACAGTGGTCCAGAGACCAGCAGGATGGAGACAGTGGTCAAGAGACCAGCAGGATGGAGACAGTGGTCAAGAGACCAGCAGGGTAGAGACAGTGGTCCAGAGACCAGCAGGGTGGAGACAGTGGTCCAGAGACCAGCAGGGTGGAGACAGTGGTCCAGAGACCAGCAGGGTGGAGACAGTGGTCCAGAGACCAGCAGGGTGAAGACAGTGGTCCAGAGACCAGCAGGGTGGAGACAGTGGTCCAGAAACCAGCAGCAGGATGGAGACAGTGGTCCAGAGACCTGCAGGATGGAGACAGTGGTCCAGAGACCAGCAGGATGGAGACAGTGGTCCAGAGACCAGCAGCAGGGTGGAGACAGTGGTCCAGAGACCAGCAAGATGGAGACAGTGGTCCAGAGACCACCAGGGTGGGGACAGTGGTCCAGAGACCAGCAGGGTGGAGACAGTGGTCCAGAGACCAGCAGGGTGGAGACAGTGGTCCAGAGACCAGCAGGGTGGAGACAGTGGTCCAGAGACCAGCAGGGTGGAGACAGTGGTCCAGAGACCAGCAGGGTGGAGACAGTGGTCCAGAGACCAGCAGGGTGGGGACAGTGGTCCAGAGACCAGCAGGGTGGAGACAGTGGTCCAGACACCAACATGGTGGAGACAGTGGTCCAGAGACCAGCAGGATGGAGACAGTTGTCCAGAGACCAGCAGGGTGGAGACAGTGGTCCACAGACCAGCAGGGTGGAGACAGTGGTCCAGAGACCAGGAGGATGGAGACAGTGGTCCAGAGACCAGCAGCAGGATGGAGACAGTGGTCCAGAGACCAGCAGGATGGAGACAGTGGTCCAGAGACCAGCAGGGTGGAGACAGTGGTCCAGAGACCAGCAGGATGGAGACAGTGGTCCAGAGACCAGCAGCAGGGTGGAGAGAGTGGTCCAGAGACCAACAGGGTGGAGACAGTGGTCCAGAGACCAGCAGGATGGAGACAGTGGTCCAGAGACCAGCAGCAGGGTGAAGACAGTGGTCCAGAGACCAGCAGGGTGGAGACAGTGGTCCAGAGACCAGCAGCAGGGTGGAGACAGTGGTCCAGAGACCAGCAGCAGGGTGGAGACAGTGGTCCAGAGACCAGCAGGATGGAGACAGTGGTCCAGAGACCAGCAGGGTGGAGACAGTGGTCCAGAGACCAGCAGGGTGGAGACAGTGGTCCAGAGACCAGCAGGATGGAGACAGTGGTCCAGAGACCAGCAGGGTGGAGACAGTGGTCCAGAGACCAGCAGGGTGGAGACAGTTGTCCAGAGACCAGCAGGATGGAGACAGTGGTCCAGAGACCAGCAGGGTGGGGACAGTGGTCCAGAGACCAGCAGCAGGATGGAGACAGTGGTCCAGAGACCAGCAGGGTGGGGACAGTGGTCCAGAGACCAGCAGGGTGGGGACAGTGGTCCAGAGACCAGCAGCAGGATGGAAACAGTGGTCCAGAGACCAGCAGGGTGGGGACAGTGGTCCAGAGACCAGGAGGATGGAGACAGTGGTCCAGAGACCAGCAGGATGGAGACAGTGGTCCAGAGACCAGCAGCAGGATGGAGACAGTGGTCCAGAGACCAGCAGGGTGGGGACAGTGGTCCAGAGACCAGGAGGATGGAGACAGTGGTCCAGAGACCAGGAGGATGGAGACAGTGGTCCAGAGACCAGCAGCAGGATGGAGACAGTGGTCCAGAGACCAGCAGGGTGGGGACAGTGGTCCAGAGACCAGGAGGATGGAGACAGTGGTCCAGAGACCAGCAGGGTGGAGACAGTGGTCCAGAGACCAGCAGGGTGGAGACAGTGGTCCAGAGACCAGCAGGATGGAGACAGTGGTCCAGAGACCAGCAGGATGGAGACAGTGGTCCAGAGACCAGGAGGATGGAGACAGTGGTCCAGACACCAACATGGTGGAGACAGTGGTCCAGAGACCAGCAGGGTGGAGACAGTTGTCCAGACACCAACATGGTGGAGACAGTGGTCCAGAGACCAGCAGCAGGATGGAGACAGTGGTCCAGAGACCAGCAGGATGGAGACAGTTGTCCAGAGACCAACAGGGTGGAGACAGTGGTCCAGAGACCAGCAGGATGGAGACAGTGGTCCAGAGACCAGCAGCAGGATGGAGACAGTGGTCCAGAGACCAGCAGGATGGAGACAGTTGTCCAGACACCAACATGGTGGAGACAGTTGTCCAGACACCAACATGGTGGAGACAGTGGTCCAGAGACCAGCAGCAGGTTGGAGACAGTGGTCCAGAGACCAGCAGCAGGATGGAGACAGTGGTCCAGAGACCAGCAGGATGGAGACAGTTGTCCAGACACCAACATGGTGGAGACAGTTGTCCAGACACCAACATGGTGGAGACAGTGGTCCAGAGACCAGCAGCAGGATGGAGACAGTGGTCCAGAGACCAGCAGGATGGAGACAGTTGTCCAGACACCAACATGGTGGAGACAGTTGTCCAGACACCAACATGGTGGAGACAGTGGTCCAGAGACCAGCAGCAGGATGGAGACAGTGGTCCAGAGACCAGCAGCAGGATGGAGACAGTGGTCCAGAGACCAGCAGGATGGAGACAGTTGTCCAGACACCAACATGGTGGAGACAGTTGTCCAGACACCAACATGGTGGAGACAGTGGTCCAGAGACCAACAGGGTGGAGACAGTTGTCCAGACACCAACATGGTGGAGACAGTGGTCCAGAGACCAGCAGCAGGATGGAGACAGTGGTCCAGAGACCAACAGGGTGGAGACAGTTGTCCAGAGACCAGCAGGATGGAGACAGCGGTCCAGAGACCAGCAGGGCGGAGACAGTGGTCCAGAGACCAGCAGGGTGGTGACAGTGGTCCAGAGACCAGCAGCAGGGTGGAGACAGTGGTCCAGAGACCAGCAGGATGGAGACAGTGGTCCAGAGACCAGCAGGGTGGAGACAGTGGTCCAGAGACCAGCAGGGTGGAGACAGTGGTCCAGAGACCAGCAGGGTGGAGACAGTGGTCCAGAGACCAGCAGGGTGGAGACAGTGGTCCAGAGACCAGCAGGGTGGAGACAGTGGTCCAGAGACCAGCAGCAGGATGGAGACAGTGGTCCAGAGACCAGCAGGGTGGAGACAGTGGTCCAGAGACCAGCAGCAGGATGGAGACAGTGGTCCAGAGACCAGCAAGATGGAGACAGTGGTCCAGAGACCAGCAGCAGGATGGAGTCAGTGGTCCAGAGACCAGCAGGGTGGAGACAGTGGTCCAGAGACCAGCAGCAGGATGGAGACAGTGGTCCAGAGACCAGCAGTAGGATGGAGTCAGTGGTCCAGAGACCAGCAGCAGGATGGAGACAGTGGTCCAGAGACCAGCAGCAGGATGGAGACAGTGGTCCAGAGACCAGCAGGGTGGAGACAGTGGTCCAGAGACCAGCAAGATGGAGACAGTGGTCCAGAGACCAGCAGCAGGATGGAGACAGTGGTCCAGAGACCAGCAGGGTGGAGACAGTGGTCCAGAGACCAGCAGCAGGATGGAGACAGTGGTCCAGAGACCAGCAAGATGGAGACAGTGGTCCAGAGACCAGCAGCAGGATGGAGACAGTGGTCCAGAGACCAGCAGCAGGATGGAGTCAGTGGTCCAGAGACCAGCAGCAGGATGGAGACAGTGGTCCAGAGACCAACAGGGTGGAGACAGTTGTCCAGAGACCAGCAGGATGGAGTCAGTGGTCCAGAGACCAACAGGGTGGAGACAGTGGTCCAGAGACCAGCAGCAGGATGGAGACAGTGGTCCAGAGACCAGCAGGATGGAGACAGTGGTCCAGAGACCAGCAGCAGGATGGAGACAGTGGTCCAGAGACCAACAGGGTGGAGACAGTTGTCCAGAGACCAGCAGGATGGAGACAGTGGTCCAGAGACCAGCAGGGTGGAGACAGTGGTCCAGAGACCAGCAGCAGGGTGGAGACAGTGGTCCAGAGACCAGCAGGATGGAGACAGTGGTCCAGAGACCAACAGGGTGGAGACAGTTGTCCAGAGACCAGCAGGATGGAGACAGCGGTCCAGAGACCAGCAGCAGGATGGAGACAGTGGTCCAGAGACCAGCAGGATGGAGACATTGGTCCAGAGACCAGCAGGATGGAGACAGTGGTCCAGAGACCAGCAGGATGGAGACATTGGTCCAGAGACCAGCAGCAGGATGGAGACAGTGGTCCAGAGACCAGCAGGATGGAGACAGTGGTCCAGAGACCAACAGGGTGGAGACAGTTGTCCAGAGACCAGCAGGATGGAGACAGTGGTCCAGAGACCAGCAGGGTGGAGACAGTGGTCCAGAGACCAGCAGCAGGGTGGAGACAGTGGTCCAGAGACCAGCAGGATGGAGACAGTGGTCCAGAGATCAACAGGGTGGAGACAGTTGTCCAGAGACCAGCAGGATGGAGACAGTGGTCCAGAGACCAGCAGCAGGATGGAGACAGTGGTCCAGAGACCAGCAGGATGGAGACATTGGTCCAGAGACCAGCAGGATGGAGACAGTGGTCCAGAGACCAGCAGGATGGAGACATTGGTCCAGAGACCAGCAGGATGGAGACATTGGTCCAGAGACCAGCAGGATGGAGACAGTGGTCCAGAGACCAGCAGGGTGGATACAGTGGTCCAGAGACCAGCAGCAGGATGGAGACATTGGTCCAGAGACCAGCAGAATGGAGACATTGGTCCAGAGACAAGCAGGATGGAGACAGTGGTCCAGAGACCAGCAGGGTGGAGACAGTGGTCCAGAGACCAGCAGAATGGAGACATTGGTCCAGAGACCAGCAGCAGGATGGAGACAGTGGTCCAGAGACCAGCAGGATGGAGACAGTGGTCCAGAGACCAACAGGGTGGAGACAGTGGTCCAGAGACCAGCAGGATGGAGACAGTGGTCCAGAGACCAGCAGAATGGAGACAGTGGTCCAGAGACCAGCAGGGTGGAGACAGTGGTCCAGAGACCAGCAGCAGGATGGAGACAGTGGTCCAGAGACCAGCAGGGTGGAGACAGTGGTCCAGAGACCAGCAGCAGGATGGAGACAGTGGTCCAGAGACCAGCAGGATGGAGACAGTGGTCCAGAGACCAACAGGGTGGAGACAGTTGTCCAGAGACCAGCAGGATGGAGACAGTGGTCCAGAGACCAGCAGAATGGAGACAGTGGTCCAGAGACCAGCAGGGTGGAGACAGTGGTCCAGAGACCAGCAGCAGGGTGGAGACATTGGTCCAGAGACCAGCAGGATGGAGACAGTGGTCCAGAGACCAGCAGGATGGAGACAGTGGTCCAGAGACCAGCAGGATGGAGACATTGGTCCAGAGACCAGCAGGATGGAGACATTGGTCCAGAGACCAGCAGCAGGATGGAGACAGTGGTCCAGAGACCAGCAGGATGGAGACAGTGGTCCAGAGACCAACAGGGTGGAGACAGTTGTCCAGAGACCAGCAGGATGGAGACAGTGGTCCAGAGACCAGCAGGGTGGAGACAGTGGTCCAGAGACCAGCAGCAGGGTGGAGACAGTGGTCCAGAGACCAGCAGGATGGAGACAGTGGTCCAGAGACCAACAGGGTGGAGACAGTTGTCCAGAGACCAGCAGGATGGAGACAGTGGTCCAGAGACCAGCAGCAGGATGGAGACAGTGGTCCAGAGACCAGCAGGATGGAGACATTGGTCCAGAGACCAGCAGGATGGAGACAGTGGTCCAGAGACCAGCAGGATGGAGACATTGGTCCAGAGACCAGCAGGATGGAGACATTGGTCCAGAGACCAGCAGGATGGAGACAGTGGTCCAGAGACCAGCAGCAGGATGGAGACATTGGTCCAGAGACCAGCAGGATGGAGACATTGGTCCAGAGACAAGCAGGATGGAGACAGTGGTCCAGAGACCAGCAGGGTGGAGACAGTGGTCCAGAGACCAGCAGCAGGGTGGAGACAGTGGTCCAGAGACCAGCAGGATGGAGACAGTGGTCCAGAGACCAGCAGGATGGAGACAGTGGTCCAGAGACCAGCAGGATGGAGACAGTGGTCCAGAGACCAACAGGGTGGAGACAGTTGTCCAGACACCAGCAGGATGGAGTCAGTGGTCCAGAGACCAGCAGGATGGAGACAGTGGTCCAGAGACCAGCAGGATGGAGACAGTGGTCCAGAGACCAGCAGCAGGATGGAGACTGTTGTCCAGAGACCAGCAGGGTGGAGACAGTGGTCCAGAGACCAGCAGCAGGATGGAGACTGTTGTCCAGAGACCAGCAGGGTGGAGACAGTGGTCCAGAGACCAGCAGCAGGATGGAGACAGTGGTCCAGAGACCAGCAGCAGGATGGAGACAGTGGTCCAGAGACCAGCAGGGTGGAGACAGTGGTCCAGAGACCAGCAGCAGGATGGAGACAGTGGTCCAGAGACCAGCAGGATGGAGACAGTGGTCCAGAGACCAGCAGGATGGAGACAGTGGTCCAGAGACCAGCAGCAGGATGGAGACAGTGGTCCAGAGACCAGGAGGATGGAGACAGTGGTCCAGACACCAACATGGTGGAGACAGTGGTACCGAGACCAGCAGGGTGGAGACAGTTGTCCAGACACCAACATGGTGGAGACAGTTGTCCAGAGACCAACAGGGTGGAGACAGTTGTCCAGAGACCAGCAGGATGGAGACAGTGGTCCAGAGACCAACAGGGTGGAGACAGTTGTCCAGAGACCAGCAGGATGGAGACAGTGGTCCAGAGACCAGCAGCAGGATGGAGACAGTGGTCCAGAGACCAGCAGGATGGAGACAGTTGTCCAGACACCAACATGGTGGAGACAGTTGTCCAGACACCAACATGGTGGAGACAGTGGTCCAGAGACCAGCAGCAGGTTGGAGACAGTGGTCCAGAGACCAACAGGGTGGAGACAGTTGTCCAGACACCAGCAGGGTGGAGACAGTGGTCCAGAGACCAGCAGGGTGGAGACAGTGGTCCAGAGACCAGCAGCAGGATGGAGACAGTGGTCCAGAGACCAGCAGGATGGAGACAGTGGTCCAGAGACCAGCAGGATGGAGACAGTGGTCCAGAGACCAGCAGCAGGATGGAGACAGTGGTCCAGAGACCAGGAGGATGGAGACAGTGGTCCAGACACCAACATGGTGGAGACAGTGGTACCGAGACCAGCAGGGTGGAGACAGTTGTCCAGACACCAACATGGTGGAGACAGTTGTCCAGAGACCAACAGGGTGGAGACAGTTGTCCAGAGACCAGCAGGATGGAGACAGTGGTCCAGAGACCAACAGGGTGGAGACAGTTGTCCAGAGACCAGCAGGATGGAGACAGTGGTCCAGAGACCAGCAGCAGGATGGAGACAGTGGTCCAGAGACCAGCAGGATGGAGACAGTTGTCCAGACACCAACATGGTGGAGACAGTTGTCCAGACACCAACATGGTGGAGACAGTGGTCCAGAGACCAGCAGCAGGTTGGAGACAGTGGTCCAGAGACCAACAGGGTGGAGACAGTTGTCCAGACACCAGCAGGGTGGAGACAGTGGTCCAGAGACCAGCAGGGTGGAGACAGTGGTCCAGAGACCAGCAGCAGGATGGAGACAGTGGTCCAGAGACCAGCAGGATGGAGACAGTGGTCCAGAGACCAGCAGGATGGAGACAGTGGTCCAGAGACCAGCAGCAGGATGGAGACAGTGGTCCAGAGACCAGGAGGATGGAGACAGTGGTCCAGACACCAACATGGTGGAGACAGTGGTACCGAGACCAGCAGGGTGGAGACAGTTGTCCAGACACCAACATGGTGGAGACAGTTGTCCAGAGACCAACAGGGTGGAGACAGTTGTCCAGAGACCAGCAGGATGGAGACAGTGGTCCAGAGACCAACAGGGTGGAGACAGTTGTCCAGAGACCAGCAGGATGGAGACAGTGGTCCAGAGACCAGCAGCAGGATGGAGACAGTGGTCCAGAGACCAGCAGGATGGAGACAGTTGTCCAGACACCAACATGGTGGAGACAGTTGTCCAGACACCAACATGGTGGAGACAGTGGTCCAGAGACCAGCAGCAGGTTGGAGACAGTGGTCCAGAGACCAACAGGGTGGAGACAGTTGTCCAGACACCAACATGGTGGAGAGAGTGGTCCAGAGACCAGCAGCAGGATGGAGACAGTGGTCCAGAGACCAACAGGGTGGAGACAGTTGTCCAGAGACCAGCAGGATGGAGACAGTGGTCCAGAGACCAGCAGGGTGGAGACAGTGGTCCAGAGACCAGCAGGGTGGTGACAGTGGTCCAGAGACCAGCAGGGTGGAGACAGTGGTCCAGAGACCAGTAGGATGGAGACAGTGGTCCAGAGACCAGCAGGGTGGAGACAGTGGTCCAGAGACCAGCAGGGTGGAGACAGTGGTCCAGAGACCAGCAGGGTGGAGACAGTGGTCCAGAGACCAGCAGGGTGGAGACAGTGGTCCAGAGACCAGCAGGGTGGGGACAGTGGTCCAGAGACCAGCAGGGTGGAGACAGTGGTCCAGACACCAACATGGTGGAGACAGTTGTCCAGAGACCAGCAGGATGGAGACAGTGGTCCAGACACCAGCAGGATGGAGACAGTGGTCCAGAGACCAGCAGCAGGATGGAGACAGTGGTCCAGAGACCAGCAGGGTGGAGACAGTGGTCCAGAGACCAGCAGGGTGGAGACAGTGGTCCAGACAGCAACAGGGTAGAGACAGTTGTCCAGAGACCAACAGGATGGAGACAGTGGTCCAGAGACCAGAAGGGTGGAGACAGTTGTCCAGAGACCAGCAGGGTGGAGACAGTGGTCCAGACAGCAACAGGGTAGAGACAGTTGTCCAGAGACCAACAGGGTGGAGACAGTGGTCCAGAGACCAACAGGGTGGAGACAGTGGTCCAGAGACCAACAGGGTGGAGACAGTTGTCCAGAGACCAACAGGGTGGAGACAGTGGTCCAGAGACCAGCAGGATGGAGACAGTGGTCCAGAGACCAGCAGGGTGGAGACAGTGGTCCAGAGACCAGCAGCAGGATGGAGACAGTGGTCCAGAGACCAGCAGGATGGAGACAGTGGTCCAGAGACCAGCAGCAGGATGGAGACAGTGGTCCAGAGACCAGCAGCAGGATGGAGACAGTGGTCCAGAGACCACCAGCAGGATGGAGACAGTGGTCCAGAGACCAGCAGGATGGAGTCAGTGGTCCAGAGACCAGCAGCAGGATGGAGACAGTGGTCCAGAGACCAACAGGGTGGAGACAGTTGTCCAGAGACCAGCAGGATGGAGTCAGTGGTCCAGAGACCAACAGGGTGGAGACAGTGGTCCAGAGACCAGCAGCAGGGTGGAGACAGTGGTCCAGAGACCAGCAGGATGGAGACAGTGGTCCAGAGACCAACAGGGTGGAGACAGTTGTCCAGAGACCAGCAGGATGGAGACAGTGGTCCAGAGACCAGCAGCAGGATGGAGACAGTTGTCCAGAGACCAGCAGGATGGAGACAGTGGTCCAGAGACCAGCAGCAGGATGGGGACAGTGGTCCAGAGACCAGCAGGATGGAGACATTGGTCCAGAGACCAGCAGGATGGAGACAGTGGTCCAGAGACCAGCAGGATGGAGACAGTGGTCCAGAGACCAGCAGGATGGAGACATTGGTCCAGAGACCAGCAGGATGGAGACATTGGTCCAGAGACCAGCAGCAGGATGGAGACAGTGGTCCAGAGACCAGCAGGATGGAGACAGTGGTCCAGAGACCAAACGGTTGGAGACAGTTGTCCAGAGACCAGCAAGATGGAGACAGTGGTCCAGAGACCAGCAGGGTGGAGACAGTGGTCCAGAGACCAGCAGCAGGGTGGAGACAGTGGTCCAGAGACCAGCAGGATGGAGACAGTGGTCCAGAGACCAACAGGGTGGAGACAGTTGTCCAGAGACCAGCAGGATGGAGACAGTGGTCCAGAGACCAGCAGCAGGATGGAGACAGTGGTCCAGAGACCAGCAGGATGGAGACATTGGTCCAGAGACCAGCAGGATGGAGACAGTGGTCCAGAGACCAGCAGGATGGAGACATTGGTCCAGAGACCAGCAGGATGGAGACATTGGTCCAGAGACCAGCAGGATGGAGACAGTGGTCCAGAGACCAGCAGCAGGATGGAGACATTGGTCCAGAGACCAGCAGGATGGAGACATTGGTCCAGAGACCAGCAGGATGGAGACAGTGGTCCAGAGACCAGCAGGATGTAGACATTGGTCCAGAGACCAGCAGGGTGGAGACAGTGGTCCAGAGACCAGCAGCAGGGTGGAGACAGTGGTCCAGAGACCAGCAGGATGGAGACAGTGGTCCAGAGACCAGCAGGATGGAGACAGTGGTCCAGAGACCAGCAGGATGGAGACAGTGGTCCAGAGACCAGCAGCAGGATGGAGACTGTTGTCCAGAGACCAGCAGGGTGGAGACAGTGGTCCAGAGACCAGCAGCAGGATGGAGACTGTTGTCCAGAGACCAGCAGGGTGGAGACAGTGGTCCAGAGACCAGCAGCAGGATGGAGACAGTGGTCCAGAGACCAGCAGCAGGATGGAGACAGTGGTCCAGAGACCAGCAGGGTGGAGACAGTGGTCCAGAGACCAGCAGCAGGATGGAGACAGTGGTCCAGAGACCAGCAGGGTGGAGACAGTGGTCCAGAGACCAGCAGGATGGAGACAGTGGTCCAGAGACCAGCAGGGTGGAGACAGTGGTCCAGAGACCAGCAGCAGGATGGAGACAGTGGTCCAGAGACCAGCAGGATGGAGACAGTGGTCCAGAGACCAGCAGGATGGAGACAGTGGTCCAGAGACCAGCAGGGTGGAGACAGTGGTCCAGAGACCAGCAGGATGGAGACAGTGGTCCAGAGACCAGCAGGGTGGAGACAGTGGTCCAGAGACCAACAGGGTGGAGACAGTTGTCCAGAGACCAGCAGGGTGGAGACAGTGGTCCAGACACCAACATGGTGGAGACAGTGGTCCAGAGACCAGCAGCAGGATGGAGACAGTGGTCCAGAGACCAGCAGGATGGAGACAGTGGTCCAGAGACCAGCAGCAGGATGGAGACAGTGGTCCAGAGACCAGCAGCAGGATGGAGACAGTGGTCCAGAGACCAGCAGCAGGATGGAGACAGTGGTCCAGAGACCAGCAGCAGGATGGAGACAGTGGTCCAGAGACCAACAGGGTGGAGACAGTTGTCCAGAGACCAGCAGGATGGAGTCAGTGGTCCAGAGACCAACAGGGTGGAGACAGTGGTCCAGAGACCAGCAGCAGGATGGAGACAGTGGTCCAGAGACCAGCAGGATGGAGACAGTGGTCCAGAGACCAGCAGCAGGATGGAGACAGTGGTCCAGAGACCAACAGGGTGGAGACAGTTGTCCAGAGACCAGCAGGATGGAGTCAGTGGTCCAGAGACCAGCAGGGTGGAGACAGTGGTCCAGAGACCAGCAGCAGGGTGGAGACAGTGGTCCTGAGACCAGCAGGGTGGAGACAGTGGTCCAGAGACCAGCAGGGTGGAGACAGTGGTCCAGAGACCAGCAGCAGGGTGGAGACAGTGGTCCAGAGACCAGCAGGGTGGAGACAGTGGTCCAGAGACCAGCAGGATGGAGACAGTGGTCCAGAGACCAGCAGCAGGATGGAGACAGTGGTCCAGAGACCAGCAGGATGGAGACAGTGGTCCAGAGACCAGCAGGATGGAGACAGTGGTCCAGAGACCAACAGGGTGGAGACAGTTGTCCAGAGACCAGCAGGATGGAGTCAGTGGTCCAGAGACCAGCAGGATGGAGACAGTGGTCCAGAGACCAGCAGGATGGAGACAGTGGTCCAGAGACCAGAAGGATGGAGACAGTGGTCCAGAGACCAGCAGAAGGATGGAGACTGTTGTCCAGAGACCAGCAGGGTGGAGACAGTGGTCCAGAGACCAGCAGGGTGGAGACAGTGGTCCAGAGACCAGCAGGATGGAGACAGTGGTCCAGAGACCAGCAGGGTGGAGACAGTGGTCCAGAGACCAGCAGCAGGATGGAGACAGTGGTCCAGAGACCAGCAGCAGGATGGAGACAGTGGTCCAGAGACCAGCAGGGTGGAGACAGTGGTCCAGAGACCAGCAGCAGGATTGAGACAGTGGTCCAGAGACCAGCAGGATGGAGACAGTGGTCCAGAGACCAGCAGGGTGGAGACAGTGGTCCAGAGACCAGCAGCAGGATGGAGACAGTGGTCCAGAGACCAGCAGCAGGATGGAGACAGTGGTCCAGAGACCAGCAGGGTGGAGACAGTGGTCCAGAGACCAGCAGCAGGGTGGAGACAGTGGTCCAGAGACCAGCAGGGTGGAGACAGTGGTCCAGAGACCAGCAGCAGGATGGAGACAGTGGTCCAGAGACCAGCAGCAGGATGGAGACTGTTGTCCAGAGACCAGCAGGGTGGAGACAGTGGTCCAGAGACCAGCAGCAGGGTGGAGACAGTGGTCCAGAGACCAGCAGGATGGAGACAGTGGTCCAGAGACCAGCAGGATGGAGACAGTGGTCCAGAGACCAGCAGGATGGAGACAGTTGTCCAGAGACCAGCAGGGTGGGGACAGTGGTCCAGAGACCAGCAGGGTGGAGACAGTGGTCCAGAGACCAGCAGGATGGAGACAGTGGTCCAGAGACCAGCAGGGTGGAGACAGTGGTCCAGAGACCAGCAGGGTGGAGACAGTGGTCCAGAGACCAGCAGGGTGGAGACAGTGGTCCAGAGACCAGCAGGGTGGAGACAGTGGTCCAGAGACCAGCAGGGTGGAGACAGTGGTCCAGAGACCAGCAGGATGGAGACAGTGGTCCAGAGACCAGCAGGGTGGAGACCGTGGTCCAGAGACCAGCAGGGTGGAGACAGTGGTCCAGAGACCAGCAGGGTGGAGACAGTGGTCCAGAGACCAGCAGGGTGGAGACAGTGGTCCAAAGACCAGGCGGGTGAAGACAGTGGTCCAGAGACCAGCAGGGTGGAGACAGTGGTCCAGAGACCAGCAGGGTGGAGACAGTGGTCCAGAGACCAGCAGCAGGATGGAGACAGTGGTCCAGAGACCAGCAGGGTGGAGACAGTGGTCCAGAGACCAGCAGGATGGAGACAGTGGTCCAGAGACCAGCAGGGTGGAGACAGTGGTCCAGAGACCAGCAGGATGGAGACAGTGGTCCAGAGACCAGCAGGATGGAGACAGTGGTCCAGAGACCAGCAGGATGGAGACAGTGGTCCAGAGACCAGCAGGATGGAGACAGTGGTCCAGAGACCAGCAGGATGGAGACAGTGGTCCAGAGACCAGCAGGATGGAGACTGTGGTCCAGAGACCAGCAGGATGGAGACAGTGGTCCAGAGACCAGCAGGATGGAGACAGTGGTCCAGAGACCAGCAGGATGGAGACAGTGGTCCAGAGACCAGCAGGATGGAGACAGTGGTCCAGAGACCAGCAGCAGGATGGAGACAGTGGTCCAGAGACCAGCAGCAGGGTGGAGACAGTGGTCCAGAGACCAGCAGCAGGATGGAGACAGTGGTCCACAGACCAGCAGGGTGGAGACAGTGGTCCAGAGACCAGCAGGATGGAGACAGTTGTCCAGAGACCAGCAGCAGGGTGGAGACAGTGGTCCAGAGACAAGCAGGGTGGAGACAGTGGTCCAGAGACCAGCAGGGTGGAGACAGTGGTCCAGAGACCAGCAGCAGGATGGAGACAGTGGTCCAGAGACCAGCAGGGTGGAGACAGTTGTCCAGAGACCAGCAGCAGGATGGAGACAGTGGTCCAGAGACCAGCAGGATGGAGACAGTGGTCCAGAGACCAGCAGGGTGGAGACAGTGGTCCAGAGACCAGCAGCAGGATGGAGACAGTGGTCCAGAGACCAGCAGGGTGGAGACAGTTGTCCAGAGACCAGCAGGATGGAGACAGTGGTCCAGAGACCAGCAGGATGGAGACAGTTGTCCAGAGACCAGCAGCAGGGTGGAGACAGTGGTCCAGAGACCAGCAGGATGGAGACAGTGGTCCAGAGACCAGCAGCAGGATGGAGACAGTGGTCCAGAGACCAGCAGCAGGATGGAGACAGTGGTCCAGAGACCAGCAGCAGGATGGAGACAGTGGTCCAGAGACCAGCAGCAGGATGGAGACAGTGGTCCAGAGACCAGCAGGGTGGAGACAGTGGTCCAGAGACCAGCAGGGTGGAGACAGTGGTCCAGAGACCAGCAGGGTGGAGACAGTGGTCCAGAGACCAGCAGGATGGAGACAGTGGTCCAGAGACCAGCAGGATGGAGACAGTGGTCCAGAGACCAGCAGCAGGGTGGAGACAGTGGTCCAGAGACCAGCAGGGTGGAGACAGTGGTCCAGAGACCAGCAGGGTGGAGACAGTGGTCCAGAGACCAGCAGGATGGAGACAGTGGTCCAGAGACCAGCAGGGTGGAGACCGGTCCAAAGACCAGGCGGGTGGAGACAGTGGTCCAGAGACCAGCAGGGTGGAGACCGGTCCAAAGACCAGGCGGGTGGAGACAGTGGTCCAGAGACCAGGCGGGTGGAGACAGTGGTCCAGAGACCAGCAGGGTGGAGACAGTGGTCCAGAGACCAGCAGGATGGAGACAGTGGTCCAGAGACCAGCAGGGTGGAGACAGTGGTCCAGAGACCAGCAGGGTGGAGACAGTGGTCCAGAGACCAGCAGGGTGGAGACAGTGGTCCAGAGACCAGCAGCAGGGTGGAGACAGTGGTCCAGAGACCAGCAGCAGGATGGAGACAGTGGTCCAGAGACCAGCAGGGTGGAGACAGTGGTCCAGAGACCAGCAGGATGGAGACAGTGGTCCAGAGACCAGCAGGATGGAGACAGTGGTCCAGAGACCAGCAGGATGGAGACAGTGGTCCAGAGACCAGCAGGATGGAGACAGTGGTCCAGAGACCAGCAGGGTGGAGACAGTGGTCCAGAGACCAGCAGCAGGATGGAGACAGTGGTCCAGAGACCAGCAGGGTGGAGACAGTGGTCCAGAGACCAGCAGGGTGGAGACAGTGGTCCAGAGACCAGCAGGGTGGAGACAGTGGTCCAGAGACCAGCTGGGTGGAGACAGTGGTCCAGAGACCAGCAGGATGGAGACAGTGGTCCAGAGACCAGCAGGATGGAGACAGTGGTCCAGTGACCAGCAGGATGGAGACAGTGGTCCAGAGACCAGCAGCAGGATGGAGACAGTGGTCCAGAGACCAGCAGGATGGAGACAGTGGTCCAGAGACCAGCAGCAGGATGGAGACAGTGGTCCAGAGACCAGCAGCAGTGTGGAGACAGTGGTCCAGAGACCAGCAGCAGGGTGGAGACAGTGGTCCAGAGACCAGCAGCAGGATGGAGAAAGTGGTCCAGAGACCAGCAGCAGGGTGGAGACAGTGGTCCAGAGACCAGCAGGGTGGAGACAGTGGTCCAGAGACCAGCAGCAGGATGGAGACAGTGGTCCAGAGACCAGCAGGGTGGAGACAGTGGTCCAGAGACCAGCAGCAGGGTGGAGACAGTGGTCCAGAGACCAGCAGCAGGATGGAGACAGTGGTCCAGAGACCAGCAGGATGGAGACAGTGGTCCAGAGACCAGCAGGGTGGAGACAGTGGTCCAGAGACCAGCAGGATGGAGACAGTGGTCCAGAGACCAGCAGGATGGAGACAGTTGTCCAGAGACCAGCAGCAGGGTGGAGACAGTGGTCCAGAGACCAGCAGCAGGGTGGAGACAGTGGTCCAGAGACCAGCAGGGTGGAGACAGTGGTCCAGAGACCAGCAGGGTGGAGACAGTGGTCCAGAGACCAGCAGGGTGGAGACAGTGGTCCAGAGACCAGCAGGATGGAGACAGTGGTCCAGAGACCAGCAGGATGGAGACAGTGGTCCAGAGACCAGCAGGATGGAGACAGTGGTCCAGAGACCAGCAGGGTGGAGACAGTGGTCCAGAGACCAGCAGGATGGAGACAGTGGTCCAGAGACCAGCAGGATGGAGACAGTGGTCCAGAGACCAGCAGCAGGATGGAGACAGTGGTCCAGAGACCAGCAGGATGGAGACAGTGGTCCAGTGACCAGCAGGATGGAGACAGTGGTCCAGAGACCTGCAGGATGGAGACAGTGGTCCAGAGACCAGCAGGGTGGAGACAGTGGTCCAGAGACCAGCAGGATGGAGACAGTGGTCCAGAGACCAGCAGGATGGAGACAGTGGTCCAGAGACCAGCAGCAGGATGGAGACAGTGGTCCAGAGACCAGCAGGATGGAGACAGTGGTCCAGAGACCAGCAGCAGGGTGGAGACAGTGGTCCAGAGACCAGCAGGATGGAGACAGTGGTCCAGAGACCAGCAGGGTGGAGACAGTTGTCCAGAGACCAGCAGGGTGGATACAGTGGTCCAGAGACCAGCAGGGTGGAGACAGTGGTCCAGAGACCAGCAGGATGGAGACAGTGGTCCAGAGACCAGCAGGATGGAGACAGTTGTCCAGAGACCAGCAGCAGGGTGGAGACAGTGGTCCAGAGACCAGCAGCAGGATGGAGACAGTGGTCCAGAGACCAGCAGCAGGATGGAGACAGTGGTCCAGAGACCAGCAGCAGGATGGAGACAGTGGTCCAGAGACCAGCAGGATGGAGACAGTGGTCCAGAGACCAGCAGCAGGATGGAGACAGTGGTCCAGAGACCAGCAGGGTGGAGACAGTGGTCCAGAGACCAGCAGGGTGGAGACAGTGGTCCAGAGACCAGCAGGATGGAGACAGTGGTCCAGAGACCAGCAGCAGGATGGAGACAGTGGTCCAGAGACCAGCAGGATGGAGACAGTGGTCCAGAGACCAGCAGGGTGGAGACAGTGGTCCAGAGACCAGCAGGATGGAGACAGTGGTCCAGAGACCAGCAGCAGGATGGAGACAGTGGTCCAGAGACCAGCAGGATGGAGACAGTGGTCCAGAGACCAGCAGGGTGGAGACAGTGGTCCAGAGACCAGCAGGATGGAGACAGTGGTCCAGAGACCAGCAGCAGGATGGAGACAGTGGTCCAGAGACCAGCAGGATGGAGACAGTGGTCCAGAGACCAGCAGCAGGATGGAGACAGTGGTCCAGAGACCAGCAGCAGGGTGGAGACAGTGGTCCAGAGACCAGCAGCAGGGTGGAGACAGTGGTCCAGAGACCAGCAGCAGGGTGGAGACAGTGGTCCAGAGACCAGCAGCAGGGTGGAGACAGTGGTCCAGAGACCAGCAGCAGGGTGGAGACAGTGGTCCAGAGACCAGCAGCAGGGTGGAGACAGTGGTCCAGAGACCAGCAGCAGGGTGGAGACAGTGGTCCAGAGACCAGCAGCAGGATGGAGACAGTGGTCCAGAGACCAGCAGCAGGGTGGACATTGACGGTCTTCACAGCAGGAGAAATTTTAACTAACGTCCTGCTGTAGAACTTGTCTGGTATAACTGAGTAAGAGGAAAAATTGATTGCATCAAAGGGATTTTGAGATTAAATTCGACAACAATTTTACTTGTATGTTTAGTTAATTCATTTTTATTTATTTAGGTATACCCCCAACTCAAACATTAATATAAACTGTTATTTATTTTGATCATAGTACTGTTTCTGATAGCATGAAAAATGAAATTTAGAGCTCATGCTATCTTTTTGTAACATAGTTTTTTAGCCTGTAGTGTTTGATTCACATGTTGAGTTATTTCATTAACCTGTACAACACTTTGGTTACTTTGTGGTATGTGACAGTGCTCTGCCAATAAAGTTTTGATTGATTAAATGCAAGAAGATGACAAATCATTCTATAGATTGACGGAATTTGTCCCCCTCACTTCTCAAATGATGGCTACGCCCTTGGTTCTTGGCCCTTTCTTCTCCAAACGTTGCTGTGCTCATTCCGGCCAAAAAGTTCTGTTTTAACATCATCAGTCCACAGAACCTCTTTCCAAAATGCATCAGGCTCGTCTTTATGTTCCTTTGTAAACTTCAAACGCTGATGTTTGTGGTGAGGATGTAGAAGAGGTTTACTTCTGATGGAAACCACATTAGTACAAGTATCTGTTCATAGTGGAATGGTGTCTGCCAGATCTTCCTGGAGGGGTCGTGCAGCTAAACCTGGGTTTTGACTACAATCCTGCGAGATGTTCGGTCTGGTATTTTCTTGTTCTTCCGGATCTTGCTTTAACTTCCACTCTTCCTGATGACGGCCATTTCTTGATTTCACTCCGAACAGAGGACATTGGCATCTGAAATCGCTTTGCTGTCTTCTTACAGCCTTCTCCTGCTTAGCGAGCATCAACGATTCTCCGTGTCAGTGTTCATGACAGCTGCTGAGAGGAGCCCATGGTGCCACTTGTTGAGGCACCATGGGCTCAGATGAGTCTGGGCATTTAAAACCTGTGAGATTTACATCACCTGGTCTTTCCAGACACTGCTTGCAAACAATCCAGGACACTGTCAGGTCTCCGCTGTCCAAAGGGGGGAGTACAAGGTACTAACTCAGCAGGGTGCCCAAACTTTTACAGACAAAACTTTTTGTTTTTGGTTAAACGTTATAAGATTGTGTAATCTGTCATTTGAGGCCTTTTGGGGATTTCCCATCTTTTGTTGTTTTCTTTTTGCACATTAAAATAATTTTTTACCACCGGTGCCCAAACTTTCCATCCCCACTGTAGGTATTTACAGGTTTGGATGTGTATGCATGTGTAGTGTACACTGTAGTGTCTGTGTGAGTGTCTGTGCGCGTTGTATGCCGATGTAAGCATACATGAATATGGGTATATGCTTTTTATGTTTCTTATCATTTGACACGTGGAAAACGTCCCAGCCGCTGGATGTAGGAATTTCCGAGGTGTCCGTGGAGGCATCTCTGTGTTGCAGGAAAGATGCGCAGCAAATCGCGCTTCACGCACGTGTGTTTGAAGCTGCGTGGGTCCCTTGTGGGTCTGTGAGGGGCTCCGGAGCGAAAAAGCGTGGGTTCGAGTTGTAAGTTTGTCTTTGACTGAAATATTGTGTCAGGATTCTCTGCAGACTGTTTACGAGCACGCGCAGGAGTATTTTGGTGAGGTGAAATCTGATGCAGTGGAAAGGCAGGTTTTGGCCAGTTTACCATTTTTGCCGTCACTTAAATGATGTTATTGTTCTGCGCTTCCGGTTAAAAATTCCCCACAATAAACGTTTGTATATTCTGCTGTTAGAGATGATTAACTTGTTTCTGTCCTACGATGCTTTTATTTTTAAACCGGAAGTGAAGCGGTTTTTTGTTTGTTTTGTTTTTTGCTAACTTGTCATAGAATTAGCGAATACTTTTATCACATTTAATTTCAAGGTTTTGTTCGGATCATGTTGATGGGAATATTTTCCACCATAGACGATTATGGAAGGCTTGGTTTTAGGGCCTGGCGGACCTCTTTTACCAAAACGAACTCTTATTAGCCTAAAGCTAACGAGCAGGCGCTCGTGGCTTTGTTGCGTTTGATTAGCGTACAGCGTCATTCCGGATGCGGTGTCGCGACTGACTCCTGTGGTGCTGGCACTGCCCCGCCCGCGGGGACTGTGTAAGACTAGAAACCATGCGGCTAAAATAAACAAAGGATTTTGTTTAACTTTATTTGATTCATTATAGAAACTTAAAGTGGCGAATTTCATCTTAAAGATTAAATGAAAAATAATCTTTTCTGAACCATTAAGTCTAATTTCTAAACATTTGACTTGTAAGTCACCATTAATGACTTTCCTTCCTGTTTCTTGGAGGGTCACGTTACAAATCACGCGAGACTTGGTTTGGGACTGGAAACGCTCGTCACACGTAAAATATGTGTAAAACACGATTTAAACTCCTGAAAAAAGAAAAAAATATCTTAGAAATGACGTTTTACCCAGAGGAGAGCTCCCTGGTTTAAAGTCCATTGCGACTTTTATGTTTTATTGATTATCTGATGATTAAAACCTGTTTGAAGTCCAACATGATGGCACTGTCAGCGCTTGACCTCTGATTGGTTCTAATCAGCCATCTGTTTGCAGATCAATGAGCAGAATGATGAAATACATCCTGGTAACCGGCGGCGTCATCTCCGGCATTGGCAAAGGCATCATCGCCAGCAGCGTGGGCACCATCCTCAAGTCATGTGGTCTGCACGTAACAGCCATCAAGATTGACCCTTACATCAACATAGACGCAGGCACTTTTTCTCCGTATGAGCACGGTACGGCAGCGGTGAGCGTAAACAGCACGTCTGCGAGTAAGCCGCCATTCTGATTGGCCCTCTCTGACTGTGTCCAGGTGAGGTGTTTGTACTTGACGATGGCGGTGAAGTGGACTTGGATCTGGGGAACTACGAACGCTTCCTGGACATCCGGCTGACGAGAGATAACAACCTGACCACGGGGAAGATCTACCAGTCAGTGATCAATAAGGAGAGGAGGGGAGACTACCTGGGGAAGACCGTGCAGGGTAACCAGTGACTGCTGCTGGGAACGGTGGGATCTGCCTGAACATTCGCATTTAACAGAGAATATTTTATGCTTTGTTCTGTCTCAGTGGTGCCGCACATCACGGACGCCATCCAGGAGTGGGTGGTGAAACAGGCCAAAGTGCCGGTCGATGACGATCAAGTCGAGCCCCAAGTGTGTGTGATAGAGGTGAGCTGGTGGTCAGTGTACGGCAACCTGCCTGTAGCTAAGAGCTAGCTGAGGTAACCAGGAGCTAACCGAGGTAACCCGGAGCTAACGACAGCTAACAGAAGCTAACCAACTAACCTGGAGCTAACAGGAGCTAACCGAGACAACCTGGAGCTAACGGAAGCTAACAGGAGCTAACCAGCTAACCTGGAGCTAACGGCAGCTAACAGGATCTAACCGAGGTAACCTGGAGCTAACGGCAGCTAACAGGAGCTAACCGAGATAACCTGGAGCTAACGGAAGCTAACCAGCTAACCTGGAGCTAACGGCAGCTAACAGGAGCTAATCAACTAACCTGGAGCTAACAGGAGTTAACCGAGGTAACCCGGAGCTAACGGCAGCTAACAGGAGCTAACCAGCTAACCCGGAGCTAACGGCAGCTAACAGTAGCTAACCGAGGTAACCTGGAGCTAACGGCAGCTAACAGAAGCTAACCAGCTTACCTGGAGCTAACCAGCTAACATCCCCCCACCCCCCAATGGGGGGAGTCTGTGGGGTCTGACTCCCTTTTGGAGCCCCTAGTGGAGGAGGGGGGAACCTCAGGGCTTCACTTTAACCACCGGAGGTTGATGCATTGTGGTTCAGGGAGCGTGCTGTATGTGTCTGTTGTTCAGTGTGTGTGTGTCTGTAGTTCAGTGTGTGTGCACGTCTCGTGTTGCGCTCCTGGAGTAGCTGCTGCAGCTGCTTGTTCCAGCCTCTGACACTGCTGGCAGGTGGAACTGCAGGTGGAGCTGCAGTGATGCTGTGTGTGTTTACAGCTGGGAGGAACCGTTGGAGACATCGAGAGCATGCCTTTCGTGGAGGCCTTCAGGCAGTTCCAGTTTAAAGTGAAGAGGGAGAACTTCTGCAACATCCACGTTAGTCTGATCCCACAGGTGAGGTCTGTGTTGAAGTCGTGGACAAGCAGACGACGGTCAGCGTTGGCGTTGGTTATGTGTGTGTTGGCGTTGGTTATGTGTGTGTGTTGGCGTTGGTTATGTGTGTGTGTGTGTTGGTAAAGTGTGTGTGTTACGTCCACAGCCCAGTGCAACAGGAGAGCAGAAGACCAAACCAACACAGAACAGCGTGAGGGAGCTGAGAGGCCTCGGACTTTCTCCTGACTTGGTGAGGTTCTTTCACCTGCATGGCCGCCTGGTTTTTTGCAGATGTTAAAATGTGGTAAAAACTTTATCTGAGCAGCAACATGACATCTTGCATTCACCGGGTCTGAGAGTGTTCCAGCAGCGTGCCTGATCTGCAGCGTGCGATAATGTGGACTGTCATCGCGTTTGTCTAGCAGTAGCGTGAGCTGGACTGTGGAAAACAGAGATCCAGCTGCAACCTAAATCTACGATAGAGTTGGAGCTCAGAGATGATAAACAGCAGTAAATGTTAAATAAAACTACTGTTAACATCATAGGGTAATTATCAGTTATTAACGGGACATGTTTCACCTGTTTCCGCCCCAGTGTGCACATGTCTTTGCACACTGGGGCGGAGGAGACTTATGGTGGTATAAAGCACAGCTGTTCAGCTGATGGCCCACGGACCAGAATTGGTCCATCAGTCTGCCAACCCACTGCTTATCTTCTTAGAAATCAATAGTTAAATAACACCAACTGAGCGGTAAGCCAGCTGTAAGCCAGTAGTAGGCCTGCAGTAAGGCAGTGATCTGCCAGCAGTATGCCAGATGTAAAGCAGCTATAGGCCAGTTGTAATGAATGAAATGTCTTCGTCTTCATCTTCTGCTGCTTATCCGGGGTCGGGTCGCGGGGGCAGCAGCCTAAGCAGGGAAGCCCAGACTTCCCTCTCCCCAGCCACATTTGCCAACTCTGCGGGGGGGATCCCGAGGCGTTCCCAGGCCAGCCGAGAGATATAATCCCTCTGGGAGGAGACCCCGGGGAAGACCCAGGACACGCTGGAGGGACGTGCCCGGAACCTCCTCACCAGGGAGGTCCAGGAGGCATCCTGACCAGATGCCCGAGCCACCTCAACTGGTTCCTCTCGATGCGGAGGAGCAGCGGCTCTACTCTGTTCTCCTCCCGGATGACCGAGCTCCTCACCCTATCTCTAAGGGAGAGCCCGGCCACCCTGCGGAGGAAACTCATTTCAGCCGCCTGTATACGAGATCTCCTTCTTTCGGTCACGACCCACAGCTCATGACCATAGGTGAGGGTAGGAACGTAGATCGACTGGTAAATCGAGAGCTTCGCCTTCTGGCTCAGCTCCTTCTTCACCACGACAGACCGGCGCAGAGTCCGCATTACTGCAGACGCCGCACCGATCCATCTGTCGATCTCGCGCTCCATCCTTCCCTCACTCGTGAACAAACAAGACCCCGAGATATTTAAACTCCTCCACTTGAAGCAGGACCTGACTCCCAACCCGGAGATGGCAATCCACCCTATTCCGGCTGAGGACCATGGTCTCAGATTTGGAGGTGCTGATTCTCATCCCAGCCGCTTCACACTCGGCCGCGAATCGCTCAAGTGAGAGCTGGAGATCACGACCAGATGAAGCCAACAGGACCACGTCATCCGCAAAAAGCAGGGACCCAATCCTGAGGCCACCAAGCCGGATCCCCTCAACACCTCGGCTGCGCCTAGAAATTCTGTCCATATAAGTTATGAACAGAATCGGTGATAAAGGGCAGCCTTGGCGGAGTCCAACCCTCACCGGAAACGAATCCGACTTACTACCGGCAACGCGAACCAAGCTCTGACACCTGTCGTACAGGGACCGGACAGCTCGTACAAGGGGTACCCCATACTCCCGGAGTACCCCCCACAGGAGCCCCCGGGGGACACGGTCGAATGCCTTCTCCAGGTCCACAAAGCACATGTAGACTGGTTGGGCAAACTCCCACGCCCCCTCCAGGACCCCAAAGAGGGTATAGAGCTGGTCCACTATTCCGCGACCAGGACGAAAACCACACTGCTCCTCCTCAATCCGGGATTCGACAATCCGGCGGACCCTCCTCTCCAGGACCCCTGAATAGACCTTACCAGGGAGGCTGAGGAGTGTGATTCCCCTGTAACTGGAACACACCCTCCGGTCCCCCTTCTTAAAAAGGGGGACCACCACCCCAGTCTGCCAATCCAGCGGCACTGTCCCCGATGTCCACGCGAGGTGTGTCAGCCAGGACAGCACTACAGCATCCAGAGCCTTAAGGAACTCCGGGCGGATCTCATCCACCCCCGGGGCCTTGCCGCCAAGGAGCTTTTTGACCACCTCAGCGACTTCAGCCCCAGAGATAGGAGAGTCCACCCCTGAGTCCACCAGCTCTGCTTCATCATCGGAAGACGTGTTGGTAGGATTGAGGAGGTCTTCGAAGTATTCCTTCCACCGACCCACTACATCCCGAGTTGAGGTCAGCAGCTCCCCATCTCCACTGTACACAGTATTGACGGAGCACTGCTTCCCCCTCCTGAGCCGCCGGATGGTGGACCAGAATCGCGTCGAAGCCGTCCGGAAGTCTTTCTCCATGGCCTCGCCGAACTCCTCCCATGCCCGAGTTTTTGCCTCGGCAACAGCCGAAGCCGCATGCTGCTTAGCCTGTCGGTACCCATCAGCTGCCTCCAGAGTCCCACAGGCCAAGAAGGCCCGATAGGACTCCTTCTTCAGCTTGACGGCATCCCTCACTGCTGGTGTCCACCAACGAGTCCTGGGATTACCGCCACGACAGGCACTAATGACCCTACGGCCACAACTCTGGCTGGCCGCCTCAGCAATAGAGGCACGGAACACAGCCCATTCGGACTCAATGTCCCCCGCCTCACCCGGGACATGTTCGAAGCTCTGCTGAAGGTGGGAGTTGAAGCTCGCTCTGACGGGGGACTCAGCCAGACGTTCCCAGCAGACCCTCACAACACGTTTGGGCCTGCCAGATCTGACCGGCTTCCTCCCCCACCATCTGAGCCAACTCACCACCAGGTGGTGATCAGTTGAAGCTCTGCCCCCCTCTTCACCCGAGTGTCCAAGGCATGTGGCCGCAGGTCCGACGATACGACTACAAAATCGATCGTCGAACTGCGGCCCAGGGAATCCTGATGCCAGGTGTACATATGGACACTTTTATGTTGGAACATGGTGTTCGTTATGGACAATCCATGACGAGCACAGAAGTCCAATAACAAAACACCATTTGGGTTCAGAGGGGGGGGACCATGCCTCCCAATCACTCCCCTCCAGGTCTCACTGTCATTGCCCACGTGAGCATTGAAGTCCCCCAGCAGAACAATGGAGTCCCAAGAAGGAGCACCCTCCAGCACTCCCTCCAAGGACTCCAGAAAGGGTGGGTACTCTGAACTGCTAGTTGTGTGCCAGTTTTAGGGCAGCTGTATGCCAGTTGTATGCCAGTTGTATGCCAGTTGTAGGCCAGTTGTATGCCAGTTGTAGGCCAGTTGTATGCCAGTTGTAGGCCAGTTGCAGGCCAGTTGTGTGCCAGTTGTGTGCCAGTTGTAGGCCAGTTGTATGCCAGTTGTAGGCCAGTTGTAGGCCAGTTGCAGGCCAGTTGCAGGCCAGTTGTGTGCCAGTTGTAGGCCAGTTGTGTGCCAGTTGTAGGCCAGTTGTATGCCAGTTGTAGGCCAGTTGCGTGCCAGTTGTAGGCCAGTTGCGTGCCAGTTGTAGGCCAGTTGCGTGCCAGTTGTAGGCCAGTTGCGTGCCAGTTGTAGGCCAGTTGCGTGCCAGTTGTAGGCCAGTTGTATGCCAAGTGTAGAGCAGCTGTAGGCCAGCTGGTTGGTTCTGTCATGTAAAGGTTCCATGTTGAGAACACGTTGAGAACACGTTATCCAGGAGTACGAACTACAGCGACACAGTTCAATGTGTATGAAGAACCTCCTCAAACGTCTGAGTCAAAACACACAAGCAGAGCGATGATGTCATGACTCATTTTGTTTGCACGCCGCTGTCCGTTATGCCGCCGTCACCTTCTCGTTGTCCTTCGCTTCCTGAAGTGACCAAACCCTGCAGGTTAATGTCATCCAACCCGTTGCTAAATGTTGCCGCTGCTCATCCTGCGTCTAGTAAGGCGTGTTCCAGATGATTACAGTAATCTGATTACTTTGATGCTCATGTCAGCGCTCAGTGTTTTATCAACAGTTATCAGGTGTTAAAGGTGTTTGTAGAAATGTCTGCAGGGTGTGAAAACGGGGTTTATCTCTGCAAAGTCGAGCTGATGAACGCTCCATCTCTGGTCTTTGTGTGCAGATCATGTGCCGCTGTGCCACCGCTCTGGAGAACTCTGTCAAAGAAAAGATCTCCATGTTCTGCCACGTAGAACCTAAACAGGTAGGTGGAGCCTCAGACCTCCGGCTCGTCTCTGCACTGGTAAACCCATCAAGCCGTCTCCCTGCAGGTCATCTGCGTGCACGACGTCTCGTCCATCTACAGAGTGCCCTTGCTGCTGGAGGACCAGGGCGTGGTGGGCTACCTGAGTGAGAGGCTGAACATGCCCATCGAGGCCAAACCCAGGAAGATGCTGACCAAGTGGAAGGAGATGTCGGACCGGTGAGTCCCGGACGGAGGGGGAGTTAGAAGCTCCTCTTGAGACAACATGAACTGATCCAGCGGTGTTGCCTTCGCAGGTCAGACCGGCTGCTGGAGCAGTGCTCCATAGCTCTGGTGGGGAAGTACACAAAGTTCTCTGACTCCTACGCCTCTGTTATTAAAGCTCTGGAACACTCTGCTCTGGCCATCAGCCACCGACTGGAGGTGAAGGTACGAAGGCGGCTTAGAACCGCAACGTCTCACTTTCATCAGTTAAGTTTGATCAAATCTTTATTTATTATTACTTTAGTCATATTCCAGTTATTTCTGGGACCAGTCTGAGTTTTTCTGCCATCGACCGAAGGAACCAACAGTTATGTCCATCAGACCAGTGGTATGGGAGTGTTTAGTTTTATTAAAGGAGCTCAGGATGATAAACCTATTGTGACCTGGTGGTGAAACCAGATCAAACTAAATTAACAGCAGCTACTAGGGGGGTCGGTGGGTCCCAGTTTAACAGGAGGGGAAACCTGCGAGGAGACAAAGCCTCACACTGGGCTCGTCTTGCTCCTTGTGGAGGCGCTGGAGTAAACGTCTGATTGCAGCTTCTTCTTGTCAGTATATCGATTCAGCGTATTTGGAGCCCGGGACTCTGCAGGATGAGCCGGTGAAGTACCACAAGGCATGGCAGAAGCTCTGCAGCGCTGAGTGAGTTTGAAAGTCAGGAAAATGTCCTTGTTTTAGTAAAAGCTGCCTCACTAACAAGCACTTTCCCTTCTTACGACCTCAGTGGCATCCTGGTTCCTGGAGGGTTCGGTGTGAGAGGAACGGAAGGAAAGATTCACGCCATCAGCTGGGCCAGGAGACAGAAGAAGCCCTTCTTGGGTACGAGGCGGTCGTTTGGAGGATCTGCATGCTGGAGTTCCTGTTGGGTGAAGATGCAAAAGCGACATCAGTAACTCTGCTTGGTGTTTCCACAGGAGTGTGTCTGGGAATGCAGCTAGCTGTTTGTGAGTTTGCCAGGAACGAGCTCGGCTGGGCAGGTAACTCAACCATGTTCTTCTATCTGCATCGCAATTTACTGAGTTCATCCAGCATCTGTGGCATGTGGAGGCAACACGCTGCTCACATCCTGGTGGATAGAAAGTTCCCGGCGCAGGATTTGGGCAGAGGACTCGCTTTCACCCTGCGCTTTAATGGAACCGCCTGTAGGGGGCGCTTCTCCCTGAAATGACCGCTGAGCGGGGAGGAAGACAGCAGGACTGAACACGGAAATCCTTCCATGTTGGCTTGAGAGCAACTGGTTCTTGTCTCGGGTCCAAACCAACCGGCCTGTCTGTGGAAAGGAAAATATGTAACCCAGAAGGATTTACAAGGTTGTAGTGGTTGATTAAATCATAATGATTTATGCAATGAATTTATTACGAAGGCTGTCAGGAAGGATCTGAACCTTTCCGTCCTGCAGGACAGAGTTCGTTTAAAGTGGTTCAGACTGCGCCGGTGTGAATGCGCGCTGAGGGGACGTGGATACGTAGCTGCTTGTTGACACTGGTGCTGTTTGGTCCACTGGTCCGATTCCATGCCCAGTCCGGTTCCACACCTGGCCCGGTTCATTCTGAGCTTATACTTGCTCTGATGCGGATCAAATAAGAGAACTCTCGTCCATTAGAGAACCGAGGTTCTCGGTTCTCTTGCAGGTGAACCATGGTGTGTTTGCTTGCCGTGCAAAAACAAAGAGCATCAGCACTGTTCCCACGGAGTCTTTAATGTCTGAACTTCACATTAAAGGCCTAAAAAAGTATTAAAAACATTCCCGTAGGCAGTAAATGGCCCAGTTTGCCACCGTTGGCAGCATGTTCAGGCACGTTGGCTGCTTGTCCTAGAAAAAAACGGGATGTACACATCTGGGAGGATTTGAATGTTTCTGGTCTAAAATTCATATTTTAGTCTTTAAATGTCTTTGAATAGTCTGAACGTAGCGAACCCAGATCAGGAGAAGCGGACAGGAAGTGCTGTAGGTCAGCATGGTGGACATCCGGTTGCTCAGACTGGACACATCCTGCTGAAACTGAATATATTGTTGCTGCTTTGTTTATGAGCTGTTTTCTGTCCCAGCCAATCAGGGAGCTAAATTTTCTTCCTGGTTGTTTCAGACAGTGAGAGAGGTTCTGCATGCGTCTTTCAGCAACCCAGTCAGAACCAGGACAAATCCCAGCCTGATAGTGGACGCTGCGGAAGAGCTTACCGTTGGATATAATTTGGGAAGTAGAAATGAGTTCATCTGGCATACAGCAACCATAGAGCGGATTTTATCAGGAAATTCAACCACTTCTGCTTTAAGTTTAATTCAATCTTTATATTTTCACCAAATTTTAATCCAGCATCATCAGATTAAATGAAAAATATTTCAGTGATCCCAAGGAAACAGAGACTATTGATACCCAAGCCAATCAAATCAAATCAAACTTTATTTCTTGAGCACTTTTCATGCCTCAGGCAACACAAAGTGCTTTACAGGATAAAATGAAGTCAAAAGGATTAAAACAAACAGTGGATAAAAAGGCATTTAAAAATAATCGACAAGCTCTTTCCACACACACACACACACACACACACACAAGGACAAAGAGCAAAGAACCCCCCCCCCCCCCCCCCCACACCCACCCACACACACACACACCCACATTCCCCGAAAAACATCATTCCCTGAATACTGTCTCTTTAACTGAATTCTGGTTAATAAAACAACTAAAAACATTCAGTAAGTGATAAAAATTCTGACTTGATGCTGATGTGAGGAGACAATACCTCGGGATCCATCCACACCAGGAGCCAGTCCCCCGCATGCTCATAGGGGCCGCTGCCACAGCAACCGCACAACTCCTAGGCAGCAACGGGGCCACCCCGCGCCACCCAAACAGCAGCGGTCGCCATGACAACAGCCCCCAGACCAAACAGGCAGGGCCCCCAGCGTGCTGGATCCCCATAAGGAAAACACTGGAGTTAAAACCAGAAGTTAAATAACCTTAAGAAGCAGTGAGAAATAAGAGCAACAATAAAAGAAAATATACATATATATATATATATATATACTTTACAATAATGTATTAAAAATAAGAAATCTAATAAAACAATTTAAAAATAAATAAATTAATAAATGAAGTAAATTAAGATAAGTAAATAAAATAAAATTCAGTTAAATGCTAAGCTAAAAAGGTGTGTCTTGAGCCTCTTCTTAAAAACATCAACAGTCTCCGCGGCCCTGAGGTCCTCTGGCAGGCTGGTCCACAGTCGAGGACCATAACAATGGAAAGAGGTCTCACCGTATGTCTTAGTTCTGACTTTAGGAACCACTAAAAGGTTGGTACCAGAGGACCTCAGGGTCTGCGAAGGCTCATAATTAAAAAGGTCGGATAAATAAGAAGGCCCAAGACCATTAAGGCATTTATAAACAAGTAAAAGAATCTTAAAATGAGAAATGTGTGCTGCAGTAATGACATCCAAATATTCTGGTTTTAAAATGTCTCTTATAGACCTTTCTCAGTGACATTTAAGTCACTGTGTTGGAGGCTAAAGCTAAATCCTGGTTCACAAACCTCCAAAACTGCCAACAGATGGAGGTTTAGCTAGCAGGTTCAGCGAGCAGATTTAGCTAGCAAGATCAGCTAGCAGGTTCAGCCAGCAGATTTAGCTAGCATGTTCAGCTAGCAGATTTAGCTAGCAGGTTCAGCCAGCAGGTTTAGCTAGCAGATTTAGTTAGCAGGTTTAGGTAGCAGATTCAGGTAGCAGATTTAGATAGCAGGTTCAGCGAGCAGGTTCAGCTCGCAGATTTAGCTAGCAGGTTCAACTAGCAGATTTAGCTAACAGGTTCAGCTAGCAGATTTAGCTAACAGGTTCAGCTAGCAGATTTAGCTGGCAGTTTTAGGTAGCAGGTTCAGCTAGCAGGATCAGCTAGCATGTTCAGCTAGCAGATTTAGCCTGCACGTTCAGCTAGCAGGTTTAGCTTACAATGAGCTGGTCAGTTTGACAGCAGCAGCAGAACTGGTGGCAGGATGGGAGTCAGATCTCCAGCTGTGGAAAGTTCCCCAAAGCGTTTCATGTTTTACTTAGAAGTTATTGTTTATGTGAGGGAAAAAATTGATATTTTATGGTATTTATTGGCACCAAGAAGGAAAAATGTTACTTTTCATTAACAATTAAACATATCTGGTTTACAACATGCTGAAGGTTGAATTTGTCACATGCTACTATCTTCATCACATTTTCACGAAGAGAAACTTCATTTACTGCTGAACAGCAACAAAGTGCTGCTAACACAGCCGAGAGGCTTCCAGGTATATGCTCTAATGCAGCAACCTTAAAAGTGAAGCCTACAACTGCAGTTCCCCCTTCATCCACTAGGGGCTCCAAAACAGAGCAAATCCCCATAGACTCCCATGTTAAAAAGACCAACTTCACAGCAGAAATAAACATGTTTACAGCAGAAATAAACATGTTTACAGCAGAAGTAAACATGTTTACAGCAGAAATAAACATGTTTACAGCAGAAGTAAACATGTTTACAGCAGAAGTAAACATGTTTACAGCAGAAGTAAACATGTTTACAGCAGAAGTAAACATGTTCACAGCCTGGTGCAAAATCCATTTTAGGTTTAAAGGGACATTGTGTAGCATTTACATCCGCCTGACGTCGGAATCGCCGCTACAAAGTCACGCTGTCACCATGATGGGACCGTGATGGGACCGTGATGGAACCGTGATGGGACCGTGATGGAAACGTGATGGGACCGTGATGGGACCGTGATGGAAACGTGATGGGACCGTGATGGAAACGTGATGGGACCGTGATGGAAACGTGATGGGACCGTGATGGGACGCTGTGCCTCATGGTGTTCTAGACTCGTCGTGCATTAGAACAGAGAAATGCACAGCTCTGAGGTGTTTAATCTTACATATTAGACTGTTTGCCTTGTCTCGTGACTAGAAGGGAAGTCATGTCATCACAACGGGTTAACAACTAAAAAAATAACAAAGCTGAAAATATAATGTAGAAATGCATATTATTTAAAATAAACATTTCCCAAAATAAATCTTTACATCTGTGCAGATTCTGGCTGAAAAGACATTTGTTGTATTTACTGTTTTCTGTCTGTGACTGACGTGTAGCTGTTGGAAGTGATGAAAATACAGCGGATCTCTTAGATTCAACGCAACATTTGTCAGTCAAAGCTGGGCTAAATAATGTTGGGGAGCTAGCAGGACCCAGTCTTGGGTCTTCCCCATAGACTGTATATAAAGGGACGGGCGGAGCCTCTGTGACGTCACCCGTAGGTTTCTGAAGAGCTGAATTGAAGCTCGGTGGGCGGTTCCTATCATCGCCATCTTGGCAGGGACATGCGCGTCGTCTCGCCCGGAAAACACAGAAATGGGCAAAGAGGTGGAGCTGAGAGGGGGGCTGTGAGTGTCATGGTGGATGATTGACATTGAGCGAACTCTGAGCTTTCTGTAGCTAAGAGCTAACCCGGAGATAACAGGAGCTAACCAGCTAACGGAGGTAAGCGGTCTAAAGCTAAGTCATGTTGTTAACTGGCTAAAAACCGCGGTTGTTCTACGTTCTTCTTACTTGAAGCGGGAGATCAGGTACCTGTCAGTCAAAAGGACACGCCCCTAAATATGCCAAACTCTGAGATTAAATTACTTTTAAACAGGCGAGTTAGAAAAAAATTCACTCCCCCCACAGTTGTCATGAAGGTAAACCTGACCTATTAAACCTAAAATGGATTTTTGAACCAGGCTGTAAACATGTTTATTTCTGCTGTAAACATGTTTATTTCTGCTGTAAACATGTTTATTCCTGCTGTAAACGTGTTTATTTCTGCTGTAAACGTGTTTATTTCTGCTGTAAACGTGTTTATTTCTGCTGTAAACATGTTTATTCCTGCTGTAAACGTGTTTATTTCTGCTGTAAACATGTTTATTCCTGCTGTAAACGTGTTTATTTCTGCTGTAAACATGTTTATTCCTGCTGTGAAGTTGGTCTTTTTAACATGGGAGTCTATGGGGATTTGCTGTTTTGCAGCCCCTAGTGGATGAAGGGGGAACTGCAGTTTTATGCACTTCTGCATAGGCTTCACTTTTAACTGCTGGAGGTTGCCGCTTGGTCTTCCCCCAGCTTTGGCTCCTCCCTCCCTGGTTTTGCTCTTTGCGTGATCCAAGGCTTATTTTCTTACCTCCGCCAAGGCATTTATCCGTTTGTGTTCAAGATAACTCAGAAAGTTCTGGATGGATTTTAACTAAATTCCATGGACTTGTTGGAAATGTGAAAAAGAAAAACTGATTTAATCTTGGTGATCTGGATCACCGTTTGGATCCAGGAACTTCGTAAAGGCCGTGGCGGAGGTGCTCTGTTTTTTTTATTCGCAGCTATTTCCACCAACAATTTTCTCTTTCTTGGCTGTTTATCGGGAGATGGCAAATAAACCGAGCCGGGTCGGGGACTATCAGGACGAGGAACCACTTCACCCAGAGGAACATGTCTCTGAGCAGGAGGACCTACCTCAGCTTAAAAGGGGGATTCTGTATCTAACAGGACAGCTGGCAACCAGGCTGCTTGATAGAGACTTGATTCATCCCCGGGGGGAAAATTCAGGCTGTTCCAACAGTTCCTTTTCATAAAAGATAAATAGATTAAATAATAGATTAATATCAGTCTAACTGCAGCTGGAATGAGGGACCTTCTGAATCTGTCCTGCAGCTGCTCCACTGTCCTGCCAGGGTGTGATGGAGATGTTTATTAGCCTGAAGTTTTCTTCTCGACTTCTGCCGAGGACAGAACCAGCCTTCCTGATGTTTGTAGACCTTGTTTGTAATTCTGCTCCCCCAGCAGACACTGTCGATGACGGTGTGGTAGAACATCTGCAGCAGGTCTCTGCAGACACCAGAGGAACTGGCTAGCTAACCGCCTAGAACCGGTTGTGCTACATTCTTGCAGCAGGATAGCTGTCAGTCAAAAGGACATGCTCCCAAACTTTACAATAAAGCACATCTGATGGATGACTTCTACCTCTGATCAGAAGTTATGGAAGTGTAAGCCGTTGCCATCGTGCCCGGTATGCGTTAACGTGTCTTGTGTTGCTTTTAGATGCCAACTCCACTGAGTTCCAGCCGGAGTCGGAGCACCCGGTGGTAGGTTTCCCCTCCAACCACTTGCTTCATCTCTGCACACACACACGCTTTCATCCCCGTTCTCTCTAACTGACCAACCAGGTGATCGACATGCCGGAGCACAACCCCGGGCAGATGGGCGGCACGATGAGACTCGGGAAGAGACGGACCCTCTTCAACGGCACAAGCGTGCTGCGTAAGAAAGCTTCCGGTGCGCGAGGCCGCATGTGCTCTGCTTTTCCTCGGCTCACGGCGCTTCTGTTGCAGGTAAACTCTACGGAGATGCAGAATACGTGGAGGAGAGGCACAGACATCGCTTTGAGGTAGCGACACGCCGCCAGCGTTTACAGAGGAAGCGTTCAGTTCGTGTGGATTTAGTGTGGTTTATTCTTCAGGTGAACCCGGAGCTGAAAAACCACTTTGAAGACAAAGGTTTCCGCTTCGTTGGTCAGGATGTGGAAGGAGAGAGGATGGAGGTCATCGAGCTGGATGGTGAGGCCGTTTCCATGGCAACGTGTCCACGTGTCCATGGCAACGTGTTGTGCAGCATTTGTCTTGTGGATGCGTGTGTGTAAACGTGACTTTTCCAGATCACCCGTATTTCGTTGGAGTGCAGTACCACCCCGAGTTCACCTCTCGCCCCATCAAGCCATCGCCTCCCTACCTGGGTTTGCTTCTGGCTGCTGCAGGCAAACTGCAGAGCTACCTTCAGAAGGGCTGCCGCCTGTCGCCACGGTAACCACCGGACATGCCACATCATCCGCTGAATTACAAACACAGACTTAACCGCCGCCGTCTTTCCAGGGACACGTACAGCGACCGGAGTGGCAGCAGCACGCCAGACTCTGAGATCGCAGACCTGAAGCTGCCTGCAGGCACACCGGACTCAGCATGAACCGAATGCCGGCGGCGGGGGGGGTGCCATGAAGCGGCGTCCCACACCGGCTGTGGCTCCTTGTAAATATGTTCTACATGTATGCTGTGTGAAGGAATGATGAAATAAAGACTTGAGTGGAGTTTACTTTTTATTCACCATGTTTTACAGGTTTTATGTTCAGTCTTTCACCAGCAGAACTCGTCTCTGGACCGCCGCCGCGGCACGCCGTCCATCCTTCGCACCTGGAAAACAAACGCTGGCTTAGCCTTCACCAGAAACGTCTCCTGAACACGTGCACAAGCGTCTGATCTCAGTCCCATATCCGCAAGCTTCATCCAACAGTCCGCATCGTAATGAAGAATCATCCCCGATCAGATGTCATTTATTACAGGATCCATTTAAACACGTACCTTCCCAGTGCCGTTTCCTGAGGCGGCGGCCACAGCAGCCTCAGGCCGCCCAGTTCCCTCTTCCGGTCTGGCCTCGGCATGAGCCGGAGGACAACGTGCACAGCTTCATGAGCAATGTGCTGGGACGCTACGGGGCTCCATTCCGGATCAGCCGCCCCCTGAAAGCAGACGTGTCCAGTTAGAAACCAGCAATCAGCCCTTATTTTATTCTACCGGTCAGAATTCAGGCTCAGCGACTTAAAACATCAATCAGGATGAATCTCAGTGAGGGCAAGTTTGTCATCACAGCCGGTTATCCACCAGACCGGTTCTACGGTCAGCGCTTACCTGTGTGGGGCGTATCTATGGCAACAGTCAGCATCCATGTGGCTGCAGATCTGCAAGAAGAATTCAAGTTAATTTCTACTCTGATGTCCGAGTGTTCGTGCTGAAATGTCCGTGTCCTTCCCCTGAATGTTGCTGAAACAGTTACATGTGAACTGAACAGCGACCGTCGGTGGAAGTCTTCCTCTCGGCTGCCTTTTGACCGTTCGCTGCTACATGCAAACATGAACGGCTTCGATTGGAGCCTGCGGCAAACGATGCAGACGACACCTCACCTGCTCTGTGCCGGTATCCATGGTTGCAGAGGGTGGGTCCTGCCAAGGAGATGATAACGTGTCAAAATTAACTGAATGGTTTAAAAGAATCAAATCCAGAACACACACACACACAGCAGCAAGTGGCCCTGATGGACAGGATGTCAGGTTTACACGTAGAGGTATGTTCTTTAAAAGTCCCTTTCACAATAAAATTGCTTTTATTGTTTGTTCAGCAAAATGTAAGGCAAATTAAGAACTTCATCTTTTTCAAAATCCCACAACTGAGGAAAATTTTCATGGCGCAGGACAACGGCGTCTCCATGTTGGGATTAGCAAGTCATGGGGCAGAGGAGGTATCAGACCACGATGAGGCCTGAGGATGATAATGATAATGAGGCCTGAGGATGATAATGATAATGAGGCCTGAGGATGATAATGATAATGAGGCCTGAGGATGATGATGATAATGAGGCCTGAGGATGATGACGAGGCCTGAGGATGATGACGAGGCCTGATGACGTATCAGCGCCACGTGTTTTCCACACATTAGCAGCTCACCATTAGCAGCGCTAAGCTAAAGCAAACTTCCCTAGTTTTAAAGGGAAGTTTTAATTATCAGTAAGACAGCTTGAGCCATGTACATGTGAGATAAACACTTAACTGCAGTTAAATATGTAATAAATATGTAAAGTGTTACATTAAGTCTTTGGTAAGATCAGCGAACACGCCTGCTAACTAGTGGCTAACTATAAATGTATTCAATATTGAAATTACCGCCATCTTTTTCAGTTGTTGCGATCTTATGTTACGGAGATAAATGTCAGGTTAAATACCAAGGAGACCTGAAGCGAAGCCAAACTCGGTGCAGCCTTACCGGACAGCTTTCTTCCGCTCTTCTCACGGCGGAAAACGGGGTGAAGAGAGGCAGGCCGCGGCGGCCGCTGGCTTTATATAGCATCAGCAGCCGTTCGCTGATTGGCTTGTGTAGATCACATGGTCAGTTTGCATCATGGGAAATGCAGTCTTCTGGTAATCTAACTTATCTGGGGGGGGTTACTACCTGTTTAAACACTGTAATCCCACGGCTAAGGTTTCATTCTTCACTAAGCTTCTTTTCTCCCCTCTCAGGCAAACTATGACACGCAAAAAGAGAGAGTTATATGTTAGAGTAAGTAACAAGTATATATGAAGAGAAGTAAGTTCCCCCTTTCAGAACCACGGACAGCAACAAATCTTTACTGGTCTGTTCCCAGTAACCAGATCCCATCCTGGCGCTGGTTTCTCGCGGTTTCAGACCTTCTTAGTGCTGACACGGTAGCGGTTCGATCCCGCGCAGGGTTGTGGTTTCCAGCAGGTTATGACTGGGCAGAGGTAAACCCATCACATGATCCCTGCGAGCGCCGCGCGCGGCGTCTCTCTCTCAGCAGACACGCCGCGCGCGCAGGGCTTTGTTCCACACGCGCACAGCGACGCACACACCGACGCATCCCGTCCTCTCGTCATGCCATGGATATTTTGTGGCAATACCAGTTCCGAATCATCCTGCTGGGGGACTCCACGGTGGGGAAGTCGTCGCTGCTGAAACGCTTCACGGACGGCATCTACAGCGACGTGGCGGACCCCACGGTCGGCGTGGATTTTTACGCCCGCTCGCTCGACGTGGAGCCCGGGGTGAAGATAAAGCTGCAGCTGTGGGACACGGCCGGCCAGGAGCGGTTCAGGTAGGCAGCGATGCGGGGCTCGGCTCGACGTGGACGCGCACAGCTCCTGCGTCTCTCTAGGCCTTCCAGCCACGTCGCGTTTCCTGCTGTTTGAAAACCTTTTTGTGTGATAAAGTAGGAAATTTCCCGTCCCACCGGGATGTGATGCAGTGTGTGTGTGTGTAAATAAGGGTCAGGATGCAGCACACATCGAGCTGCAACTCCTCACGGATGATGGGCAGCCTCCTCATATTTAGGCCTCAGTTTGATCCCCTTCCATCCTGACTCCTCTGTCTCCAGGGCAACGCAGGGATGACAATCTCTTCGTGTCATGAATTCTTCAGGTGTGTGTATTTTCCGTTCATCCTCCCTGTTGCTGCTTCTACCTCAGCATCCCTCCTGTCAGACGTGATTTTCCTCAGAAGCAGCTTCTGCTTAGATCATCGCACCCTTTGAAGCGTCTGAAGGGTGTTTTCCTCATGCTGTACTTTCACTTGGCTCACAGTGGCTCCGGGAAGTCTCCTTAAAATTATCTGCAGCTTTTCAAACTGTGAGTCTGAATGAAGACCCCACACGGACATGGAAATCTCTCTTCACCGTCCATCTTCTATGGAGGTGGACCCCTGTCTTCTTACTGTGACTGAACAAGGTGGAAACATTCCTCAGAGATTTTGTTCCATATTGACATGAAACATCAAACAGTTTCTGCACATATTCATGAGAATCTCCCGTTCCACCTCATCAGCATGAGAATCTCCCGTTCCACCTCATCACCAAGAGAATCTCCCGTTCCACCTCATCACCAAGAGAATCTCCCGTTCCACCTCATCAGCATGAGAATCTCCCGTTCCACCTCATCACCAAGAGAATCTCCCGTTCCACCTCATCAGCATGAGAATCTCCCGTTCCACCACATCACCATGAGAATCTCCCGTTCCACCTCATCACCAAGAGAATCTCCCGTTCCACCTCATCACCATGACAATCTCCCGTTCCACCTCATCAGCATGAGAATCTCCCGTTCCACCTCATCACCATGACAATCTCCCGTTCCACCTCATCACCAAGAGAATCTCCCGTTCCACCTCATCACCATGACAATCTCCCGTTCCACCTCATCAGCATGAGAATCTCCCGTTCCACCTCATCACCATGACAATCTCCCGTTCCACCTCATCACCATGAGAATCTCCCGTTCCACCTCATCACCAAGAGAATCTCCCGTTCCACCTCATCACCAAGAGAATCTCCCGTTCCACCTCATCACCAAGAGAATCTCCCGTTCCACCTCATCACCATGACAATCTCCCGTTCCACCTCATCAGCATGAGAATCTCCCGTTCCACCTCATCACCATGACAATCTCCCGTTCCACCTCATCACCATGAGAATCTCCCGTTCCACCTCATCACCATGACAATCTCCCGTTCCACCTCATCACCATGAGAATCTCCCGTTCCACCTCATCACCATGAGAATCTCCCGTTCCACCTCATCACCATGAGAATCTCCCGTTCCACCTCATCATGATGAGAATCTCCTGTTCCACCTCATCACCATGAGAATCTCCCATTCCACCTCATCACCATGAGAATCTCCCGTTCCACCTCATCACCATGAGAATCTCCCATTCCACCTCATCACCATGAGAATCTCCCGTTCCACCTCATCACCATGAGAATCTCCCATTCCACCTCATCACCATGAGAATCTCCCGTTCCACCTCATCATGATGAGAATCTCCTGTTCCACCTCATCATAATGAGAATCTCCCGTTCCACCTCATCACCATGAGAATCTCCCGTTCCATCTCATCACCATGAGAATCTCCCGTTCCACCTCATCACCATGAGAATCTCCCGTTCCACCTCATCACCATGAGAATCTCCCGTTCCACCTCATCACCATGACAATCTCCCGTTCCACCTCATCACCATGAGAATATCCCGTTCCACCTCATCACCATGAGAATCTCCCGTTCCACCTCATCACCATGACAATCTCCCGTTCCACCTCATCATAATGAGAATCTCCCGTTCCACCTCATCACCATGAGAATCTCCCGTTCCACCTCATCACCATGAGAATCTCCCATTCCACCACATCACCATGAGAGTCTCCCGTTCCACCTCATCACCATGAGAATCTCCCGTTCCACCTCATCACCATGAGAATCTCCCGTTCCACCTCATCACCATGAGAATCTCACGTTCCACCACATCACCATGAGAGTCTCCCGTTCCACCTCATCACCATGAGAATCTCCCGTTCCACCTCATCACCATGAGAATCTCCCGTTCCACCTCATCACCATGAGAATCTCCCGTTCCACCTCATCACCATGAGAATCTCCCGTTCCACCTCATCACCATGAGAATCTCCCGTTCCACCTCATCACCAAGAGAATCTCCCGTTCCACCTCATCATAATGAGAATCTCCCGTTCCACCTCATCACCATGAGAATCTCCCGTTCCACCTCATCACCATGAGAATCTCACGTTCCACCACATCACCATGAGAGTCTCCCGTTCCACCTCATAGCCATGAGAATCTCCCGTTCCACCTCATCACCATGAGAATCTCCCGTTCCACCTCATCACCATGAGAATCTCACGTTCCACCACATCACCATGAGAGTCTCCCGTTCCACCTCATCACCATGAGAATCTCCCGTTCCACCTCATCACCATGAGAATCTCCCGTTCCACCTCATCACCATGAGAATCTCCCGTTCCACCTCATCATGATGAGAATCTCCTGTTCCACCTCATCACCATGAGAATCTCCCGTTCCACCTCATCACCATGAGAATCTCCCGTTCCACCTCATCACCATGAGAATCTCCCGTTCCACCTCATCATGATGAGAATCTCCCGTTCCACCTCATCACCATGAGAATCTCCCGTTCCACTTCATCACCATGAGAATCTCCCGTTCCACCTCATCATAATGAGAATCTCCCGTTCCATCACATCACCATGAGAATCTCCCGTTCCACCTCATCACCATGAGAATCTCCCGTTCCACCTCATCATGATGAGAATCTCCTGTTCCACCTCATCACCATGAGAATCTCCCGTTCCACCTCATCACCAAGAGAATCTCCCGTTCCATCTCATCACCATGAGAATCTCACGTTCCACCACATCACCATGAGAGTCTCCCGTTCCACCTCATCACCATGAGAATCTCCCGTTCCACCTCATCACCATGAGAATCTCCCGTTCCACCTCATCACCATGAGAATCTCCCGTTCCACCTCATCACCATGAGAATCTCCCATTCCACCTCATCATGATGAGAATCTCCCGTTCATCCTCATCACCAAGAGAATCTCCCGTTCCACCTCATCACCATGAGAATCTCCAGTTCCACCTCATCACCATGAGAATCTCCCGTTCCACCTCATCACCATGAGAATCTCCCGTTCCACCTCATCACCATGACAATCTCCCGTTCCACCACATCACCATGAGAATTTCCCGTTCCACCTCATCACCATGAGAATCTCCCGTTCCACCACATCACCATGAGAATCTCCCGTTCCACCACATCACCAAGAGAATCTCCCGTTCCACCTCATCACCATGACAATCTCCCGTTCCACCACATCGCCATGAGAATCTCCCGTTCCACCACATCACCATGAGAATCTCCCGTTCCACCTCATCACCATGAGAATCTCCCGTTCCACCTCATCACCAAGAGAATCTCCCGTTCCACCTCATCACCATGACAATCTCCCGTTCCACCTCATCACCATGAGAATCTCCCGTTCCACCTCATCACCATGAGAATCTCCCGTTCCACCTCATCACCATGAGAATCTCCCTTTCCACCTCATCACCAAGAGAATCTCCCGTTCCACCTCATCACCATGAGAATCTCCCTTTCCACCTCATCACCATGAGAATCTCCCGTTCCACCTCATCACCATGAGAATCTCCCGTTCCACCTCATCACCATGAGAATCTCCCGTTCCACCTCATCACCATGAGAATCTCCCTTTCCACCTCATCACCATGAGAATCTCCCGTTCCACCTCATCACCATGAGAATCTCCCGTTCCACCTCATCACCAAGAGAATCTCCCGTTCCACCTCATCATAATGAGAATCTCCCGTTCCACCTCATCACCATGAGAATCTCCCGTTCCACCTCATCACCATGAGAATCTCCCGTTCCACCTCATCACCATGAGAATCTCCCGTTCCACCTCATCATGATGAGAATCTCCTGTTCCACCTCATCACCATGAGAATCTCCCGTTCCACCTCATCACCAAGAGAATCTCCCGTTCCACCTCATCACCATGAGAATCTCACGTTCCACCACATCACCATGAGAGTCTCCCGTTCCACCTCATCATAATGAGAATCTCCCGTTCCACCTCATCACCATGAGAATCTCCCGTTCCACCTCATCATCATGAGAATCTCCTGTTCCACCTCATCACCATGAGAATCTCCCGTTTCACCTCATCACCATGAGAATCTCCCGTTCCACCTCATCACCATGAGAATCTCCCGTTCCACCTCATCACCATGAGAATCTCCCGTTCCACCTCATCACCATGAGAATCTCACGTTCCACCACATCACCATGAGAATCTCCCGTTCCACCTCATCACCATGAGAATCTCCCGTTCCACCTCATCACCATGAGAATCTCACGTTCCACCACATCACATTGAGAATCTCCCGTTCCACCTCATCACCATGAGAATCTCCCGTTCCACCTCATCACCATGAGAATCTCCCGTTCCACCTCATCACCATGAGAATCTCCCGTTCCACCTCATCATGATGAGAATCTCCTGTTCCACCTCATCATAATGAGAATCTCCCGTTCCACCTCATCACCATGAGAATCTCCCGTTCCACTTCATCACCATGAGAATCTCCCGTTCCAACTCATCATAATGAGAATCTCCCGTTCCATCACATCACCATGAGAATCTCCCGTTCCACCTCATCACCATGAGAATCTCCCGTTCCACCTCATCACCATGAGAATCTCCCGTTCCACCTCATCATGATGAGAATCTCCTGTTCCACCTCATCACCATGAGAATCTCCCGTTCCACCTCATCACCAAGAGAATCTCCCGTTCCACCTCATCACCATGAGAATCTCACGTTCCACCACATCACCATGAGAGTCTCCCGTTCCACCACATCACCATGAGAATCTCCCGTTCCACCTCATCACCATGAGAATCTCCCGTTCCACCTCATCACCATGAGAATCTCCCGTTCCACCTCATGGTGATGAGAATCTCCTGTTCCACCTCATCACCATGACAATCTCCCGTTCCACCACATCACCATGAGAATCTCCCGTTCCACCTCATCATGATGAGAATCTCCTGTTCCACCTCATCACCATGAGAATCTCCCGTTCCACCACATCACCATGAGAATCTCCCGTTCCACCACATCACCATGAGAATCTCCCATTCCACCTCATCATGATGAGAATCTCCCGTTCCACCTCATCACCAAGAGAATCTCCCGTTCCACCACATCACCATGAGAATCTCCCGTTCCACCACATCACCATGAGAATCTCCCGTTCCACCTCATCACCAAGAGAATCTCCCGTTCCACCACATCACCATGAGAATCTCCCGTTCCACCTCATCACCATGAGAATCTCCCGTTCCACCTCATCACCATGAGAATCTCCCGTTCAACCACATCACCATGAGAATCTCCCGTTCCACCTCATCACCATGAGAATCTCCCGTTCCACTGCTGCTGCTGGATGTTTTCTCTTCTTCAGACCTTCTCTCCTGGAGATGGTTGTGGGTGAAAATCCCAGTAAATACTCAGACCAACAACCTGCTTTATTCTCGCTCTGATGCTCGTCATTAGCTTCATTATATGACCGTATGATGCCATTCATTAATAAGGGAGCCTGGTGAGCTCCATTAAGACCTTTTGGTAACATATGATGTCTGTTATATGTTTTAGATTAAGGAAATGCATCTGTGCACAGAAAACCCACAGTGTTTAATATCAGTTACATGTGGGCACAACTGGGCAGCCTTCTGGTGTAAACACACTCTGTTCAGCTTGAGCACATTCACACAAGCTAAGCTACACTCTCTATAACATACAACTGTTGCAGAGCTCTCACCACACACAGAGGGAAGGGTTGTGGTTATGCAACCAACACAGATGGGCCTGGCTGTTGGCCTTCATAGAGAGATCACTGGAGATGGGTGTAGGCAGACCTGAGTTAAAACCCCTGAAAACCAGGAAAGTACTTGTTCTCCTGCTTTTCCTTCTGTAGCATCGCCAAGCTAAAGGCCCCACTGATACTAGCAAGAATAGCCAATAGCTTAGACCGGTCCACGTAGTTATAGACTGACCCAATCTGGAAGAAACGCTGTGTGTAGTACCAAGCGAAGCAGAACCAGAACCATGCCAGGCTCCTAAAACTCCTGCTGACCAGTCACATTTCAGGAAACATCTGAACAGATGATAAGAGGATGTTAGGGAGGTATTTATTAAAGTCATGCAGATTTCACACCTAACCTAATGATGATGAGTCTTAGAGGCAGCTGAATGCAGATGTTTTCAAGCCTCATTTCTGCTCTACGTTTAAAAAACGGACTGGAAACTATCAGACTAGCAGACTGGATGTGTTGCTTGTAGAACCTGCTCCTACATGAGTCCCAGCGCGAGTCCTAGCATGAGTCCCAGCACGGGTCCCAGCATGAGTCCCAGTGCGAGTCCCTACATGAGTCCCGGCGCGAGTCCCTAAATGAGTCCTTACATGAGTTCAAGAGCGAGTCCCAGTGTGAGTCCCAGCGTGAGTCCCAGCATGTGTCCCAGCATGAGTCCCAGCAAGAGTCCCTACATGAGTCCAAGTGCGAGTCCCAGCGTGGGTCCCAGCGTGAGTCCAAGCACGGGTCTGAGCATGAGTCCCAGCGCGAGTCCCTACATGAGTCCAAGCGCGAGTCCCAGCGTGGGTCCCAGCGTGAGTCCCAGCATGAGTCCCAGCATGAGTCCCAGCGTGAGTCCCAGCACGGGTCCCAGCGCGAGCCCCAGCTCGAGTCTCTACATGCTACATGAGTCCCTGCACAAGTCCCAGCACGGGTCCCAGAGCGAATTCCTACATGAGTCCCAACATGAGTCCCAGCACGTATCCCAGCACGAGTCGCAGAGTGAGTCCCAGCACGAGTCACAGCTCGAGTCACAGAGAGAGTCCTAGAGTCCCAGAGCAAGTCCCAGAGCAAGTCCTAGCACGAGTCCCAGAGCGAGTCCCTGTATGAGTCGCTGTGTGAGTCCCAGTGCAAGTTGGAAAATGGTTCTACAGTTCTACAGTGGGTCTGTAATGCTGTCTGGTTCAGACCCAATATCTCATGATGATTCAGCCTTCACCTGCTAACATGTCATTGTTATGTTTTCCCACCAGGTCCATCACAACATCATATTACCGTAACTCCGTTGGAGGCCTGCTAGTCTTTGACCTTACCAACCGCAAGACCTTTGAGCACATAAGGGAATGGCACAAAGAGGTGAGTGAGCACATCCTGCCTCACCACATGGTCTACATCCTTATCGGCCACAAGAGCGACCTCAACAAGGACCGCAAGGTGAGCCGGGACGAGGCGGAGCAACTCGCTGCCGAGCTGGGCATCCGCTACGTTGAGACGTCGGCCAAGTGCAACAGCAATGTGGACCGGGCCTTTGAGCTGCTGACCAGAGACATCTACGAGCTGATGAAGATGGGGGAGATTGTGACCCGTGATGGCTGGGACGGCGTGAAAAGCGGCCTCACTGCCAAGGTCCTTTACCCAGGAGAGGATGAGGAGGAAATACCTCAACAAGCTTCTGCTGAAAAGGGATGCCACTGCTGAATGAGAACCATTAGTATCTGAACACCATCCCATCACACTGTGAGCTCAGCTCGTCCATCCAAATCCCATCACTCAGGCGCGACACCCTGGGACATCACCACGCATCACTTCCCCACCTTGTAATTTCTGCTCTATGTGTGGGTCACGTTGACAACAAAGCAGGCTGATTCTCATTGTCCACATGGCGTAGCATGAGATGTTCTGGGCCTTGTTCTGGCTTGGAGAACCTCCAAAACATGCCAGTGTGATCCAGTTTTTGGGGTTTAGACTGTAGCCGTTTCCCATTTTCTTCATAGTGGCGCACATGGGCAAGCTGGTGAAAGAATGGGCAGAAGGAGCGCTATGGGTCATTATGGGTCCGGTGTTGCTTCCATTTCCCGGTACTGTTGTGGGTTTCTACCTGTCAAGATTTGTGCAACGCTTTGCCTGCAATCTGTTGTTACTCTGAAATTGTAAATAATAATGACAACAGAGATGTAGACTTAAAGTCAATGAAAGCTAATTAACTGCAATGAGTGTCACCATCTTCAACTAATCAGCTCCTCCTGCTGTTGTAAGCTGTGTGCACTTAGGCCAAACTGGCATTTGATCACTTTGTGAATAGATGAGTAATGTCTATAAATAGAGACTATTTGTAGTTAAGGTGTACACATAAAAAAATAAATCGTTGTCATTAAGATAGGCAATCCCATTAAGGTAGCTGTATGTAGTGTCAACATCAGCCAGCTGCATGCAACAGGGTCTTCTCTCAGTCATTAGGTTGAATTTCACCTGCAGCCATTTGCAGTTTCAATAAACATCCATTAATAATGCCTATAGATTTGTCCTCAAAAACATCACACAGGCCAGAAGAAAGAAGAGTGCTAACTCAAAAAATTCTCTGTTTACATGGATGTGTTGATCATGTGTTCCAAACACATAGCAGAGCAGGAGCTTTGGGTGTTATTGTGGAAAATGTTCATCCAGGATGTCGCCATTTAATTAATTCACACTTTTTCATGGAATTCATTGAGAACACTGATATGTGATGTATGTCTATATGTGACTAATTTGTTTTTCTGCTGTTTCACACCAGCTGGAGACTGAAGAGAAGCAGTTTCAATGTAAAACAATCACAAATAAACCATAAAAGAAGGTACATATGTATGGAAGCTTTAGGCTTTTCTTAGTTGTTTGGTCAAATCCATGGAGAAAGTACGGCAGCGCCTTCATCTGCTGTGTTTTTACAGCCCTGTTGGATGCAGACCCTGTTTACACACCCTTTCCATGCAAAACGTGAAACTTTTGCCTGCGATTATGAAAAAAATTGCATTTACACCCCAGTAGAATAAAAACTTCATGCACGAAAATGAAAATAGAACCAGAAATGATGTTGTGCACATGCCAGACCTCTGGAGGGCAGTGACTCAACAACACACCCCGATGTGCGCCACAGTCTCATAGGACCAGAAAACACAACAACAAGAGCGCTGTGCTCCAACCGCCATGCTGGCTCGCCAATAATGCAGTTCTCACAATTGGACTAGTCGTCAGGTCTCATCCAGGGTAACCCTTGCTGATTACTGGCGCATGTGTGTCGGCATAAATGTTCAGACAAATAGCAAGTTTTGCTTCAACAGAATTCAGAAGTGCAAAAAGAAAAGATTCAGGACAGTTACCATATTTTTGTGGTTTTATCCACCCAAAACTGTGGAAACAGGAGGCCAGAATGTAAAACTCCAACATGATACTGCTTCAGGGTCGTGCCGTAAGCAAGGCTGTATGGTGCGTTTAAGCAGCCTCAGAAATCCAAGCAGCCCAGAGTAGGAGACGGTAAGCAGGTAGCTGGTGTTTTAGTTGCACCAACTGGTAAAAAGTAGTTGCCTCTAAAATAGCCAATTTGTGAGCGTTACAAATGTATGAAAGAAAAATCAAAAAGCTAAATGTCACCAAGAACACCAGCCAATTTAGGTGGTTATGATTGATAAGCCAAATATTAATGGATAGTTTTATGAACTCACAACAACTCACTGCTGTTTGCACTTGAAACTTCATTCATTCATTCATTCATTATCCGAACCGCTTCATCCGATGAAGGGTCGCGGGGAAGTTGGAGTCTATCCCAGCAGTTTTTGGGCGAAAGGCGAGGTACACCCTGGACAGCTTGCCAGTCCAACGCTGCACTTGAAACTTAACAGATACAAAATAAATCAAAAAGAATTTTAATAAAGATAATTAGCTACTGGTGGTACAATCTTTAAATTTAGAATCTTGGGTTCCTTTGTGAATTATGAGTTCCCAGCTTGGTGTTCCGAGATTGCTTCATCATTTCGGGCAAAATTTTCTTAATATTACAAATTCTGAGGACAACACATGTTTAGAGCCGTTGGAGTGACATCCTCCTCCATGGAGTGACCCTCTTATAGACAGCACATGAAAGATGGACGGAGCCTCCTGTGGTTAAAAGTGAAGCCTATACGGTAGTACATAAAACTGCAGTTCCCCCTTCATCCACTAGGGGCTGCAAAACAGAGCAAATCCCCATAGACTCCCATGTTAAAACGACCAGCAGCATATTTACAGCAGGAATAAACACGTTTACGGCAGGTTTATAGTCCATCCTTTGAATTGGGTAGGACAGAATTGTGCTAGCCTTCAAATGGAAACTGCGACACAAATACACTTAATAACCACTGAAGTTCATATCAGAGCAAACACTCCGTAAGCTGAGAACGCAGAGTACGACACAGCAAACTGAGTCCATATCGCACATAGAACAACAACAAAAAAACCCTAATTTTATTATGCTGTGAATGTGTTTTTAAATTACAATTTTCTCCAAAGTCATTCTTACAGCAACACAGAAACAAGCTAAAAAGAAAAGTTAGAAACTTTAAGGTGTCTAATGTTAGATAAATTACAGAACGTAAATCACCATTTAGCATGCTAACTTTTAACAACGCTAAAATGTTTTTCTCCTCTGCGCTGTGAACATGAACAAGTGGTTCTGCTCCATGTTTTGGCTAAATTCGACTCGCGAGTAAAACTTTGAACTGGGCCGGGTTGATAAAACAATCCTATGTGGTTTTGAGCTAACAAATTTTAGTTAACTGTTTTAGCTAACTGTTGCTAGAATAATGAGTTCCAAAACAAAATCTGTACTTGGGTCTGATATCCGGTGGATGGATGGGAAGATGGCCACCTCTCCCTGCAGCTAACAGAAGAGCAGCTTGTGTACTAGCTTGTGCTAGACTTCTCCAGTTTGGCATCAGTAGCAGAGTCTGATGCGAACTAGCCCAATGAAAACATCATTTTTAGGCCAAAATACTGAACTAGGCTACAGTTGCTGACTTGGAGGTTGCCTCAGATACCCAAATGTATGAAAATGTTTTTCCCTTTTTGTCATGTAAAAAAGACCCAAGCTAGCTGCTTCCTTTTCCGCACTTAGCAAGCTTAGCTAGGCTAGTAGCATCCTTGCTCCAGACATGACACAAGCCTTCATCGAGTCAGCTAGATTTCAAACTCAAGAGTTTTTCTCGTCATTTCTAGAGAGCTGTCCTGACAGATAACACTTACAGAAATCTCAAAGGGAAACGTTTTAAATATAAAGTCTCTTTTTTTGGCTCACTGCTGATATACTGATGATATAACGTGGGTTTTTCATGGGTGAAAGTATTTTGTTTTCAGTCAGTTCTAAGTTGGTCTTTTCTTAGCAGTAAGCTGTGTTCATGCATATCTGCACACAGGAACTTGCGTTAATTCTTTCTGAGATGTCCATGAAGGCTTTTGACTACAGGGCCAAATACTCTGCTGAAAACAAGCCTGGAATGTTGATCAGATCATAACACCAACAACCTTTCACAAAAGCACATGTACACACAGCAAAGAACCAGAGATGATGCATTCTGCACATTTTACTTTGCGTTACGGTGACCGAACTCACTTAGAAAAAGATTACTTATGTATTAATCACTTGTATGTAATATCTGAGTAATATAGTGTACAGTATTTTGTTTCAGCTCGGTCATTTGTAAGGAATGTATTCTGGTACATCAGATTCACATGAGGACTGTGCGCTCTATATATATTAATGTTAGCATTTCCTCAGTACGGACAAAGGCTTTGTAGTTGGAGTGTCACACCCTGAAACCCTGTTAGATCTTCTTTCACTTAAAATATTCTGACTCTTTCACTACCTTCATCACTTGCATCTCTCATATATACAGGGGTAAAATGTCAAATATTGTATGCTAATCATGTCTGGAAGCTGTTCTCCAGTGAGCATGACTGTCATTTCTTCATGCTCCACATACAGTACAGATGGCAGACGATTCAGCTAACAGAACAAGAGATGCGTTATGAGACACCTCAATAATAACCAGTGAGAAACAGCCAAACATTTACATTTTCAAATGCATTTTTATCTTATGAGTTGTTCTATTACATTAACAGCAACTGTCCTGATGATGGCGACCATAACTACTTTCAGTCCAAATCTAGCCTCGAGAGAAGATTCCTTTTTTCGAAAATCTGTGTATTTGCTTTTTCTATAAAGTATGATGAAAGATTTATGCCATGATCTGAGTCAGCGAGTGGAGTTTAACATAAAGGCTGGAGGCGGGAGGCTAACTAAGTTGGGCTTAAAATGTGAAGTCTCTCAGCTAAAACTTGTGAAGGTTACTCAAGCTATAAAACACAAGTTTTATGTTTTGATTTAAAAATATTGACTTATTTTGTACACATTTTTTATATGCAATAAATATAAACTAACAAAGTATAAACTAACAAAGTTCTATATATTCAACAGAAGGCAGTTAGTGATTCGCTTTTAGCGTCACAATTTATTCTGTCTATTCTTAACCTACATGTGAATAAATTATGATACTTTAATTGCATCCATCAGCTGTATTATTTGTTTAATATAACAAACTCAAGATCAGCGTTGCCATCTTAGCGACTTTGTCACTTTCGGACACTTGTAGCAACTTTTGTTTTTTTCCAAAAAAGCGACTAGCGACCACTGCAGCAACTTTTTCTGCTGTTACGGGAGACTTTGAGACTGATATGAAAGCAGGTATATTTGTGGCGCAGCAGTCCGAGCTCTCAGCTGCAGTGGGAGTGGGAAGCCGTCACCTCCATGACCGGGCCAGGAAGCTGCTGCTGGCTGATCCCATCCAGCGCCACATGATAATGTCTGACAGAATAACATAAACATAAGTTAGAAGTACTGTAACATGTTGTCAACTTCTAAACTACATTTAATGAAAACTAAAATAAAATCATAGAAAATACTGACAATAAACTTTTTATGTTCTACACATATTTAAGGTTTTAAATCATCAATTTAGCCTCCCCCATGACATTATTCCTCTCCAACGTCCGTTACAACCATGTGTAGCAGCTGGACTATGCAAATTAGGTGATGACATCATATAGCGACTTTTAGGACAGCCAATAGCGACTTTTCTTACTGAGGAGGTGGCAACTCTGCTCAAGATGGTGCACAAGCGGTCGATGTTAATCCAGTGGCTCAGTTGGCTTATGCTAAGACTATCTTATATAGTAGTTTGCGATTAATTAGTGAGAGTAGAAGTTGGATTTTTACACTCAAAAATGTTGTGCAAAGACGTTTTTACTAAATTAATCATTTCTGTTTGTATTGTAGAAGTAAAATTTCATGTAAACGTTGCTCTTTGCGGGCTAAAGATTAACTTTCTATTTCTGTAGAGGAAAATGCCATCTAAGGCCACGTTTCTCTGCATTGTAAAACAACACCTACCAGGAGACCTAAACATTGTGTTGTTTGGCGGCAGCGGGGTAGGAAGCAAGGCGAATCTGAGCTCACTCTGAAGGAAGAAATCTAAGACGCACATTTTAATCTGTGTAACTACACCGTTTAATCTTGTTTTATTGTTTTAAATCCCTGATCAGCCTTCTCCACCAGAATCAGCATCTGTTTGGTCTGAAAACATGAGATCGAACAGCGTCTGTTCTGCAGGCGCCACATTCCACGTAATTCAAGAAATGTTTTTCTTCATTTTATACATAATATGTAAAAGGGTTTATCCTTTCTTTAATGTGATTTTATTTATTGTTTAAATAAATAAATAGATGTTAATTAAATTCTCTGTTCTACTTGGAGTTTTTTCTTCATCCTCTTTTTCTCACCCCTCCTTTCCACACCAGGGTTTGGCGCCATCTTGTGACCCATTCTATAACAATTACCTAAATTTGTCTATCTGATTCATATCTAGTTGTCAAGATGAGCATTGATAATAATAATAAGAAGAACTTTTCTTTTACCTTGAATTGGTTCATTGCTTATCAGCTCATTGTGTATATGTCAAACAGTATTGCATTCTACTCCCCCATTCTACTACTCGGGTTAGGGTTATTAATTTGTGTTACTACATATCAGTCAAAAGTTAAGACGCGCCTAACTTATCGGTTTGATGAACGACATTCTGTTCATACCTCTAAATTGTACTGTTTTTTCCATTACAAAATAATTTAATTTCCTCTTCGTTACTGTGTCACTTTTATTCACGACATATGGGCAGAAATAGTAAGGAGAGCAAATATGACGTTTTTCTTTCATTAGTTTGTTTGTCTCTTGTACAAGCCAGAAGGAACACGGCAAGGCAATGGCTGTGTCTCAATCAGCGCACTAACACTACTTCGCGCACTATGTTTCAGTGCGTTTACACTGACTTTTGTGCAAAAAACTCAGTGCCCTGAAAGTACCCGGATGCTGCCCTAAACCCGCCCATAAATGTAGTGTGGAACGATGGACACTTCGCGCACTAAATCGACGCCATTTTGCTGACGTAGCGGAAGAGGATGGACTTTCCATCAGTTTACCAGGTAAATAATGGCGGAGTTTAACGCCGGTCCAGGCGGGGATTCATTTGTATAAATGTAAGTATTAAATTATTCCGTTATGATTGTGATGTATACTGCAACCTGCTAATCTATCCCTGACGACAGTTATGGATCTGACCATTTGTCAGACTCGGTAGTTAGCACCGTAGCTTAGCACACTGTTAGCAGTTTTTATCCGCTGTAGTGGACGTATACAGGTTATATGTGTTATAAATGATGACTGTTATAGGTTCTGTATGTTCATTCATCCTTGTTGAACGTCCAGATGAAGCATTGTGGTGTTTATAACGTAAACTATTAATACCGATATAGCGCCAGTTTTTAGAGAGCGGTCCGTTACTATGGTTACCACTGATGCCATAAATCTGCATCGAATCGTCAGATCTGAACTGCTGAGAAAATAAACATAGTAGTGAATTTAGTTGGTTTGATTATTAGAATGCAAAGTGTGTAACTTTCTTCTGCATGGCTCCACCTCGTCTGTCCCTGATTGGAAATCCATCGAGTGTGTGTGTGTGTGTTTAGTTTACATTGTAGTTGGTGTCATGTAATATTTACTGGATGTTTCGTGTGTTTTGTGTATGGTAATAAATTAATAGTTACAAAATATATAATTATATTAGAAAAATGTAAAGAGAAGTTCATTGTAGATCTTCATCATATAGAGACACACAATTTGTTTCCCATTCGCCAAATTATTTATTGTTTAGATATAAATGCAGTCATGATCTGGGGAGTAACACATCATTACCATCCTCTGCCTCTCATCAGCCTCACAGACGGTTCCTGGAGACGCTGCTGGTTCTCCTGCTGGTTGTTCCCCAGCAGACGGACCTCCACCTGGTCTCTAGGATCCTGAAAGACGGACCTCCACCTGGTCTCTAGGATCCTGAAAGACGGACCTCCACCTGGTCTCTAGGATCCTGAAAGACGGACCTCCACCTGGTCTCTGGGATCCTGAAAGACGGACCTCCACCTGGTCTCTAGGATCCTGAAAGACGGACCTCCACCTGGTCTCTAGGATCCTGAAAGAGGGACCTCCACCTGGTCTTTAGGATCCTGAAAGACGGACCTCCACCTGGTCTCTAGGACCCTGAGAGACGGACCTCCACCTGGTCTCTAGGATCCTGAAAGACGGACCTCCACCTGGTCTCTAGGACCCTGAGAGACGGACCTCCACCTGGTCTCTAGGATCCTGAAAGATGGACCTCCACCTGGTCTCTAGGATCCTGAGAGACGGACCTCCACCTGGTCTCTGGGATCCTGAAAGACGGACCTCCACCTGGTCTCTGGGATCCTGAAAGACGGACCTCCACCTGGTCTCTAGGATCCTGAAAGACGGACCTCCACCTGGTCTCTAGGATCCTGAAAGACGGACCTCCACCTGGTCTCTAGGATCATGAAAGACGGACCTCCACCTGGTCTCTGGGATCCTGAAAGACGGACCTCCACCTGGTCTCTAGGATCCTGAGAGACGGACCTCCACCTGGTCTCTGGGATCCTGAAAGACGGACCTCCACCTGGTCTCTAGGGTCCTGAAAGACTGACCTCCACCTGGTCTCTAGGATCCTGGAAGACGGACCTCCACCTGGTCTCTAGGATCCTGAAAGACGGACCTCCACCTGGTCTCTGGGATCCTGAAAGACGGACCTCCACCTGGTCTCTAGGATCCTGAAAGACGGACCTCCACCTGGTCTCTGGGATCCTGAAAGACGGACCTCCACCTGGTCTCTAGGGTCCTGAAAGACGGACCTCCACCTGGTCTCTAGGACCCTGAAAGACGGACCTCCACCTGGTCTCTAGGATCCTGAAAGACGGACCTCCACCTGGTCTCTAGGATCCTGAAAGACGGACCTCCACCTGGTCTCTAGGATCCTGAAAGACGGACCTCCACCTGGTCTCTAGGATCCTGAAAGACGGACCTCCACCTGGTCTCTAGGATCCTGAAAGACGGACCTCCACCTGGTCTCTGGGATCCTGAAAGACAGACCTCCACCTGGTCTCTGGGATCCTGAAAGACGGACCTCCACCTGGTCTCTAGGATCCTGAAAGACGGACCTCCACCTGGTCTCTGGGATCCTGAAAGACGGACCTCCACCTGGTCTCTGGGATCCTGAAAGACAGACCTCCACCTGGTCTCTGGGATCCTGAAAGACGGACCTCCACCTGGTCTCTAGGATCCTGAAAGACGGACCTCCACCTGGTCTCTGGGATCCTGAAAGACGGACCTCCACCTGGTCTCTGGGATCCTGAAAGACGGACCTCCACCTGGTCTCTGGGATCCTGAAAGACAGACCTCCACCTGGTCTCTGGGATCCTGAAAGACGGACCTCCACCTGGTCTCTAGGATCCTGAAAGACGGACCTCCACCTGGTCTCTAGGGTCCTGAAAGACGGACCTCCACCTGGTCTCTAGGATCCTGAAAGACGGACCTCCACCTGGTCTCTAGGATCCTGAAAGACGGACCTCCACCTGGTCTCTGGGATCCTGAAAGACGGACCTCCACCTGGTATCTAGGATCCTGAAAGACGGACCTCCACCTGGTCTCTAGGATCCTGAAAGACGGACCTCCACCTGGTCTCTAGGATTATGAAAGACGGACCTCCACCTGGTCTCTAGGATCCTGAAAGACGGACCTCCGCCTGGTCTCTAGGATCCTGAAAGACGGACCTCCGCCTGGTCTCTAGGATCCTGAAAGACGGACCTCCGCCTGGTCTCTAGGATCCTGAAAGACGGACCTCCACCTGGTCTCTAGGATCCTGAAAGACGGACCTCCACCTGGTCTCTAGGATCCTGAAAGACGGACCTCCACCTGGTCTCTAGGGTCCTGAAAGACGGACCTCCACCTGGTCTCTAGGATCCTGAAAGACGGACCTCCACCTGGTCTCTAGGATCCTGAAAGACGGACCTCCACCTGGTCTCTAGGGTCCTGAAAGACGGACCTCCACCTGGTCTCTAGGGTCCTGAAAGAGGGACCTCCACCTGGTCTCTAGGATCCTGAAAGACGGACCTCCACCTGGTCTCTAGGATCCTGGAAGACGGACCTCCACCTGGTCTCTAGGATCCTGAAAGACGGACCTCCACCTGGTCTCTAGGGTCCTGAAAGACGGACCTCCACCTGGTCTCTAGGGTCCTGAAAGACGGACCTCCACCTGGTCTCTGGGATCCTGAAAGACGGACCTCCACCTGGTCTCTAGGGTCCTGAAAGACGGACCTCCACCTGGTCTCTAGGGTCCTGAAAGACAGACCTCCACCTGGTCTCTGGGATCCTGAAAGACGGACCTCCACCTGGTCTCTAGGGTCCTGAAAGACGGACCTCCACCTGGTCTCTGGGATCCTGAAAGACGGACCTCCACCTGGGTCTCTAGGGTCCTGAAAGACAGACCTCCACCTGGTCTCTGGGATCCTGAAAGACGGACCTCCACCTGGTCTCTGGGATCCTGAAAGACGGACCTCCACCTGGTCTCTGGGATCCTGAAAGACGGACCTCCACCTGGTCTCTAGGATCCTGAAAGACGGACCTCCACCTGGTCTCTAGGGTCCTGAAAGACGGACCTCCACCTGGTCTTTAGGATCCTGAAAGACGGACCTCCACCTGGTCTCTAGGATCCTGGAAGACGGACCTCCACCTGGTCTCTAGGATCCTGAAAGACGGACCTCCACCTGGTCTCTAGGATCCTGAAAGACGGACCTCCACCTGGTCTCTAGGATCCTGAAAGACGGACCTCCACCTGGTCTCTGGGGTCCTGAAAGACGGACCTCCACCTGGTCTCTGGGATCCTGAAAGACGGACCTCCACCTGGTCTCTAGGATCCTGAAAGACGGACCTCCACCTGGTCTCTAGGATCCTGAAAGACGGACCTCCACCTGGTCTCTGGGATCCTGAAAGACGGACCTCCACCTGGTCTCTAGGATCCTGAAAGACGGACCTCCACCTGGTCTCTAGGATCCTGAAAGACGGACCTCCACCTGGTCTCTAGGATCCTGAAAGACGGACCTCCACCTGGTCTCTAGGATCCTGAAAGACGGACCTCCACCTGGTCTCTAGGATCCTGAAAGACGGACCTCCACCTGGTCTCTAGGATCCTGAAAGACGGACCTCCACCTGGTCTCTGGGATCCTGAAAGACGGACCTCCACCTGGTCTCTAGGATCCTGAAAGACGGACCTCCACCTGGTCTCTAGGGTCCTGAAAGACGGACCTCCACCTGATCTCTAGGGTCCTGAAAGACGGACCTCCACCTGGTCTCTAGGATCCTGAAAGACAGACCTCCACCTGGTCTCTAGGATCCTGAAAGACGGACCTCCACCTGGTCTCTAGGATCCTGAAAGACGGACCTCCACCTGGTCTCTAGGATCCTGAAAGACGGACCTCCACCTGGTCTCTAGGGTCCTGAAAGACGGACCTCCACCTGGTCTTTAGGATCCTGAAAGACGGACCTCCACCTGGTCTCTAGGATCCTGGAAGACGGACCTCCACCTGGTCTCTAGGATCCTGAAAGACGGACCTCCACCTGGTCTCTAGGATCCTGAAAGACGGACCTCCACCTGGTCTCTAGGATCCTGAAAGACGGACCTCCACCTGGTCTCTGGGGTCCTGAAAGACGGACCTCCACCTGGTCTCTAGGATCCTGAAAGACGGACCTCCACCTGGTCTCTAGGATCCTGAAAGACGGACCTCCACCTGGTCTCTAGGATCCTGAAAGACGGACCTCCACCTGGTCTCTGGGATCCTGAAAGACGGACCTCCACCTGGTCTCTAGGATCCTGAAAGACGGACCTCCACCTGGTCTCTAGGATCCTGAAAGACGGACCTCCACCTGGTCTCTAGGATCCTGAAAGACGGACCTCCACCTGGTCTCTAGGATCCTGAAAGACGGACCTCCACCTGGTCTCCAGGATCCTGAAAGACGGACCTCCACCTGGTCTCTAGGATCCTGAAAGACGGACCTCCACCTGGTCTCTAGGGTCCTGAAAGACCTCTCCACACACACCTGGCTTCTGACAGGCAGCAGGTGAAGCGAGCTTGCAGGTGGGTTCAGACAGGCTGCCTGAGGAGCGTCATGAGGAAGATGGACCGCTACAAGCAGGAGGAGATTCAATAAAGGATTCAATAAAATGTTTCTGTAACAACTTTGCTGCATCTCTGTGTCTGAGCATCTTCTTTACAGCATTACATTCCCTACATTATCATTTATAATCCCTTTCCTGTTGCCAGATGTGCACAGCATCAGAGTAAACACCAGTTAAAACACGTGTTTCATGTAAAGGACATTTTTATACTGACAATATCTTTGCATATTTAAAAGCTGTTTTATTAGTGTTTTGATTTAAACTTTATGATACTAATAAGCATGAGGGAGACATGCAGAGACACATGACAGTCTGATGTTGCTTTATATAGTTAACAACTGAGATAGATCCCTCTAGTGTAGGCCATAATATATGATGATATGATACATAAAGTTATGTTTGCTGGATTTGTTCATTTATTTATTACAACTTCCTAAAAAGAATTTAGTGGGACGAACCGTCTCTGAAACGATGAGCCAACAATGAAGCGGGACTGGCAACAGGTCCGTACTCTGGGTACGTATGCAGGCGGGTCATACACGTTAGAAATAAATAAATATACGTACCAACTCATGTTCAGCCAATCAGAGGAGGATCCTTCGTCACCTTTAATGCGATGGAGTTTCATGAGAAGCAAATTCATTCTCCTAATTTAGCGCTTTGTTTTACTTTTGGTGGCAGAATAATTGTGGTCAAATGTGAGTTCATCACCACCGGTTAGTGCTCTACGTCCATGTTCCATTTGGGACAACACTTACCCACCGTAGTGAGCACTACAGAGAAAAGTGCGTAGTGCACACTATGCACTAACGAAGTGAGACAATGTTCAGCGATGGCTTTTCGGAATTGCAAGTTTTCCTACAAAACCTGAAAGCAGCATGGAAAAAACGCGGCATCCAATAAGAGACAACGATACTAGATCGCCCCGCCTTTTCTTACCCAGCATGCTTTTCGAAAGGTCAAATCTCTTATAGAAAATATCACATTTATATCATAATCAACAAATGGATGTTTTATTTGGAATTCGGTAATTATTATAATTACTATTGCACTCATAAAACAGCGCCTGAGGGAGGTTGTTGGGCTGAAACCCTGAGTTCGGGACATGTTTCCTGGGTATGAAGCCTGGGGAAGCGAGGAGTCTTTTAAAAAGGGCTTCTACCATGTGTGGTACAGCGGAGGTGAAAATTCTCACTTCTGCTGCGGAATCGCCATCAAGAGATTTCGGAAGCATAATTTTTACCCCCTGAGGCTGCTGGTGATCGGTCGTCCCAGCGCCTCCCTGATCTATGTTAAAAGAGAGGGATATGTCTTTTATACAAAACATGTTTGTTTGGGCAGTGGCTCTGTCTAACATATAAAAAAATGTCCTCGTGGGCCATATCTATCTAGCTCACGTTACAATAAATAGTCTTCTTCACGAAGCAGACGTCCCGCTGCTGAAGGCCGGACTCTCCGCCATCAAGCAGGAAATGTGTTTATCTCAGCAGGACTTTATCAGATCTAATCTGTGTTATATCACACAGTAGATCTGTGTTTTTTAAGCATTAATGATAAAAACACACGTTAAACCACAAACTGACCAGAACACAAGCAGAATATATCAAGTATAACTCGGCGAATAACGCACAAAGTCACCAAACTGTCCCAGTTATACCAACGAGTCGTGTATTTGTCCGAGTCAAGTATTTGTACCAACTAGTCATGTATTTGTACCACCGAGTCGTGGTATTTGTACCAGAGTCGTGTATTTGTACCAAAGAGTCATGTATTTGTACCAAAGAGTCATGTATTTGTACCAAAGAGTCATGACTTTGTACCAACGAATTGTGTATTTGTACCAACGAGTCACGTACTTGTACCAATGAGTCGTGGTATTAGTACCAAGTCGTGTATTTGTACCAATGAGTCGTGGTATTAGTACCAAGTCGTGTATTTGTACCAATGAGTCGTGGTATTTGTACCAATGAGTCGTGGTATTAGTACCAAGTCGTGTATTTGTACCAATGAGTCGTGGTATTTGTACCAAAGAGTCGTGTATTTGTACCACAAAGTCGTGGTATTTGTACCAAAGAGTCATGGTAATTGTACCAAAGACTCGTGCATTTGTACCACAGAGTCGTGTATTTGTACCAAACAGTCGTGGTAATTGTAACAAAGAGTCGTGTATTTGTACCACAGAGTCGTGTATTTGTACCAAAGAGTCGTGGTATTTGTACCAAAGAGTCATGGTATTTGTTCCAAAGAGTCATGTATTTGTACCCAAGAGTCATAAATTTGTACCAACGAATTGTGTATTTGTACCTATGAGTCATGTACCAATGAGTCGTGGTATTAGTACCGAGTCGTGTATTTGTACCAAAGAGTCGTGTATTTGTACCAAAGAGTCGTGTATTTGTACCAAAGAGTCGTGTATTTGTACCAAAGAGTCATGTATTTGTACCAAAGAGTCGTGCAGATCTGTTGCATGTTGACAGTCGGCGCGTGAAGACAGGGCGCGAGCTGTTCAGCAGGAAGTTAAGCTACACCACGCTAGTACGCATGCGCCGAGCTTCTCCACATCTAGAGATGTCTCCATAAAACGGAAGGTAAGGCCTTTTCTGCGCTATAAAATTATTTTCACGTTGCTACAAAGCGACAGCCATCCTTACGGCACAGACGGGCGTTTCGGTGGCGTGGTTTGCGGTGCATATCCCGCGGAAGGGCTCGTGCAGCCTGGTTCGTGCAGACGGAGCGCGACGCGGCGCCGTTGTTCGCTGTACGTGCCGCCGCACGAGGAGACGTCATTTTCAGGGGAGCGCAGAGTTAAAATGCAGAGTTACGGAAGGACGTACGGTCCACAGGCAGGCGGCACGTAGTCGTCATGCTTTAGATGCAAACGTTCAGCGGTCTGGGAGCGTCCTGCTCCCGGTTACACCACTGTTCCCCCGCGACAAGTTACGCCCTGTAATGGCTACCAGCTAGTCTGCTCCTGGTCTCTGGTCTGCTCCTAACGCGGAGAGCAGCAGGTCCCCGCTGCGGGACGGCTCCGCCAGCTTCAGCAGACGGAGGAACAACCCACAGCAGCAGCCGGAGGAAGCAGCAGCCAGGCGGAGACAGACCAGCTGAAACGTCGCCGCTAGCCTGAAGCTAGCTGCGGGTTAACGCTCCGATGTCGCCTTCCCCTGATACCTAGCCTTTTTAAACTTACTACCTTACCCAGTAATTCTTTCCTAAACTTAACCAACCCCACCCTAATAACTAACCTTCTAGAACTTACTACCTTACCCAGTAATTCTTTCCTAAACTTAACCAACCCCACCCTAATAACTAACCTTCTAGAACTTACTACCTTACCCAGTAATTCTTTCCTAAACTTAACCAACCCCACCCTAATAACGAACCTTCTAGAACTTACTACCTGACCCGGTAATCCTTTCCTAAACTTAACCAACTCCACCCTAATAACTAACCTTCTAGAACTTACTGCCTGACCCGGTAATTCTTTCCTGAACTTAACCAACTCCACCCTAATAACTAACCTTCTAGAACTTACTACCTGACCCGGTAATTCTTTCCTAAACTTAACCAACTCCACCCTAATAACGAACCTTCTAGAACTTACTACCTGACCCGGTAATTCTTTCCTAAACTTAACCAACTCCACCCTAATAACTAACCTTCTAGAACTTACTACCTGACCCGGTAATTCTTTCCTAAACTTAACCAACTCCACCCTAATAACTAACCTTCTAGAACTTACTACCTGACCCGGTAATTCTTTCCTAAACGTAACTTACTCGCTTCAATTTGTTACTTTACCAAATAACCTTTGCCTAACCCTAAAGTACTCATCCTTACACAAACTAAGAAACAGATACAAATGTGTACGTTTAAAATAACTCTAACCCCAGTTGGCGATGGGACACACTTCCTTTGGGGAGGGTGTCTAGTGATAATGGCTGAAACATCCTGTGATCCTGAGGTCCATTACTGATGATGTGTTCTAAAACAAAGGTAAAACACAACCAATATTAAAGAACAAACTAGAGAGTAAACCAAGAGACCAAAATACTTAATGTCAATTAATGGAAAACAAACCTTGAAACTGAGGAAATACTCAACCAAATAACAACACTCACCTGATACTGGCCAAAATAATCAAGATTATACTTCTTAAAAACAAAAAAAGCAAGTCCAACACGACCACAATATGCTCTTGGTTAAACCACTCAGAGAAATGGAGCCCGGAGTGACAAGCGTCGGCCCGTGCATTGCCTTTGGCTCCCTACTCCAAACTGTTTCTGTGAATGAACTGATTCAGGGGGAGTCATCGAGAAAAACTACAATCCCTAAACCTAACCTTAACCCCTGACCCCTAAACCTGGTAAACACTGGTTTCACACTTGCTGCACCGCAATGTGGCGCTTCAGTCGTTTGATCTCTGAACGAGGAGACCGCCGCAGGAAGCCGTCATGGTTTCCAATTTAGCTTTCAGTAAACGGCAAGGAACTCAGAGACATGTTTCATTTGCAAGAAATGGCGCCATGTTTCTGCTGTACCACGGTTTGTTTCTTGTTTTACCACAAACCATCAGGTTGTCATGCGACGGCGCTCTGCGCTTCCTCGCTGCCGAGAGGATGCCGCCGCAGCTGATGCCGCCGTTTAAGCCCATTGCAGCTGATGCCGCCGTTTAACCCCATCGCAGCTGACGCCGCCGTTTAACCCCATCGCAGCTGACGCCGCCGTTTAACCCCATCGCAGCTGACACCTCACGCAAAGCCAATACAACTGAATTCAGTCTGCATACTTCGATGGAAATACGGCGAACAGACCCGTCCTCTTCGTCAGGATGTTCTGGTGTCGCTCCTCTTCGTCACCGGACTGAGGGCCGCTACGGTTGCTGCCGTGTCATTGGCTGATTAATCTGAGGATGATGATGATGATGTTTTCCAGATGAAGAGTCTCCTCGGCAGCTGTTGCGTGGACACGGCCCCCCGTCTGTAGTCGGGAGAGATGGAGACCGCCGATGAGGTGACGGTGTCTGTGGGAAACGTGGTGATGATGAAGGCCGATGGCGGGGGGGAAGATCCCAGTAAGACTCAGGTCATCCTCCAGCTGCAGCCAATTACAGCCGGGTATGTAGCGACGGCAGGATGCGCGCTACGCAGCCACGGCAACGGCCTTTATGATGTCTGTTGTCTTTTCAGAGACGAGTCGGCCGAGACGGACGCAGCCGTCATGGCCGTGGAGGCGGGGCCAGGTAAGATGGAGGCTTTACTGTCAGCCAATCGTGTTTGACGAGCAGCAGGTTGGTGAATGTTTCTCTCCCGCAGACCCACCGGATGACGTGGAGATTGGCTGTCCAATCACATGCGGCGACTGTAAAGCTGTGCTGCTGGTCAACAAGTTCGTGTGTCCGGGGATCAACGTGAAGTGTGTGAAGGTTGGTCCGCACCGTGGTTTTACCGCCAACGAGCAGTTTGACACCTCCAGCCTCTAACGCAAGCCATTAGCTATTCCGCTGGGTTGATTCCATCCAGCCTCCGGTTCCTGCATGGGATGTAAAATCAGCTTTTCTCATATTTTCTTATGTTTGCGATAGCAGTAAAGTATAAATACACAGAGGTTACATATACGGCAAGGGGTGAAGTTTGGTCATTAAGGTGACAGAAACGTTGAAAGTATTTCTGTCCGCCGCAGCTGGAAGCAAGTGAACGCGGTTCTGAACTGCGTTCCAGCTACCAGGCGGGAAAAAAGGCTGAGATGCTCTCAGGTCCTCCATGGCCCCGAAGAGCAAAGAAACCAATGTTCACAAGTAAACCGGGTTTCTCTAGATAAAAAAGGAATCTCAGCTAAAAGTTTTCCAGCTTGCTTCTGGTGGGGGCTGTTTCTCTGCAGGGGGCCTGTGCAGACGTAATAAGCAGGTTGATTCTAATGAAGTGCTTCTCCTCCTTCCTGCAGTATGAAGACCAGCTCATCAGTCCCAAGCAGTTTGTACACATCTCTGGAAAAGCCACCCTGAAGGACTGGAAGAGAGCCATCAGGATGGGGGGAGTCATGCTGAGGTGAAGCAGATGGTCTCAGCGCACTAACTGTCCCCAACACGTCTGTATGCTGCATGGAAACAAATCTTTTCTTCCTTGACTCCTCCTCCTCCGTTTCCTTCCAGGAAAATGATGGATTCAGGTCAACTGGACTTTTATCAGCACAGCACGCTGTGCACCAACACGTGTCGCAGCACCAAGTTCGACCTTTTGATCAACAATACTCGCTTCCCACCAGGCAGCAGCGGGCTCACCACGCCCACAACCGCTCAGGGTGAGGACGCTCTCCATGACACTATAATTGGAGTAAATATCCAGTTACGGGAGTAAATATCTGGTTACAGGAGTAAATATCCAGTTAATATACAGAGGCAGCTGATGGGTAACGACGGGCTAAGCGGCATGCGGCTTCAGCTGTTGCCGAGGCAAAAACTCAGGCATGGGAGGAGGTCAGCGAGGCCATGGAGAAAGACTTCCAGATGGCTTCGAGGAGATTCTGGTCCACCATCCGGCGGCTCAGGAGGGGGAAGCAGTGCTCCATCAATACTGTGTACAGTGGAGGTGGGGAGCTGCTGACCTCAACTCGGGACGTTGTGGGTCGGCCCTTTTTAAGAAGGGGGACCGGAGGGTGTGTTCCAATTACAGGGGAATCACACTCCTCAGCCTCCCTGGTAAGGTCTATTCAGGGGTCCTGGATAGTCGAATCCCGGATTGAAGAGGAGCAGTGTGGTTTTCCTCCTGGTTGCGGAACAGTGGACCAGCTCTATACCCTCTTTGGGGTCCTGGAGGGGGCATGGGAGTTTGCCCAACCAGTCTACATGTGCTTTGTGGACCTGGAGAAGGCATTCGACCGTGTCCCCCGGGGGCTCCTGTGGGGGGGTACTCTGGGAGTATGGGGTACCGGACCCCCTTGTGCAAGCTGTCCGGTCCCTGTACGACAGGTGTCAGAGCTTGGTCCACATTGCCGGTAGTAAGTCAGATTCGTTTCCGGTGAGGGTTGGACTCCGCCAAGGCTGCCCTTTATCACCGATTCTGTTCATAACTTATATGGACAGAATTTCTAGGTGCAGCCGAGGTGTTGAGGGGATCCGGCTTGGTGGCCTCAGGATTGGGTCCCTGCTTTTTGCAGATGACGTGGTCCTGTTGGCTTCATCTGGTCGTGATCTCCAGCTCTCACTTGAGCGATTTGCGGCTGAGTGTGAAGCGGCTGGAATGAGAATCAGCACCTCCAAATCTGAGACCATGGTCCTCAGCTGGAATAGGGTGGATTGCCCTCTCCGGGTCGGGAGTCAGGTCCTGCCTCAAGTGGAGGAGTTTAAATATCTCGGGGTTTTGTCCAAGAGTGAGGGAAGGATGGAGCGCGAGATCAACAGATGGATCGGTGCGGCGTCTGCAGTAATGCGGACTCTGCGCCGGTCTGTCGTGGTGAAGAAGGAGCTGAACCAGAAGGCGAAGCTCTCGATTTACCAGTCGATCTACGTTCCTACCCTCACCTATGGTCATGAGCTGTGGGTCGTGACCGAAAGAAGGAGATCTCGTATACAGGCGGCTGAAATGGGTTTCCTCCGCAGGGTGGCCGGGCTCACCCTTAGAGATAGGGTGAGGAGCTCGGTCATCCTGGAGGGGCTCAGAGTAGAGCCGCTGCTCCTCCGCATCGAGAGGAACCAGTTGAGGTGGCTCGGGCATCTGGTCAGGATGCCTCCTGGACCTCCCTGGTGAGGTGTTCCAGGCACGTCCCTCTGGGAGGAGACCCCGGGGAAGACCCAGGACACGCTGGAGGGATTATATCTCTTGGCTGGCCTGGGAACGCCTCGGGATCACCCCCGCAGAGTTGGCAAATGTGGCTGGGGAGAGGGAAGTCTGGGCTTCCCTGCTTAGGCTGCTGCCCCCGCGACCCGACCCCGGATAAGCGGCAGAAGATGAAGATGAAGGAGTAAATATCCAGTTATCGGAGTCATTAACCAGTTACTTGATTAAATATCTAGTTACTTGAGTAAATATCCAGTTCCGGTAGTAAATATCCAGTTCAGGGAGTAAATATCCAGTTCCGGGAGTAAATATCCAGTTATTGGAGTAATTATCCAGTTACTTGAGTAAATATTCAGTTACGGGAGTAAATATCTAGTTACGGGAGTAAATATCCAGTGACAGAAGTATTTATCTAGTTACGTGAGTAAATCTCTTGTTACGGCAGTAAATATCTAGTTTCGGCAGTAAATATCCAGTTATTGGAGTAATTATCCAGTTACTTGAGTAAATATTCAGTTCCGGGAGTAAATATCCAGTTCCGGGAGTAAATATCCAGTTACGGGAGTAAATATCTAGTTTCGGCAGTTAATATCCAGTTATCGGAGTAAATATCCAGTTACAGGAGTAAATATCCAGTTAGGGAAGTAAATATCCACTTACGGGAGTAAATATCCAGTTACGGGAGTAAGTATCCAGTTAAGGGAGTAAATATCCAGTTACGATAGTAAATATCCAGTTACGATAGTAAATATCCAGTTACGATAGTAAATATCCAGTTATCGGAGTAATTAACCAGTTGAGTACATATCCAGCTCCGGGATTAAATATCCAGTTCCGGGACTAAATATCCAGTTCCGGGATTAAATATCCAGCTCCGGGATTAAATATCCAGCTCTGGGAGTAAATATCCAGTTCCGGGAGTAAATATCCAGTTCCGGGAGTAAATATCCAGTTCCTGGAGTAAATATCCAGTTATTGGAGTGATTATCCAGTTACTGGAGTAAATATCCAGTTCCGGGAGTAAATATCCAGTTCCGGGAGTAAATATCCAGTTCCGGGAGTAAATAACCAGTTCCGGGAGTAAATACCCAGTTCCGGGAGTAAATATCCAGTTACGGGAGTAAATATCCAGTCATTGGAGTAAATATCCAGTTCCGGGAGTAAATAACCAGTTCCGGGAGTAAATACCCAGTTCCGGGAGTAAATATCCAGTTACGGGAGTAAATATCCAGTCATTGGAGTAAATATCCAGTTACGGGAGTAAATATCCAGTCACGGGAGTAAATATCCAGTCACGGGAGTAAATATCCAGTCACGGGAGTAAATATCCAGTTACGGGAGTAAATATTCAGTTACGATAGTAAATATCCAGTTATGGGAGTAAATATCCAGTGACAGGAGTAAATATCCAGTTATGGGAGTAAATATCCAGTTAAGGGAGTAAATATCCAGTTAAGGGAGTAAATATCCAGTTACGGGAGTAAATATCCAGTTACGGGAGTAAATATCCAGTTACGATAGTAAATATCCAGTTACGGGAGTAAATATCCAGTCATTGGAGTAAATATCCAGTCATTGGAGTAAATATCCAGTCATTGGAGTAAATATCCAGTTAAGGGAGTAAATATCCAGTTAAGGGAGTAAATATCCAGTTAAGCGAGTAAATATCCAGTCATGGGAGTAAATATCCAGTTACGGGAGTAAATATCCAGTTACGATAGTAAATTTCCAGTTACGGGAGTAAATATCCAGTTAAGCGAGTAAATATCCAGTCATTGGAGTAAATATCCAGTCATTGGAGTAAATATCCAGTCATTGGAGTAAATATCCAGTTACGGGAGTAAATATCCAGTTACGGGAGTAAATATCCAGTCATTGGAGTAAATATCCAGTCATTGGAGTAAATATCCAGTTACGGGAGTAAATATCCAGTTACGATAGTAAATATCCAGTTAAGGGAGTAAATATCCAGTTAAGCGAGTAAATATCCAGTCATGGGAGTAAATATCCAGTTACGGGAGTAAATATCCAGTTACGGGAGTAAATATCCAGTTACAGGAGTAAATATCCAGTTACGGGAATAAATATCCAGTTACGATAGTAAATATCCAGTTACGGGAGTAAATATCCAGTTACGGGAGTAAATATCCAGTTACGGAAGTAAATATCCAGTTACGGGAGTAAATATCCAGTTACGGGGGTAAATATCCAGTCATTGGAGTAAATATCCAGTCATTGGAGTAAATATCCAGTCATTGGAGTAAATATCCAATCATTGGAGTAAATATCCAGTTACGGGATTAAATATCCAGTTACGGGAGTAAATATCCAGTTACGGGAGTAAATATCCAGTTACGGGAGTAAATATCCAGTTACGGGAGTAAATATCCAGTTACGGGAGTAAATATCCAGTTACGGGAGTAAATATCCAGTTACGATAGTAAATATCCAGTTACGGGAGTAAATATCCAGTTACGATAGTAAACATCCAGTTACAGGAGTAAATATCCAGTTACAGGAGTAAATATCCAGTTACGGGAGTAAATATCCAGTTACGAGAGTAAATACCCAGTTACGGGAGTAAATATCCAGTCATTGGAGCAAATATCCAGTTACGGGAGTAAATATCCAGTCATTGGAGTAAGTATCCATTTAAGGGAGTAAATATCCAGTTAGTTGAGTAAATATCCAGTTACGGGAGTAAATATCCAGTTACGAGAGTAAATATCCAGTTACGGGAGTAAGTATCCAGTTACGGGAGTGAATATCCAGTTACGAGAGTAAATATCCAGTCATTGGAGTAAATATCCAGTTACGGGAGTAAATATCCAGTCATTGGAGTAAATATCCAGTCATTGGAGTAAATATCCAGTCTCGGGAGTAAATATCCAGTCTCGGGAGTAAATATCCAGTCACGGGAGTAAATATCCAGTCACGGGAGTAAATTTCCAGTCACGGGAGTAAATATCCAGTCACGGGAGTAAATATCCAGTTACGGGAGTAAATATCCAGTTACGGGAGTAAATATCCAGTTACGAGAGTAAATATCCACTCTCTGGAGTAAATATCCACTCTCGGGAGTAAATTACTAGTTACTGGAGTAAATATCCAGTTACAGGAGTAAATATCCAGTTCCAGGATTAAATATCCAGTTACGGAAGTAAATATCCAGTTTCGATAGTAAATATCCAGTTACGATAGTAAATATCCAGTTACGGGAGTGAATATCCAGTTACGAGAATAAATATCCAGTCATTGGAGTAAATATCCAGTTAAAGGAGTAAATATCCAGTTACGATAGTAAATATCCAGTTACGGGAGTAATTATCCAGTTACGGGAGTAATTATCCAGTTACGGGAGTAAATATCCAGTTACGGGGGTAAATATCCAGTTACGGGACTAAATATCCAGTTACGGGACTAAATATCCAGTTACGGGAGTAAATATCCAGTTACGGGAGTAAATATCCAGTTACGGGGGTAAATATCCAGTCATTGGAGTAAATATCCAGTCATTGGAGTAAATATCCAGTCATTGGAGTAAATATCCAGTTACGGGAGTAAATATCCAGTTATGGGAGTAAATATCCAGTTAAGGGAGTAAATATCCAGTTAAGGGAGTAAATATCCAGTTACGGGAGTAAATATCCAGTTACGGGAGTAAATATCCAGTTACGATAGTAAATATCCAGTTACGGGAGTAAATATCCAGTCATTGGAGTAAATATCCAGTCATTGGAGTAAATATCCAGTCATTGGAGTAAATATCCAGTTAAGGGAGTAAATATCCAGTTAAGGGAGTAAATATCCAGTTAAGCGAGTAAATATCCAGTCATGGGAGTAAATATCCAGTTACGGGAGTAAATATCCAGTTACGATAGTAAATTTCCAGTTACGGGAGTAAATATCCAGTTAAGCGAGTAAATATCCAGTCATTGGAGTAAATATCCAGTCATTGGAGTAAATATCCAGTCATTGGAGTAAATATCCAGTTACGGGAGTAAATATCCAGTTACGGGAGTAAATATCCAGTCATTGGAGTAAATATCCAGTCATTGGAGTAAATATCCAGTTACGGGAGTAAATATCCAGTTACGATAGTAAATATCCAGTTAAGGGAGTAAATATCCAGTTAAGCGAGTAAATATCCAGTCATGGGAGTAAATATCCAGTTACGGGAGTAAATATCCAGTTACGGGAGTAAATATCCAGTTACAGGAGTAAATATCCAGTTACGGGAATAAATATCCAGTTACGATAGTAAATATCCAGTTACGGGAGTAAATATCCAGTTACGGGAGTAAATATCCAGTTACGGAAGTAAATATCCAGTTACGGGAGTAAATATCCAGTTACGGGGGTAAATATCCAGTCATTGGAGTAAATATCCAGTCATTGGAGTAAATATCCAGTCATTGGAGTAAATATCCAATCATTGGAGTAAATATCCAGTTACGGGATTAAATATCCAGTTACGGGAGTAAATATCCAGTTACGGGAGTAAATATCCAGTTACGGGAGTAAATATCCAGTTACGGGAGTAAATATCCAGTTACGATAGTAAATATCCAGTTACGGGAGTAAATATCCAGTTACGGGAGTAAATATCCAGTTACGATAGTAAATATCCAGTTACGGGAGTAAATATCCAGTTACGATAGTAAACATCCAGTTACAGGAGTAAATATCCAGTTACAGGAGTAAATATCCAGTTACGGGAGTAAATATCCAGTTACGAGAGTAAATACCCAGTTACGGGAGTAAATATCCAGTCATTGGAGCAAATATCCAGTTACGGGAGTAAATATCCAGTCATTGGAGTAAGTATCCATTTAAGGGAGTAAATATCCAGTTAGTTGAGTAAATATCCAGTTACGGGAGTAAATATCCAGTTACGAGAGTAAATATCCAGTTACGGGAGTAAGTATCCAGTTACGGGAGTGAATATCCAGTTACGAGAGTAAATATCCAGTCATTGGAGTAAATATCCAGTTACGGGAGTAAATATCCAGTCATTGGAGTAAATATCCAGTCATTGGAGTAAATATCCAGTCTCGGGAGTAAATATCCAGTCTCGGGAGTAAATATCCAGTCACGGGAGTAAATATCCAGTCACGGGAGTAAATATCCAGTCACGGGAGTAAATATCCAGTCACGGGAGTAAATATCCAGTTACGGGAGTAAATATCCAGTTACGGGAGTAAATATCCAGTTACGAGAGTAAATATCCACTCTCTGGAGTAAATATCCACTCTCGGGAGTAAATTACTAGTTACTGGAGTAAATATCCAGTTACAGGAGTAAATATCCAGTTCCAGGATTAAATATCCAGTTACGGAAGTAAATATCCAGTTTCGATAGTAAATATCCAGTTACGATAGTAAATATCCAGTTACGGGAGTGAATATCCAGTTACGAGAATAAATATCCAGTCATTGGAGTAAATATCCAGTTAAAGGAGTAAATATCCAGTTACGATAGTAAATATCCAGTTACGGGAGTAATTATCCAGTTACGGGAGTAATTATCCAGTTACGGGAGTAAATATCCAGTTACGGGGGTAAATATCCAGTTACGGGACTAAATATCCAGTTACGGGACTAAATATCCAGTTACGGGAGTAAATATCCAGTTACGGGAGTAAATATCCAGTTACGGGGGTAAATATCCAGTCATTGGAGTAAATATCCAGTCATTGGAGTAAATATCCAGTTACGGGAGTAAATATCCAGTTACGGGAGTAAATATCCAGTTACGGGAGTAAATATCCAGTTACGGGAGTAAATATCCAGTTACGGGGGTAAATATCCAGTCATTGGAGTAAATATCCAGTCATTGGAGTAAATATCCAGTTACAGGAGTAAATATCCAGTTCCGGTAGTAAATATCCAGTTACAGGAGTAAATATCCAGTTACAGGAGTAAATATCCAGTTAAAGGAGTAAATATCCAGTTACGAGAGTAAATATCCAGTTACGGAAGTAAGTATCCAGTTACGGGAGTGAATATCCAGTTACGAGAGTAAATATCCAGTCATTGGAGTAAATATCCAGTTACGGGAGTAAATATCCAGTCTCGGGAGTAAATATCCAGTCTCGGGAGTAAATATCCAGTCTCGGGAGTAAATATCCAGTCTCGGGAGTAAATATCCAGTCTCGGGAGTAAATATCCAGTCTCGGGAGTAAATATCCAGTCACGGGAGTAAATATCCAGTCACGGGAGTAAATATCCAGTCACGGGAGTAAATATCCAGTCACGGGAGTAAATATCCAGTTACGGGAGTAAATATCCACTCTCGGGAGTAAATATCCACTCTCGGGAGTAAATATCCAGTTACGGGAGTAAATTACTAGTTACGGGAGTAAATATCCAGTTACAGGAGTAAATATCCAGTTCCAGGATTAAATATCCAGTTACGGAAGTAAATATCCAGTTTCGATAGTAAATATCCAGTTACGATAGTAAATATCCAGTTACGGGAGTGAATATCCAGTTACGAGAATAAATATCCAGTCATTGGAGTAAATATCCAGTTAAAGGAGTAAATATCCAGTTACGATAGTAAATATCCAGTTACGGGAGTAAATATCCAGTTACGGGGGTAAATATCCAGTCATTGTAGTAAATATCCAGTCATTGGAGTAAATATCCAGTCATTGGAGTAAATATCCAGTTACAGGAGTAAATATCCAGTTCCGGTAGTAAATATCCAGTTAAAGGAGTAAATATCCAGTTACGGGGGTAAATATCCAGTCATTGTAGTAAATATCCAGTCATTGGAGTAAATATCCAGTCATTGTAGTAAATATCCAGTCATTGGAGTAAATATCCAGTCATTGGAGTAAATATCCAGTTACAGGAGTAAATATCCAGTTAAAGGAGTAAATGTCCAGTTACGGGACTAAATATCCAGTTACGGGACTAAATATCCAGTTACGGGACTAAATATCCAGTTAAAGGAGTAAATATCTATTTATGGCAGTAAATATCCAGTTATCAGAGTAATTAACCAGTTACTTGAGTATATATCCAGTTCCTGGATTAAATATCCAGTTACAGGAGTAAATATCCAGTTACGGGATTAAATATCCAGTTACGGAAGTAAATATCCAGTTTCGATAGTAAATATCCAGTTACGATAGTAAATATCCAGTTACGGGAGTGAATATCCAGTTACGAGAATAAATATCCAGTCATTGGAGTAAATATCCAGTTAAAGGAGTAAATATCCAGTTACGATAGTAAATATCCAGTTACGGGAGTAAATATCCAGTTACGGGGGTAAATATCCAGTCATTGTAGTAAATATCCAGTCATTGGAGTAAATATCCAGTCATTGGAGTAAATATCCAGTTACAGGAGTAAATATCCAGTTCCGGTAGTAAATATCCAGTTAAAGGAGTAAATATCCAGTTACGGGGGTAAATATCCAGTCATTGTAGTAAATATCCAGTCATTGGAGTAAATATCCAGTCATTGTAGTAAATATCCAGTCATTGGAGTAAATATCCAGTCATTGGAGTAAATATCCAGTTACAGGAGTAAATATCCAGTTAAAGGAGTAAATGTCCAGTTACGGGACTAAATATCCAGTTACGGGACTAAATATCCAGTTACGGGACTAAATATCCAGTTACGGGACTAAATATCCAGTTAAAGGAGTAAATATCTATTTATGGCAGTAAATATCCAGTTATCAGAGTAATTAACCAGTTACTTGAGTATATATCCAGTTCCTGGATTAAATATCCAGTTACAGGAGTAAATATCCAGTTACAGGATTAAATATCCAGTTACGGGAGTAAATATCCAGTTACAGGAGTAAATATCCAGTTACAGGAGTAAATATCCAGTTACGGGAGTAAATATCCAGTTACGGGAGTAAATATCCAGTTACGGGAGTAAATATCCAGTTACGGGAGTAAATATCTAGTTACGGGAGTAAATATCTAGTTACGGGAGTAAATATCCAGTGACAGAAGTAAATATCTAGTTACGGCAGTAAATTTCCAGTTATCGGAGTAATTAACCAGTTACTTGAGTATATATCCAGTTCCGGGATTAAATATCCAGTTACGGGAGTAAATATCCAGTTACGGGACTAAATATCCAGTTACGGGACTAAATATCCAGTTAAAGGAGTAAATATCTATTTATGGCAGTAAATATCCAGTTACTTGAGTATATATCCAGTTCCTGGATTAAATATCCAGTTACAGGAGTAAATATCCAGTTACGGGATTAAATATCCAGTTACAGGAGTAAATATCCAGTTACGGGAGTAAATATCCAGTTACAGGAGTAAATATCCAGTTACGGGAATAAATATCCAGTTACTGGAGTAAATATCCAGTTCCAGGAGTAAATATCCAGTTACAGGAGTAAATATCCAGTCATTGGAGTAAATATCCAGTCATTGGAGTAAATATCCAGTTCCAGGAGTAAATATCCAGTTCCAGGAGTAAATATCCAGTCATTGGAGTAAATATCCAGTTCCAGGAGTAAATATCCAGTTCCAGGAGTAAATATCCAGTTATTGGAATAAATTGCGGTTTTTCTTGCGGTTTATCAATGATTGGAGGAGAAAACACATAAACACACATTAGAAAAGTTAGAAATTGTTGTGCAATAAGTCGATTAAGTATTTGATCCCCAATAAGTCAGAATTCTGGCTTCCGCATGTTGGCTGGTGACACACACCTGTTCCCAGTCAACCATTTACCAATACACCTGCTCCTTGCTGGTCATGTATTCAAAGCTGCTGCTCCCATGTCACTTTTTTACGTTGTAGCTTGGACAGCGCCGTGGACGAGACCAGAGAGCTTTCATATGACAGGGACAACTTCGTTGATGATCAGATACTTCATCCACTTATTGCACAACAATTTCCAACTTTTCTAATGTGTGTTTTTGCGTTTTCTCCTCCCATAATCAATAAACAACCATAAAAATGAGTCTGTTTGCTTGTCTGGAAGCAGGGATCAAAAACTTTCCTCCACTGTATTTCTGCAGATGTCTATAAATCTAGAATCCTACATATCTACCTTTTGGTTCATAACAAACACTTCCTGTAAATTTGGTTCTGAATTCTGCAAGTACTGCTCCGTTTCGTGCAGAAAATATACACTGCTCAAAAAATTTACGGGAACACTACAATAACATGTTGTAGATCTGAATGAATGAAATATCTTTATTAAATACTTTGTTCTTTCCATAGCTGAATGTTCTGACAACAAAATCACACAAAAATTATCTATGAAAATCAAACATATCAACCCATGGAGGTCTGGATTTGGAGTTCTACTCCAAATGAAAGTGGAAAAACACACTACAGGCTGATCCAGCTTTGATGTAATGTCCTTTAAACAAGTCAGAATGAGGCTCAGTAGTGTGTGTGGCCTCCGCGTGCCTGTATGACCTCCCTACAACGCCTGGGCATGCTCCTGATGAGGCGGTGGATGTTCTCCTGAGGGATCTCCTCCCAGACCTGGACTAAAGGATCCACCAACTCCTGGACAGTCTGTGGTGCAACTTGCCGTTGGTGGATGGAGCGAGACATGATGTCCCAGATGTGCTCAGCTGGATCCAGGTCTGGGGAACGGGCGGGCCGGTCCATAACATCAATGCCTTGGTGTTGCAGGAACTGCTGACACACTCCAGACACATGAGGTCTAGCATTGTCTTGCATTAGGAGGAACCCAGGGCCAACCGCACCAGCATATGGTCCCACAAGGGGTCTGAGGATCTCATCTCGGTACCTAATGGCAGTCAGGCTACCTCTGGCGAGCACATGGAGGGCTGTGCGGCCCTCCAAAGAAATGCCCCCTCATTACATCTATAAAAGTTCCCCTTGGCAAAATAAATTTGCTCAGCAGAACACAGTATCCAGAACATCAGTCTGCTTGCTTAAATGCTGGACAAGACAAAAGAAAAAGACAAAAAAAAAAAAAAGCCCCCCCCACACCATTACTGACCCACTGCCAAACCGATCATGTTGCAGGCAGGTGTTGGGCTGTAAGCACAACCCCCACCTGTGGACGTCGGGCCCTCATACCACCCTCATGGAGTCTGTTTCTGACTGTTGGAGCAGACACATGCACATTTGTGTCCTGCTGGAGCTCATTCTGCAGGGCTCTGGCAGTGCTCCTCCTGTTCCTCCTTGCACAAAGAAGGAGGTAGCGGTCCTGCTGCTGGGTTGTTGCCCTCCCACGGCCTCCTCCACGTCTCCTGATGTACTGGCCTGTCTCCTGGTAGCACCTCCATGCTCTGGACACCACGCTGACAGACACAGCAAACCTTCTTGCCACAGCTGGCATTGATGTGCCATCCTGGATGAGCTGCACTACCTGAGCCACTTGTGTGGGTTGTAGACTCCGTCTCATGCTACCACTAGAGTGAAAGCACCGCCAGCATTCAGACCAAATCATCAGCCAGAAAGCACCGGAACTGAGAAGTGGTCTGTGGTCTCCACCTGCAGAACCACTCCTTTATTGGGTGTGTCTTGCCAGTTGCCTATAATTTCCACCTGTTGTCTATTCCATTTGCACAACAGCAGGTGGAACTGATTGTCAATCAGTGTTGCTTCCTAAGTGGACAGTTCCATTTCACAGAAGTCTGGTTGACTTGGAGTTACATCGTGTTGTTTAAGTGTTCCCTTTAGTTTTTTGAGCAGTTTATTTTCATACAAATATCATGTTTCTTATTTATTCCCTTGAATGTGAGTTTCCGTTTGCTGTCTGGTGTCGTCAGCAGTTCAAGCAGTCCTCGGTAACGGTGGGGCGGCGAGTGAAGAGCGAGCTGAGGTTCTGGGCGGGAAGTCGGACTGGATCACAAGCTCCCTGGATTCTGGAGACAAGAAGGGCTCCAACGAGATCTCAGGTTGCAACCAGCGCAGATCACTGCAGGCTGATTGAGGATGAGGAGACATCTGAGATTCTGTCTCTGTCCACAGAGGACACGCTGAACTTCTGGAAGGGCATCGCCGATGTGGGTTTACTGGGCGAGGTGGTGACCAACATCAACATGGAACTGGTTCAGCTGCTGGAAGGAGTTCTCCAGCACAGAGAGCAGCCAGTCCTACAGGATGCAGGTACACCACATGTCTGCAGAGACGCTGTATGGCATTACAACCTGCTAAAACCTTCACACGCAGCATGTTTCTACGCGGAACTTCACTCATGTGATTGTTTCCATGTTAACGAAAGAAAACTGCTGGAAATTCCTGAGCTACTGTGTGGCATGCAAAGAATTCTTCATCAGAAAAAACATCGTACTCATCAGGAAAGAAGCCAAATCAGAAATAAGACCGAATGCACCTAAACCGTCGCCGCCATCACGAGTCGTTCCCCTTCCTGACATACACACACCTTAACATGCTCTACAATAACCAGACACCATGAGAGCAGGGCGCTGTTTCCATCACACATTCATGCAAAATAAAAGAAATATTTCTAAAATTTTGACAAACAACTCTATTTGCAGATATTTCTGTTTAGTTGTGTTAAAGCACACAAGCTGCCGTTCCCCTACATCTGATGTAGGTTTGTTTCCGTGTTTCTACCATCTGGATTTTCCACCATGTTTTATGGCTCTTCTCCCTCGTTTCCCTGCAGAAAACTCTGCATTTCACTGCTGGTCCCATTTCCCATCACGTTTCTCATTGGTCGAAACATTTCCTCCTCCCAACCATCCGTCCATCCATCCATCCATCCGTCCATCCAACCATCCGTCCATCCATCCAACCATCCATCCATCCATCCATCCATCCAACCATCCGTCCATCCATCCAACCATCCGTCCATCCATCCAACCATCCGTCCATCCAACCAACCATCCGTCCATCCATCCAACCATCCGTCCATCCATCCAACCATCCGTCCATCCAACCAACCATCCGTCCATCCAACCAACCATCCGTCCATCCAACCATCCATCCATCCGTCCATCCAACCATCCGTCCATCCATCCAACCATCCGTCCAACCATCCATCCGTCCATCCATCCATCCGTCCATCCAACCATCCATCCAACCATCCGTCCATCCAACCATCCGTCCATCCATCCAACCATCCATCCATCCGTCCATCCAACCATCCGTCCATCCAACCATCCGTCCAACCATCCGTCCAACCATCCATCCATCCAACCATCCGTCCATCCATCCATTCGTCCATCCAACCATCCATCCATCAGTCCATCATCCATCAGTCCATCATCCATCCACCATCCATCCCACCATCCATCCATCCACCATCCATCCCACCATCCATCCAACCATCCATCCAACCAACCATCCATCCATCATTCATCCAACCATCCGTCCATCCATCCATCCAACCATCCATCATCCATCCATCCAACCAACCATCCATCCATCCAACATCGTCCTATCCATCCATCCAGTTGAAATGCAGATGTCCCAGTCCCCAAACATCACCTAAATGCACCATGTAACTGAGGAGTTTGTATGCAGGAAAAATGTCTCCAGCCTTCATCTGCACAGATTATTTGATCCCATATTTGTTCCATGATCAAATCCCTGAATTCTTCAGTTCTACATGGAAAAAACGTGTGACACACGTGTAATGATTTGAATGATCACATCCATTAGGTCGAAGGTGAATGAGCGCTTTTTAAAAAGATATTTAATAAATGAATAATAAAAAAACAAAAACAAAAGTAAGACAAACTTTAACATGTAGAGCCTGAGTTAAATCCATTTAAATAAAAAAAAATGTTGCTTTTCGTGGCAAATATTGGTATATGATTAAAATATGTTGATTGAAAATCTATTTATTAGAAAGTTTGTAATTAATTACTTTTTACTTAACTGGGCCTCACCCCTAGTTTTTACATATGAATGTTGATGCATTTTGACATATTGGCATTTTACCTAAAGTTTAACCCAAAGCCTTCATTAAATCGATTTTCTCTCCAGAAAGCCGTAGATCTTGTAACTCAGAAAGAAAGAACAAATTCAGCTGTTTAAACGATTTTTCATTTTTATCAGCTGAATTTCTTCCTTCTTTCCTACTGACCAAGTGTCCTTTTGATTGGTTGCCACACTGATCCCAGATTCCTGTCTGATAGAGGTGGCGGTCCTCAGTAATCTGGCTCAGGTTTTCAGCCTGCTGGACTCCGTTAAGAAGATTCTGGAGAAGAGGAAGAAGCAGACTGATCCCAGTCAGGAGCAGGTCCTCACCACGCTGGCCAGTAAGTAATGCAACAGCAGATACCATACGATGCCATCAGAGGTGTATAAAGTTGAAGTACAAGTAAAAATATAGTAGAAGTCCTGCCATGTTCTTGGATCTGACGATGCATTTAGAACAGGTGTTTTCAGGCTCGTCTGCCTGCAGTGGAGCTCATCTGATTACACTGGGTCATCTGGTGTAGTGATGGTTGGAAAGAGCGACTGGTTTCTCTACAATACATTGCAATACACTTTCAATGCATACATGTGGTACCATACACTACTATATGATGTGATATGGTGCATTAAAATACGCTGCGGTGTGATAAGCTGCGGTGTGATAAGCTGCGGTGTGATATGCTGCGGTGTGATATGCTGCGGTGTGATAAGCTGCGGTGTGATACGCTGCGGTGTGATAAGCTGCGGTGTGATACGCCACGCCGTGATAAGCCGCGGTGTGATATGCTGCGGTGTGATATGCTGCGGTGTGATAAGCTGCGGTGTGATATGCTGCGGTGTGATATGCTGCGGTGTGATAAGCTGCGGTGTGATATGCTGCGGTGTGATATGCTGCGGTGTGATAAGCTGCGGTGTGATATGCTGCGGTGTGATATGCTGCGGTGTGATAAGCTGCGGTGTGATATGCTGCGGTGTGATATGCTGCGGTGTGATAAGCTGCGGTGTGATAAGCTGCGGTGTGATATGCCGCGGTGTGATATGCTGCGGTGTGATATGCTGCGGTGTGATAAGCTGCGGTGTGATATGCTGCGGTGTGATATGCTGCGGTGTGATAAGCTGCGGTGTGATATGCTGCGGTGTGATATGCTGCGGTGTGATATGCTGCGGTGTGATAAGCTGCGGTGTGATATGCTGCGGTGTGATAAGCTGCGGTGTGATACGCTGCGGTGTGATACGCTGCGGTGTGATACGCTGCGGTGTGATACGCTGCGGTGTGATACGCTGCGGTGTGATACGCTGCGGTGTGATAAGCTGCGGTGTGATATGCTGCGGTGTGATATGCTGCGGTGTGATATGCTGCGGTGTGATATGCTGCGGTGTGATAAGCTGCGGTGTGATATGCTGCGGTGTGATAAGCTGCGGTGTGATACGCTGCGGTGTGATAAGCTGCGGTGTGATACGCTGCGGTGTGATACGCTGCGGTGTGATACGCTGCGGTGTGATATGCTGCGGTGTGATATGCTGCGGTGTGATATGCTGCGGTGTGATATGCTGCGGTGTGATAAGCTGCGGTGTGATACGCTGCGGTGTGATACGCTGCGGTGTGATACGCTGCGGTGTGATACGCTGCGGTGTGATACGCTGCGGTGTGATACGCTGCGGTGTGATAAGCTGCGGTGTGATATGCTGCGGTGTGATATGCTGCGGTGTGATATGCTGCGGTGTGATATGCTGCGGTGTGATAAGCTGCGGTGTGATATGCTGCGGTGTGATAAGCTGCGGTGTGATACGCTGCGGTGTGATACGCTGCGGTGTGATACGCTGCGGTGTGATACGCTGCGGTGTGATACGCTGCGGTGTGATACGCTGCGGTGTGATAAGCTGCGGTGTGATAAGCTGCGGTGTGATATGCTGCGGTGTGATATGCTGCGGTGTGATATGCTGCGGTGTGATAAGCTGCGGTGTGATATGCTGCGGTGTGATATGCTGCGGTGTGATATGCTGCGGTGTGATAAGCTGCGGTGTGATATGCTGCGGTGTGATAAGCTGCGGTGTGATACGCTGCGGTGTGATACGCTGCGGTGTGATACGCTGCGGTGTGATACGCTGCGGTGTGATACGCTGCGGTGTGATACGCTGCGGTGTGATAAGCTGCGGTGTGATATGCTGCGGTGTGATATGCTGCGGTGTGATATGCTGCGGTGTGATATGCTGCGGTGTGATAAGCTGCGGTGTGATATGCTGCGGTGTGATAAGCTGCGGTGTGATACGCTGCGGTGTGATAAGCTGCGGTGTGATACGCTGCGGTGTGATACGCTGCGGTGTGATACGCTGCGGTGTGATATGCTGCGGTGTGATATGCTGCGGTGTGATATGCTGCGGTGTGATATGCTGCGGTGTGATAAGCTGCGGTGTGATACGCTGCGGTGTGATACGCTGCGGTGTGATACGCTGCGGTGTGATACGCTGCGGTGTGATACGCTGCGGTGTGATACGCTGCGGTGTGATAAGCTGCGGTGTGATATGCTGCGGTGTGATATGCTGCGGTGTGATATGCTGCGGTGTGATATGCTGCGGTGTGATAAGCTGCGGTGTGATATGCTGCGGTGTGATAAGCTGCGGTGTGATACGCTGCGGTGTGATACGCTGCGGTGTGATACGCTGCGGTGTGATACGCTGCGGTGTGATACGCTGCGGTGTGATACGCTGCGGTGTGATAAGCTGCGGTGTGATATGCTGCGGTGTGATATGCTGCGGTGTGATATGCTGCGGTGTGATATGCTGCGGTGTGATAAGCTGCGGTGTGATATGCTGCGGTGTGATAAGCTGCGGTGTGATACGCTGCGGTGTGATACGCCGCGCCGTGATACGCCGCGCCGTGATAAGCCGCGGTGTGATACGCCGCGCTGTGATACGCCGCGCTGTGATACGCTGCGGTGTGATACGCTAGCTGTGATATGTGCTCTGCTATGATACGCTAAGACATGGTATGCCACAATAGAATGGGCTGCGATGCTTTAGAATACGGTACAATAAGCTACAATACAGCCGATTTTAACTCTGGATGTGAACGTAAAATTATGAAGGAAAAAGTTTTTTTGGCTTCAATGCGTGGTCGGTGCAGGCTTTGTAATAATGACCTCTGCTGGATAAACATCTTTGATGTGGCTAAACGTCCTTGCCGGAAGTCACGTTTGACTCAATCTTTGCTGAATGTTGATAAATGTCTTCTGGCTGACTGTCCTCATTGTGTCTCCTCAGACCTGGAGGTCCAGTTGGAGGAGCAGAAGAAGCAGCAGCAGGTTCGAGCTCTTCTCTCCAGCCCACAGAGCACCAAAAACAAAACCCCCAACAAGCGACCGACCAAGAGGCCTCGTCTTCAGAGGCCTGCGTCCACCACCACCCTCCTGACGTCCCCCATCAGCCAGCAGGCCGCCCTGCAGCCTCAGCAGTTCACCGTCCTGTCCCCCATCTCGCTGTCCTCTGTGGGACAGCCGTTCACTGTGGCGGGGCTGCCCATCGTCTCCCTGGCTCAGTCCTCCAACACCGTCACCCTGCTCCCTGCCGGCTCCCAGCTCTTCACCCGCTACATGGTTGCCGGAGACGGAAAGGCGGACACCATTACCTTGCACCCGTCTTCAGGCCTCACACTGGTGGGTACCACCGCTATGCAGGACTCCGGCCAGGTGGGCACCGTGGTGAGTCCCATGGAGCTGGTGCACCTGAGCCAGCAGGCCGGCAGCGCAGAGGTGGTCCCCATCGAAGGCCAGGTAATGGACGGCACCATGCTGGTGCAGCAGGAGGTGATGCAGGCCGAGGTGGAGGCCGGCCAGGAGCACACCGTCATCGAGATCAACCCCTCCCCCGTGGAGCAGGCGGTGGGGGTGATGGAGCTGCAGCTGGCCGAGGAGTCGGCCAGAGACGGGGCTGCCATGGTGGTCCAGAGCGGGATGGAGGTGACCATGGCCGGGGCTGAGGAGACACAGTGCCAGATGCAGGAGGCGCAGACTGAAGGTGTCGAGGGGCTGCAGTTGGACGCCAGCGGCCAGCTGTCGGGGGTTCAGATCGTGGTGATCGAAGAGAATACTCAGGACGAAAATAAGGTCAAATGAAGGCCATATTCACCCCCCCAGCCCCCGAGCACTGCAGGTAGAAAATCACTCATCAGACTGTAAATACACAGAAACCCACCAACCATTTCTCCACCATCGCTGTTAATCCTCGTTTCCTCGCTTCCCGCTGAGACAAAGAGGCGACAAAGCAAACTCACCACCTGAAGGCTGGTTCTGGTTCAGGAACTCTTCTCTGGTTTCAGCCCAGTTTAAACCTGCTGGATCAGAACCTTGACTCATCTCCAGCTTCAACTGTCATGTCGTTTTATGTTGACCCAAACAATAAACACATCAGCGTCAGAAATGGACGCCAGCAGACAGATCATAAAAAGTATCTTGGCTCCCAGACATCCTGACGTCCCGACATCCAGACGTCCCGACATCCAGTCATCCCGACATCCAGACGTCCCGACATCCAGACGTCCCGACATCCAGTCATCCCGACATCCAGACGTCCCGACATCCAGACGTCCCGACATCCAGTCATCCCGACATCCAGACGTCCCGACATCCAGACGTCCCGACATCCAGTCATCCCGACATCCAGACGTCCCGACATCCAGTCATCCCGACATCCAAACGTCCCAATGTCCCGACATCCAGTCATCCCGACATCCAAACGTCCCAATGTCCCGACATCCAGTCATCCCGACATCCAGTCATCCCGACATCCAGACGTCCCGACATCCAGTCATCCCGACATCCAAACGTCCCAATGTCCCGACATCCAGTCATCCCGACATCCAGTCATCCCGACATCCAGACGTCCCGACATCCAGTCATCCCGACATCCAAACGTCCCAATGTCCCGACATCCAGACGTCCCAACATCCCAACATCCAGACGTCCCAATGTCCCGACATCCAGACATCCTGACATCCAGACGTCCCAATGTCCAAACATCCAGACGTCCCGAAATCCAGACGTCCCGACATCCAGACGTCATGACCTCCCATTGTCCCGACATCCAGACATCCTGACGTCCCGATATCCAGACGTCATGATGTCCCGACATCCAGACGTCATGATGTCCCAACGTCCCGACATCCAGTCGTCCCGACATCCAGTCATCCCGACATCCAGACGTCCCAATGTCCCGACATCCAGACATCCCAATGTCCAAACATCCTGACGTCCCGACATCCAGACGTCCCGACATCCAGACGTCCCAATGTCCCGACATCCAGACATCCTGACATCCAGACGTCCCAATGTCCAAACATCCTGACGTCCCGAAATCCAGACGTCCCGACATCCAGACGTCCCAACGTCCCGACATCCAGACATCCTGATATCCAGACGTCCCAATGTCCAAACATCCTGACGTCTCGAAATCCAGACGTCCCGAAATCCAGACGTCATGACGTCCCATTGTCCAGACATCCTGACGTCCCGATATCCAGACGTCATGATGTCCCGACATCCAGACGTCATGATGTCCCGACATCCAGACGTCCCGAAATCCAGACGTCCCGACATCCAGTCATCCCGACATCCAGACGTCCCAATGTCCCGACATCCTGACGTCCCGACATCCAGACGTCCCAATGTCCCGAAATCCAGACGTCCCGACATCCAGTCATCCCGACATCCAGACGTCCCGAAATCCAGACGTCCCGACATCCAGACGTCATGACGTCCCATTGTCCAGACATCCTTACGTCCCGATATCCAGACGTCATGATGTCCCGACATCCAGACGTCATGATGTCCCGACATCCAGACGTCCCGAAATCCAGACGTCCCGACATCCAGTCATCCCGACATCCAGACGTCCCAATGTCCCGACATCCTGACGTCCCGACATCCAGACGTCCCAATGTCCCGAAATCCAGACGTCCCGACATCCAGTCATCCCGACATCCAGACGTCCCAATGTCCCGACATCCTGACGTCCCGACATCCAGACGTCCCAATGTCCTGACGTCCCGACATCCAGACATCCTGACATCCAGACGTCCCAATGTCCTGACATCCTGACGTCCCGACATCCAGACGTCCCGACATCCAGACGTCCCGAAATCCAGACGTCCCGACATCCAGACGTCATGACGTCCCATTGTCCCGACATCCAGACATCCTGACGTCCTGATATCCAGACGTCATGATGTCCCGACATCCAGACGTCATGACGTCCCGACATCCAGACGTCATGATGTCCCGACATCCAGACGTCCCAATGTCCCGACATCCAGACGTCCCAATGTCCCGACATCCAGACATCCCAATGTCCAAACATCCTGACGTCCCGACATCCAGACGTCCCAACGTCCCGACATCCAGACGTCCCAATGTCCCGACATCCAGACATCCAGACGTCCCAATGTCCAAACATCCTGACGTCCCGAAATCCAGACGTCCCGACATCCAGACGTCCCAATGTCCCGACATCCTGACGTCCCGAAATCCAGACGTCCCGACATCCAGACGTCATGACGTCCCATTGTCCAGACATCCTGACGTCCCGATATCCAGACGTCATGATGTCCCGACATCCAGACGTCATGATGTCCCGACATCCAGACGTCCCGAAATCCAGACGTCCCGACATCCAGTCATCCCGACATCCAGACGTCCCAATGTCCCGACATCCTGACGTCCCGACATCCAGACGTCCCAATGTCCCGAAATCCAGACGTCCCGACATCCAGTCATCCCGACATCCAGACGTCCCAATGTCCCGACATCCTGACGTCCCGACATCCAGACGTCCCAATGTCCCGACATCCTGACATCCAGACGTCCCAATGTCCAAACATCCTGACGTCCCGAAATCCAGACGTCCCGACATCCAGACGTCCCAATGTCCCGACATCCTGACGTCCCGAAATCCAGACGTCCCGACATCCAGACGTCCCAACATCCAGACGTCCCAATGTCCCGACATCCTGACATCCAGACGTCCCAATGTCCAAACATCCTGACGTCCCGAAATCCAGACGTCCCGACATCCAGACGTCCCGACATCCAGACGTCCCAATGTCCCGACATCCTGACGTCCCGAAATCCAGACGTCCCGACATCCAGACGTCCCAACATCCAGACGTCCCAATGTCCCGACATCCTGACATCCAGACGTCCCAATGTCCAAACATCCTGACGTCCCGAAATCCAGACGTCCCGACATCCAGACGTCCCAATGTCCCGACATCCTGACATCCAGACGTCCCAATGTCCAAACATCCTGACGTCCCGAAATCCAGACGTCCCGACATCCAGACGTCCCAATGTCCCGACATCCTGACGTCCCGAAATCCAGACGTCCCGACATCCAGACGTCCCAACATCCAGACGTCCCAATGTCCCGACATCCAGACGTCATGACGTCCCGACATCCAGACATCCCAATGTCCAAACATCCTGACGTCCCGACATCCAGACGTCCCAACGTCCCGACATCCAGACGTCCCAATGTCCCGACATCCAGACGTCCCAATGTCCAAACATCCTGACGTCCCGAAATCCAGACGTCCCGACATCCAGACGTCCCAATGTCCCGACATCCTGACGTCCCGAAATCCAGACGTCCCGACATCCAGACGTCATGACGTCCCATTGTCCAGACATCCTGACGTCCCGATATCCAGACGTCATGATGTCCCGACATCCAGACGTCATGATGTCCCGACATCCAGACGTCCCGAAATCCAGACGTCCCGACATCCAGTCATCCCGACATCCAGACGTCCCAATGTCCCGACATCCTGACGTCCCGACATCCAGACGTCCCAATGTCCCGAAATCCAGACGTCCCGACATCCAGTCATCCCGACATCCAGACGTCCCAATGTCCCGACATCCTGACGTCCCGACATCCAGACGTCCCAATGTCCTGACGTCCCGACATCCAGACGTCATGACGTCCCGACATCCAGACGTCATGACGTCCCGACATCCAGACGTCCCGACATCCAGACGTCCCAATGTCCCGACATCCTGACATCCAGACGTCCCAATGTCCAAACATCCTGACGTCCCGAAATCCAGACGTCCCGAAATCCAGACGTCCCGACATCCAGACGTCCCAATGTCCCGACATCCTGACCTCCCGAAATCCAGACGTCCCGACATCCAGACGTCCCAACATCCAGACGTCCCAATGTCCCGACATCCTGACGTCATGACGTCCCGACATCCAGACGTCCCAATGTCCAAACATCCTGACGTCCCGAAATCCAGACGTCCCGACATCCAGACGTCCCAATGTCCTGACATCCTGACGTCCCGACATCCAGACGTCCCAATGTCCTGACGTCCCGACATCCAGACGTCATGACGTCCCGACATCCAGTCGTCCCGACATCCAGACGTCCCAATGTCCTGACATCCTGACGTCCCGACATCCAGACGTCATGACTTCCCGACATCCAGACGTCCCGACATCCAGACGTCCCAATGTCCCGACATCCTGACGTCCCGAAATCCAGACGTCCCGACATCCAGACGTCCCAATGTCCCGACATCCTGACGTCCCGAAATCCAGACGTCCCGACATCCAGACGTCCAAACGTCCCGACATCCAGACGTCCCGACATCCTGACGTCCCGACATCCAGACGTCATGACATCCCGACATCCAGACGTCCCAATGTCCTGACATCCTGACGTCCCGACATCCAGACGTCATGACATCCCGACATCCAGACGTCCCGAAATCCAGACGTCCCGACATCCAGTCATCCCGACATCCAGACGTCCCAATGTCCCGACATCCTGACGTCCCGACATCCAGACGTCCCAATGTCCCGACATCCTGACGTCCCGAAATCCAGACGTCCCGACATCCAGACGTCCCAATGTCCCGACATCCTGACGTCCCGACATCCAGACGACATGACGTCCCGACATCCAGACGTCCCAACGTGCCGACATCCAGACGTCCCAATGTCCTGACATCCTGACGTCCCGACATCCAGACGTCATGATGTCCCGACATCCAGACGTCCCGACATCCAGATGTCATGACATCCCGACATCCAGACGTCATGATGTCCCGACATCCAGACGTCCCGAAATCCAGACGTCCCGACATCCAGTCATCCCGACATCCAGACGTCCCGACATCCAGAAGTCCCAATGTCCTGACATCCTGACGTCCCAAAATCCAGACCCCCCGACATGCAGACGTCATGACGTCCCGACATCCAGATGTCCCGACATCCAGACATCCTGACGTCCCGATATCCAGACGTCATGATGTCCCGACATCCAGACGTCATGATGTCCCGACATCCAGACGTCCCGAAATCCAGACGTCCCGACATCCAGACGTCCCAATGTCCTGACATCCAGACGTCCCGACATCCAGACGTCCCAATGTCCTGACATCCAGACGTCCCGAAATCCAGACGTCCCGACATCCAGACGTCCCAATGTCCTGACATCCTGACGTCCCGACATCCAGTCGTCCCGACATCCAGACGTCCCGACATCCAGACGTCATGACGTCCCGACATCCAGACGTCATAACGTCCCGACATCCAGACGTCCCAATGTCCTGACATCCTGACGTCCCGACATCCAGACGTCATGACGTCTCGACATCCTGACGTCCCGACATCCAGACGTCCCAATGTCCTGACATCCTGACGTCCCGACATCCAGACGTCCCAATGTCACGACATCCAGACGTCCCAATGTCCCGACATCCAGACGTCCCAATGTCCCGACATCCAGACGTCCCAATGTCCCGACATCCAGACGTCCCAATGTCCCGACATCCAGACATCCTGACATCCAGACGTCCCAATGTCCCAACATCCTGACGTCCCGAAATCCAGACGTCCCGACATCCAGATGTCCCAATGTCCCGACATCCTGACGTCCCGAAATCCAGACGTCCCGACATCCAGACGTCCCAATGTCCCGACATCCTGACGTCCCGAAATCCAGACGTCCCGACATCCAGACGTCATGACGTCCCGACATCCAGACGTCATGACGTCCCGACATCCAGACGTCCCGACATCCAGACATCCTGACGTCCTGCCGTCCCTAAATCCAGACGTCATGATGTCCCGACATCCAGACGTCATCATGTCCCGACATCCAGACGTCCCGACATCCAGACGTCATGATGTCCCGACATCCAGACGTCCCGACATCCAGACGTCATGATGTCCCGACATCCAGACGTCCGGACATCCAGTCATCCCGACATCCAGATGTCCCTACATCCCGACGTCCCGACATCCAGACGTCCCGACATCCAGACATCCAGACGTCCCGACATCAAGACGTCCCGACATCAAGACGTCCCGACATCCAGACGTCCCGACATCCCGACGTCCCGACATCCAGACGTCCCGACATCCAGACATTATGATGTCCCGACATCCAGACATCATGATGTCTCGACATCCAGACGTCCCGACATCCAGACATCCAGACATCCAGACATCCAGACGTCCCGACATCCAGACGTTCCGACATCCAGACGTCCTGATATCCTGCACACCGGAAGCAGGAAAAAAGATAAATCTGATTTAAAGTTGTTATAAAACACGAGTTTCATCCAGCCTCTGTGAACAATGTGAACATGACCCTAACCCCCCCCCCCCCCCCCCCCCCCCCCCCCCCCCCCCCCCACCCTCCACCCAACAGACTTATTACCAGTACCAGTGTTGGCGTTAATGAGGCTGGGAGTAATTGCACTGTTTGTTGTGTTGCCGTGGCACCCAGACGGTGTTGTTTTTGCACACAGCGGTAACATTTCTCTCCCCGCTGTTGCAACGTGTTTTTGGACTGAATTTGTCACTGGAACTGCATCTCTTCCCAGCGTGTGCCAGTGTTGCTTTCTTTAGGTAACGTGAGCTATCAGGGCGATTATTTAAGTTAGGATATAAAAGTACATATATCCATGATGTTGAATCTGCCTGTATTTTATATTTTGTGAAGTAGTGACATATTTATTAGTTCAGACTGTAGAGGTGGGCCTACTTTAAGGTGCAAACACGGATTAATTTAAGCTCTTTGTGATGGCTCACACCAACGAGAACTTGTTCAAAACTTGTGCTTTTTCCAATGATCTAATTTAAACAAGGGGATTTGCATATTGAATTTGTAAAGTGTTTTAATATCAGATTAAAACAAATACAGAAGTGTTGTTCAGTGTTTCACCACCAGAGGGAGCTGAGCTTCCACTCCATTTCCGTTCATACTGAAGCTGGACGAATAGACGGTGGCTCTGTCTCCTGCTGTCGCCTCGGCTGTAGCATTACAGTCCTCTCGTAGCTTCCTACAGCTAAACCCAGCCCCACATGAGAAATGCAAGGAGACCTTTAGCTGTACGAGCACACGAACCAGAGGGCTGAAATGAAAGCCCATGTGACAAGATTTCGCTTGTGTTTTTGTTGTGTATAATAAAGGAACAGAGCCCCCAGCCCATTACCCTCAGCGGGGGGGAGGGGGTTGAAGAGTCAGCTAAACTGAACCACTGGAGTCTTTCTGAGCGCGCTCCATCATCAGCTCAGGTTTCTGTATGTAGTGTTTACAACACAAAGAAAGCTGGCTGAGTCCAGGTGTCCGTTACTGAACTGTTGTCTTCGGGGCTTCAGAGAGTCCCACATGGTGCACAAACTGTAGATTATCAGCCCAGTTTGATACATCTGCTACTCAGTGAGCTCTCCACTTGGTATCAGAAGGTATCAGACTCAAACACAGAACTGTAGCAGGTCAGATGTGTACACCTGATTAGCAGAGAAAATGACAAATTCAACTATGATATTCAGTATAATCAAATCAAATCAAAGATACTTTATTCATCCCCGAGGGGAAATTCAGAGTTCAAGCCAGCTCGTCCAAGGTCAGACATACAAACATGTAACATTCATGACAAAAGAGAAAAACAGAACCGAGCTAAGCTCAGGCCTTGTAGCTATTATACCAGTGCTGCCTTACAATAGATAAGAACAGAGATACAGTAGGATCATAAGGGGTCGAGGGCAATAAAGGTCATGTAACTCCGGGCCGCGCCAGGAAGACAGGGTCCGAAAATAGAGAAAAAAAACCTCATACATTGAATCACAAACTAAAACAAGACACACAAAGTCCATAAAGGCGGTGAGTCATGTGGGAGGGGACCGGGGGTTGTTGAGGAGGGGGACAGAGTGTCTATGAACATGTCTTCTTCCGTTCTCAGGGGGGGTTGCGCTGGCCCAAGGTCGTTGGGAAGCCGAATCCAGATATGATTGTTGTTTGGGTTCCAGGCGAGGAAAACAATTTGCCCTCGGCCTTGAGTCCATAGCAGATCTCAGGCAGGCAGCTCCAGACCGCCGAATGGGGGGTCACTTTCCACCGATTCTAGCAGATGTTTTCTCCATGTTGTTGTCGATTTTGTGGACCTGCTCCGGGACCACGGCCAGATGTCCAGTTTGGACCAGACTGGCATCCTGCTTATGGTCGAGTCCAGTCAACACAAGAGTCTGTGCACTGCTAGCCCGGCACATACCGTTATAGAATTCTGGCAACCTGCCAGTTGTTGCCAGAATCTCACGGGTCTTGAGGTCGATCAGGACTCCACCAGCGCCAATCAGCAGAATCCCGATCACCAATAATCCAAAGATGTAAACATCCTCCACATCCTCAGAGGACAGAACTGCCAGACACATCGGTCTCCACCTGGCCCATGACTCCTGAACGTATCCAGCTGGAAGCGTCCCGTCAGGACATGCAGGCTCCCTTCTGCATTGAGAGACCAGCCGATCAAATCCATGATGTAGTTTGAGTGGAAGGAAAGAGATGTCAAAAGAGGCTCAGAGTCAGACAGGACAAAGTCACAGGGCAGAGTGGGAGGAGAGGGAGGAAACAGGAGCACAGAGAGAAAGCATTCGCCTTCGCTGAGAGCAGGAGTGGAGAGTGAACATGCTGATAATGAGCTACAAGTCCAAATTACAAGAATCAAGTCACCCCCTTTGTTATCAGGTGCACCTTCTAGTACCAGCTCACACACCCTGTCCTAAATCTTAGTCTGATAGATTGGACAAGGTTGTTGCACATCAACATGAGAATCTCCCGTTCCACCTCATCACCATGAAACTCTCCCGTTCCACCACATCACCATGAAACTCTCCCGTTCCACCTCATCGCCATGAGAATCTCCCGTTCCACCTCATCACCATGAGAATCTCCCGTTCCACCTCATCACCATGAGAATCTTTTGTTCCACCAAATCACAAGAGGAATATTCCATTCAATCTCATCACCATAAGAATCTCCCATTATACCTCATCATTGTGAGAATCTCCCGTTCCACCACATCACTATGACAATCTCCCATTCCACCTCATCACCATGAGACTCTCCCGTTCCACCTCATCACCATGAGAATCTCCTGTTCCACCTCATCACCATGAGAATCTCCCGTTCCACCAAATCATAATGAGAACCTCCTGTTCCACCACATCAGAACGAGAATCTTCCGTTCCAACACATCACCATGACTCTGTCCCGTTCCACCTCATCACCATTAGAATCTCCCGTTCCACCTCATCATAATGAGAACCTCCTGTTCCACCACATCAGAACGAGAATCTTCCGTTCAAACACATCACCATGAAACTGTCCCGTTCCACCTCATCACCATGAGAATCTCCTGTTCCACCTCATCACCATGAGAATCTCCCGTTCCACCTCATAATGAGAATCTCCTGTTCCACTTCATCACCATGAGAATCTCCTGTTCCACCTCATCACCATTAGGATCTCTGTTCCAACACATCATGATGAGAATCTCCCGTTCCACCTCATCACCATGAGAAATTCCCATTTCACCACATCACATTGAGAATCTCCCGTTCCAGCTCATCACCATGAGAATCTCTGTTCCACCACATCACCATGAGAATCTCCTGTTCCACCTCATCACCATGAGAATCTCCCGTTCCACCTCATCACCATGAGAAATTCCCATTTCACCACATCACATTGAGAATCTCCCGTTCCACCACATCACCATGAGAATCTCCCGTTCCACCTCATCACCATGAGAATCTCCCGTTCCACCACATCACCATGAAACTCTCGCGTTCCATCACATCACCATGAGAATCTCCCGTTCCACCACATCACCATGAGAATCTCCCGTTCCACCACATCACCATGAGAATCTCCCGTTCCACCACATCACCATGAAACTCTCGCGTTCCATCACATCACCATGAGAATCTCCCGTTCCACCACATCACCATGAGAATCTCCCGTTCCACCACATCATGATGAGAATCTCGCGTTCCACCACATCACCATGAGAATCTCCCGTTCTACCTCATCACAATAGGAATATTCCATTCTATCGCATCACCATGAGAATCTCCCGTTCCACCACATCACCCTGAGAAAATCCTGTTCCACCACATCATGAATAGAATCTCCCGTTCCACCACATCACCATGAAACTCTCCCGTTCCACCACATCACCATGAGAATCTCCCGTTCCACCACATCATGATGAGAATATCTCCCATTCCACCACGTCACCATGAGAATCTCTCGTTCCACCACATCATGATGAGAATCTCCCGTTCAACCTCATCACCATGAGAATCTCCTGTTCCACCACATCATGATGAGAATCTCCCGTTCCACCTCATCACCATGAGAATCTCCCGTTCCACCTCATTACCATGAGAATCTCCCGTTCCACCACATCACCATGAAAATCTCTCGTTCCACCACATCATGATGAGAATCTCCCGTTCCACCTCATTACCATGAGAATCTCCCGTTCCACCACATCACCATGAAACTCTCCCGTTCCACCACATCACCATGAGAATCTCCCGTTCCACCTCATCACCATGAGAATCTACCGTTCCACCTCATTACCATGAGAATCTCCCGTTCCACCACATCACCATGAAAATCTCTCGTTCCACCACATCACCATGAAACTCTCCCATTCCACCTCATCACGATGAGAATCTCCCGTTCTGCCCCATCACGATGAGAATCTCCCGTTCCACCTCATCACCATGTGAAATTCCCATTTCACCACATCACATTGAGAATCTCCCGTTCCACCTCATCACCATGAGAATCTCTGTTCCACCACATCATGATGAGAATCTCCTGTTCCACCTCATCACCATGAGAATCTCCCGTTCCACCACATCATGATGAAACTCTCCCGTTCCACCACATCACCATGAGAATCTCCCGTTCCACCACATCATGATGAGAATCTCCCATTCCACCACATCATGATGAGAATCTCCCGTTCCACCACATCACCATGAGAATCTCCCGTTCCACCACATCATGATGAGAATCTCCCATTCCACCACATCATGATGAGAATCCCCCGTTCCACCACATCACCATGAGAATCTCCCGTTCCACCACATCATGATGAGAATCTCCAATTCCACCACATCACCATGAGAATCTCCCGTTCAACCTCATCACCATTAGAAATTCCCATTTCACCACATCACCATGAGAATCTCTGTTCCACCACATCACCATGAAAATCTCCCGTTCCACCTCATCACCATGAGAATCTCCCATTCTGCCCCATCACGATGAGAATCTCCCGTTCCACCTCATCACCATGAGAATCTCTGTTCCACCACATCACCATGAGAATCTCCCGTTCTGCCCCATCACGATGAGAATCTCCCGTTCCACCTCATCACCATGAGAATCTCTGTTCCACCACATCACCATGAGAATCTCCCGTTCCACCACATCACCATGAGAATCTCCCGTTCCACCACATCATGATGAGAATTTCCCGTTCCACCACATCACCATGAGAATCTCCCGTTCCACCACATCACCACGAGAATCTCCCGTTCCACCACATCATGATGAGAATTTCCCGTTCCACCACATCACCATGAGAATCTCCCGTTCCACCTCATCACCATGAGAATCTCCCATTCCACCACATCACTATGAGAATCTCCCGTTCCACCACATCGCCATGAGAATCTCCCGTTCCACCACATCACCATGAGAATCTCCCGTTCCACCACATCATGATGAGAATTTCCCGTTCCACCACATCACCAAGAGAATCTCCCGTTCCACCACATCACCATGAGAATCTCCCATTCCATCACATCACCATGAGAATCTGCCGTTCCACCTCATCACCATTAGAATCTCCCGTTCCACCTCATCACCATGAGAATCTCCCGTTCCACCACATCACCACGAGAATCTCCCATTCCATCACATCACCATGAGAATCTCCCGTTCCACCTCATCACCATGAGAATCTCCCGTTCCACCACATCACCATGAGAATCTCCCGTTCCACCACATCATGATGAGAATTTCCCGTTCCACCACATCACCAAGAGAATCTCCCGTTCCACCACATCACCACGAGAATCTCCCATTCCATCACATCACCATGAGAATCTCCCGTTCCACCTCATCACCATGAGAATCTACCGTTCCACCTCATCACCATGAGAATCTTTCGTTCCACCACATCACAATAGGAATATTCCATTCCACCACATCACCATGAGAATCTCCCGTTCCACCACATCATGATGAGAATCTCCCATTCCACCACATCACCATGAGAATCTCCCGTTCCACCTCATAACCATGAAAATCTTCCGTTCCACCACATCACCATTAGAATCTCTGTTCCAACACATCATGATGAGAATCTCCCGTTCCACCTCATCACCATGAGAATCTCCCGTTCCACCTCATCACCATGAGAATCTCCCGTTCCACCACATCACAATAGGAATATTCCATTCTATCGCATCACCATGAGAATCTCCCATTATCCCTCATCACCATTAGAATCTCTGTTCCAACACATCATGATGAGAATCTCCCGTTCCACCTCATCACCATGAGAAATTCCCATTTCACCACATCACATTGAGAATCTCCCGTTCCACCTCATCACCATGAGAATCTCTGTTCCACCACATCATGATGAGAATCTCCTGTTCCACCTCATCACCATGAGAATCTCCCGTTCCACCACATCACCATGAAACTCTCCCGTTCCACCACATCATGATGAAACTCTCCCGTTCCACCACATCACCATGAGAATCTCCCGTTCCACCACATCATGATGAGAATCTCCCGTTCCACCACATCACCATGAGAATCTCCCGTTCCACCACATCATGATGAGAATCTCCAATTCCACCACATCACCATGAGAATCTCCCGTTCAACCTCATCACCATTAGAATCTCTGTTCCAACACATCATGATGAGAATCTCCCGTTCCACCTCATCACCATGAGAATCTCCCGTTCCACCACTTCACCGTGAGAATCTCCCGTTCCACCTCATCACCATGAGAATCTCCCGTTCCACCACATCACCACGAGAATCTCCCGTTCCACCACATCATGATGAGAATTTCCCGTTCCACCACATCACCATGAGAATCTCCCGTTCCACCACATCACCACGAGAATCTCCCATTCCATCACATCACCATGAGAATCTCCCGTTCCACCTCATCACCATGAGAATCTCCCGTTCCACCACATCACCATGAGAATCTCCCGTTCCACCACATCACCATGAGAATCTCCCGTTCCACCACATCACCATGAGAATCTCCCGTTCCACCACATCATGATGAGAATTTCCCGTTCCACCACATCACCATGAGAATCTCCCGTTCCACCACATCACCATGAGAATCTCCCATTCCATCACATCACCATGAGAATCTGCCGTTCCACCTCATCACCATGAGAATCTCCCGTTCCACCTAATCACCATGAGAATCTCCCGTTCCACCACATCACCATGAGAATCTCCCGTTCCACCTCATCACCATGAGAATCTACCGTTCCACCTCATCACCATGAGAATCTCCCGTTCCACCACATCACCATGAGAATCTCCCATTATACCTCATCACCATGAGAATCTCTGTTCCAACACATCATGATGAGAATCTCCCGTTCCACGTCATCACCATGAGAAATTCCCATTTCACCACATCACATTGAGAATCTCCCGTTCCACCTCATCACCATGAGAATCTCTGTTCCACCACATCATGATGAGAATCTCCTGTTCCACCTCATCACCATGAGAATCTCCCGTTCCACCTCATCACCATGAGAATCTCCCGTTCCACCACATCACCATGAAACTCTCCCGTTCCACCACATCATGATGAGAATCTCCCATTCCACCACATCACCATGAGAATCTCCCGTTCCACCACATCATGATGAGAATCTCCCGTTCCACCACATCACCATGAGAATCTCCCGTTCCACCACATCATGATGAGAATCTCCCATTCCACCACATCACCATGAAACTCTCCCGTTCCACCACATCATGATGAGAACCTCCCATTCCACCACATCACCATGAGAATCTCCCGTTCCACCTCATCACCATGAGAATCTCTGTTCCAACACATCACATTGAGAATCTCCTGTTCCACCACATCACCATGAGAATCTCCCGTTCCACCTCATCACCATGAGAATCTTCCGTTCCACCACATCACCATTAGAATCTCTGTTCCAACACATCACATTGAGAATCTCCTGTTCCACCACATCACCATGAGAATCTCCCGTTCCACCTCATCACCATGAGAATCTCCCGTTCCACCACATCACCATGAAACTCTCGCGTTCCATCACATCACCATGAGAATCTCCCGTTCCACCACATCACCATGAGAATCTCCCGTTCCACCACATCATGATGAGAATCTCCCATTCCACCACATCACCATGAGAATCTCCCGTTCCACCACATCACCATGAAACTCTCGCGTTCCATCACATCACCATGAGAATCTCCCGTTCCACCTCATTACCATGAGAATCTCCCGTTCCACCACATCACCATGAAAATCTCTCGTTCCACCACATCACCATGAGAATCTCCCATTCCCCCTCATCACCATGAGAATCTCCCGTTCTGCCCCATCACGATGAGAATCTCCCGTTCCACCTCATCACCATGAGAAATTCCCATTTCACCACATCACATTGAGAATCTCCCGTTCCACCTCATCACCATGAGAATCTCTGTTCCACCACATCACCATGAGAATCTCCCGTTCCACCACATCATGATGAAACTCTCCCGTTCCACCACATCACCATGAGAATCTCCCGTTCCACCACATCATGATGAGAATCTCCCATTCCACCACATCATGATGAGAATCTCCCGTTCCACCACATCACCATGAGAATCTCCCGTTCCACCACATCATGATGAGAATCTCGAATTCCACCACATCACCATGAGAATCTCCCGTTCAAACTCATCACCATTAGAATCTCTGTTCCAACACATCATGATGAGAATCTCCCGTTCCACCTCATCACCATGAGAAATTCCCATTTCACCACATCACCATGAGAATCTCTGTTCCACCACATCACCATGAAAATCTCCCGTTCCACCTCATCACCATGAGAATCTCCCATTCTGCCCCATCACGATGAGAATCTCCCGTTCCACCTCATCACCATGAGAATCTCTGTTCCACCACATCACCATGAGAATCTCCCGTTCTGCCCCATCACGATGAGAATCTCCCGTTCCACCTCATCACCATGAGAATCTCTGTTCCACCACATCACCGTGAAACTCTCCCGTTCCACCACATCACCATGAGAATCTCCCGTTCCACCACATCACCATGAGAATCTCCCGTTCCACCACATCACCATGAGAATCTCCCGTTCCACCACATCACCATGAGAATCTCCCGTTCCACCACATCATGATGAGAATTTCCCGTTCCACCACATCACCATGAGAATCTCCCGTTCCACCACATCACCACGAGAATCTCCCGTTCCACCACATCATGATGAGAATTTCCCGTTCCACCACATCACCATGAGAATCTCCCGTTCCACCTCATCACCATGAGAATCTCCCGTTCCACCACATCACCATGAGAATCTCCCGTTCCACCACATCACCATGAGAATCTCCCGTTCCACCACATCACCATGAGAATCTCCCGTTCCACCACATCATGATGAGAATTTCCCGTTCCACCACATCACCATGAGAATCTCCCGTTCCACCACATCACCATGAGAATCTCCCATTCCATCACATCACCATGAGAATCTGCTGTTCCACCTCATCACCATTAGAATATCCCGTTCCACCTCATCACCATGAGAATCTCCCGTTCCACCACATCACCACGAGAATCTCCCATTCCATCACATCACCATGAGAATCTCCCGTTCCACCTCATCACCATGAGAATCTCCCGTTCCACCACATCACCATGAGAATCTCCCGTTCCACCACATCACCATGAGAATCTCCCGTTCCACCACATCACCATGAGAATCTCCCGTTCCACCACATCATGATGAGAATTTCCCGTTCCACCACATCACCAAGAGAATCTCCCGTTCCACCACATCACCATGAGAATCTCCCATTCCATCACATCACCATGAGAATCTCCCGTTCCACCTCATCACCATGAGAATCTCCCGTTCCACCACATCACCATGAGAATCTCCCGTTCCACCTCATCACCATGAGAATCTACCGTTCCATCTCATCACCATGAGAATCTTTCGTTCCACCACATCACAATAGGAATATTCCATTCCACCACATCACCATGAGAATCTCCCGTTCCACCACATCATGATGAGAATTTCCCGTTCCACCACATCACCAAGAGAATCTCCCGTTCCACCACATCACCATGAGAATCTCCCATTCCATCACATCACCATGAGAATCTCCCGTTCCACCTCATCACCATGAGAATCTCCCGTTCCACCACATCACCATGAGAATCTCCCGTTCCACCTCATCACCATGAGAATCTACCGTTCCATCTCATCACCATGAGAATCTTTCGTTCCACCACATCACAATAGGAATATTCCATTCCACCACATCACCATGAGAATCTCCCGTTCCACCACATCATGATGAGAATCTCCCATTCCACCACATCACCATGAAACTCTCCCGTTCCACCACATCATGATGAGAACCTCCCATTCCACCACATCACCATGAGAATCTCCCGTTCCACCTCATAACCATGAAAATCTTCCGTTCCACCACATCACCATGAGAATTTCCCGTTCCACCACATCACCATGAGAATCTCCCGTTCCACCACATCACCATGAGAATCTCCCATTCCATCACATCACCATGAGAATCTGCCGTTCCACCACATCATGATGAGAATTTCCCGTTCCACCACATCACCATGAGAATCTCCCGTTCCACCACATCACCATGAGAATCTCCCATTCCATCACATCACCATGAGAATCTGCCGTTCCACCTCATCACCATGAGAATCTCCCGTTCCACCTCATCACCATGAGATACTCCCGTTCCACCACATCACCATGAGAATCTCCCGTTCCACCTCATCACCATGAGAATCTCCCGTTCCACCTCATCACCATGAGAATCTCCCGTTCCACCACATCACCATGAGAATCTCCCATTATACCTCATCACCATGAGAATCTCTGTTCCAACACATCATGATGAGAATCTCCCGTTCCACGTCATCACCATGAGAAATTCCCATTTCACCACATCACATTTAGAATCTCCCGTTCCACCTCATCACCATGAGAACCTTTCGTTCCACCACATCACAATAGGAATATTCCATTCTATCGCATCACCATGAGAATCTCCCATTATACCTCATCACCATTAGAATCTCTGTTCCAACACATCATGATGAGAATCTCCCGTTCCACCTCATCACCATGAGAAATTCCCATTTCACCACATCACATTGAGAATCTCCCGTTCCACCACATCACCATGAAACTCTCCCGTTCCACCACATCATGATGAGAATCTCCCATTCCACCACATCATCATGAGAATCTCCCGTTCCACCACATCATGATGAAAATCTCCCGTTCCACCACATCATGATGAGAATCTCCCGTTCCACCACTTCACCATGAGAATCTCCCGTTCCACCACATCATGATGAGAATCTCCAATTCCACCACATCACCATGAGAATCTCCCGTTCAACCTCATCACCATTAGAATCTCTGTTCCAACACATCATGATGAGAATCTCCCGTTCCACCTCATCACCATGAGAAATTCCCATTTCACCACATCACCATGAGAATCTCTTTTCCACCACATCACCATGAAACTCTCCCGTTCCACCACATCACCATGAGAATCTCCCGTTCCACCACTTCACCGTGAGAATCTCCCGTTCCACCTCATCACCATGAGAATCTCCCGTTCCACCTCATCACCATGAGAATCTCCCGTTCCACCACATCACCATGAGAATCTCCCGTTCCACCACATCACCATGAGAATCTCCCGTTCCACCACATCACCATGAGAATCTCCCGTTCCACCACATCATGATGAGAATTTCCCGTTCCACCACATCACCATGAGAATCTCCCGTTCCACCACATCACCACGAGAATCTCCCATTCCATCACATCACCATGAGAATCTCCCGTTCCACCTCATCACCATGAGAATCTCCCGTTCCACCACATCACCATGAGAATCTCCCGTTCCACCACATCACCATGAGAATTTCCCGTTCCACCACATCACCATGAGAATCTCCCGTTCCACCACATCACCATGAGAATCTCCCGTTCCACCACATCACCATGAGAATTTCCCGTTCCACCACATCACCATGAGAATCTCCCGTTCCACCACATCACCATGAGAATTTCCCGTTCCACCACATCACCATGAGAATCTCCCGTTCCATCACATCACCATGAGAATCTGCCGTTCCACCACATCATGATGAGAATTTCCCGTTCCACCACATCACCATGAGAATCTCCCGTTCCACCACATCACCATGAGAATCTCCCATTCCATCACATCACCATGAGAATCTGCCGTTCCACCTCATCACCATGAGAATCTCCCATTCTGCCCCATCACGATGAGAATCTCCCGTTCCACCTCATCACCATGAGAATCTCTGTTCCACCACATCACCATGAGAATCTCCCGTTCTGCCCCATCACGATGAGAATCTCCCGTTCCACCTCATCACCATGAGAATCTCTGTTCCACCACATCACCGTGAAACTCTCCCGTTCCACCACATCACCATGAGAATCTCCCGTTCCACCACATCACCATGAGAATCTCCCGTTCCACCACATCACCATGAGAATCTCCCGTTCCACCACATCACCATGAGAATCTCCCGTTCCACCACATCATGATGAGAATTTCCCGTTCCACCACATCACCATGAGAATCTCCCGTTCCACCACATCACCACGAGAATCTCCCGTTCCACCACATCATGATGAGAATTTCCCGTTCCACCACATCACCATGAGAATCTCCCGTTCCACCTCATCACCATGAGAATCTCCCGTTCCACCACATCACCATGAGAATCTCCCGTTCCACCACATCACCATGAGAATCTCCCGTTCCACCACATCACCATGAGAATCTCCCGTTCCACCACATCATGATGAGAATTTCCCGTTCCACCACATCACCAAGAGAATCTCCCGTTCCACCACATCACCATGAGAATCTCCCATTCCATCACATCACCATGAGAATCTGCCGTTCCACCTCATCACCATTAGAATATCCCGTTCCACCTCATCACCATGAGAATCTCCCGTTCCACCACATCACCACGAGAATCTCCCATTCCATCACATCACCATGAGAATCTCCCGTTCCACCTCATCACCATGAGAATCTCCCGTTCCACCACATCACCATGAGAATCTCTGTTCCACCACATCACCATGAGAATCTCCCGTTCCACCACATCACCATGAGAATCTCCCGTTCCACCACATCATGATGAGAATTTCCCGTTCCACCACATCACCAAGAGAATCTCCCGTTCCACCACATCACCATGAGAATCTCCCATTCCATCACATCACCATGAGAATCTCCCGTTCCACCTCATCACCATGAGAATCTCCCGTTCCACCACATCACCATGAGAATCTCCCGTTCCACCACATCACCATGAGAATCTACCGTTCCATCTCATCACCATGAGAATCTTTCGTTCCACCACATCACAATAGGAATATTCCATTCCACCACATCACCATGAGAATCTCCCGTTCCACCACATCATGATGAGAATCTCCCATTCCACCACATCACCATGAAACTCTCCCGTTCCACCACATCATGATGAGAACCTCCCATTCCACCACATCACCATGAGAATCTCCCGTTCCACCTCATAACCATGAAAATCTTCCGTTCCACCACATCACCATGAGAATTTCCCGTTCCACCACATCACCATGAGAATCTCCCGTTCCACCACATCACCATGAGAATCTCCCATTCCATCACATCACCATGAGAATCTGCCGTTCCACCACATCATGATGAGAATTTCCCGTTCCACCACATCACCATGAGAATCTCCCGTTCCACCACATCACCATGAGAATCTCCCATTCCATCACATCACCATGAGAATCTGCCGTTCCACCTCATCACCATGAGAATCTCCCGTTCCACCTCATCACCATGAGAATCTCCCGTTCCACCACATCACCATGAGAATCTCCCGTTCCACCTCATCACCATGAGAATCTACCGTTCCACCTCATCACCATGAGAATCTCCCGTTCCACCACATCACCATGAGAATCTCCCATTATACCTCATCACCATGAGAATCTCTGTTCCAACACATCATGATGAGAATCTCCCGTTCCACGTCATCACCATGAGAAATTCCCATTTCACCACATCACATTTAGAATCTCCCGTTCCACCTCATCACCATGAGAACCTTTCGTTCCACCACATCACAATAGGAATATTCCATTCTATCGCATCACCATGAGAATCTCCCATTATACCTCATCACCATTAGAATCTCTGTTCCAACACATCATGATGAGAATCTCCCGTTCCACCTCATCACCATGAGAAATTCCCATTTCACCACATCACATTGAGAATCTCCCATTCCACCACATCACCATGAAACTCTCCCGTTCCACCACATCATGATGAGAATCTCCCATTCCACCACATCATCATGAGAATCTCCCGTTCCACCACATCATGATGAAAATCTCCCGTTCCACCACATCATGATGAGAATCTCCCGTTCCACCACTTCACCATGAGAATCTCCCGTTCCACCACATCATGATGAGAATCTCCAATTCCACCACATCACCATGAGAATCTCCCGTTCAACCTCATCACCATTAGAATCTCTGTTCCAACACATCATGATGAGAATCTCCCGTTCCACCTCATCACCATGAGAAATTCCCATTTCACCACATCACCATGAGAATCTCTTTTCCACCACATCACCATGAAAATCTCCCGTTCCACCTCATCACCATGAGAATCTCCCATTCTGGCCCATCTCGATGAGAATCTCCCGTTCCACCTCATCACCATGAGAATCTCTGTTCCACCACATCACCATGAAACTCTCCCGTTCCACCACATCACCATGAGAATCTCCCGTTCCACCACTTCACCGTGAGAATCTCCCGTTCCACCTCATCACCATGAGAATCTCCCGTTCCACCTCATCACCATGAGAATCTCCCATTCTGCCCCATCACGATGAGAATCTCCCGTTCCACCTCATCACCATGAGAATCTCTGTTCCACCACATCACCATGAGAATCTCCCGTTCTGCCCCATCACGATGAGAATCTCCCGTTCCACCTCATCACCATGAGAATCTCTGTTCCACCACATCACCGTGAAACTCTCCCGTTCCACCACATCACCATGAGAATCTCCCGTTCCACCACATCACCATGAGAATCTCCCGTTCCACCACATCACCATGAGAATCTCCCGTTCCACCACATCACCATGAGAATCTCCCGTTCCACCACATCATGATGAGAATTTCCCGTTCCACCACATCACCATGAGAATCTCCCGTTCCACCACATCACCACGAGAATCTCCCGTTCCACCACATCATGATGAGAATTTCCCGTTCCACCACATCACCATGAGAATCTCCCGTTCCACCTCATCACCATGAGAATCTCCCGTTCCACCACATCACCATGAGAATCTCCCGTTCCACCACATCACCATGAGAATCTCCCGTTCCACCACATCACCATGAGAATCTCCCGTTCCACCACATCATGATGAGAATTTCCCGTTCCACCACATCACCAAGAGAATCTCCCGTTCCACCACATCACCATGAGAATCTCCCATTCCATCACATCACCATGAGAATCTGCCGTTCCACCTCATCACCATTAGAATATCCCGTTCCACCTCATCACCATGAGAATCTCCCGTTCCACCACATCACCACGAGAATCTCCCATTCCATCACATCACCATGAGAATCTCCCGTTCCACCTCATCACCATGAGAATCTCCCGTTCCACCACATCACCATGAGAATCTCCCGTTCCACCACATCACCATGAGAATCTCCCATTCCATCACATCACCATGAGAATCTGCCGTTCCACCACATCATGATGAGAATTTCCCGTTCCACCACATCACCATGAGAATCTCCCGTTCCACCACATCACCATGAGAATCTCCCATTCCATCACATCACCATGAGAATCTGCCGTTCCACCTCATCACCATGAGAATCTGCCGTTCCACCTCATCACCATTAGAATATCCCGTTCCACCTCATCACCATGAGAATCTCCCGTTCCACCACATCACCACGAGAATCTCCCATTCCATCACATCACCATGAGAATCTCCCGTTCCACCTCATCACCATGAGAATCTCCCGTTCCACCACATCACCATGAGAATCTCTGTTCCACCACATCACCATGAGAATCTCCCGTTCCACCACATCACCATGAGAATCTCCCGTTCCACCACATCATGATGAGAATTTCCCGTTCCACCACATCACCAAGAGAATCTCCCGTTCCACCACATCACCATGAGAATCTCCCATTCCATCACATCACCATGAGAATCTCCCGTTCCACCTCATCACCATGAGAATCTCCCGTTCCACCACATCACCATGAGAATCTCCCGTTCCACCACATCAACATGAGAATCTACCGTTCCATCTCATCACCATGAGAATCTTTCGTTCCACCACATCACAATAGGAATATTCCATTCCACCACATCACCATGAGAATCTCCCGTTCCACCACATCATGATGAGAATCTCCCATTCCACCACATCACCATGAAACTCTCCCGTTCCACCACATCATGATGAGAACCTCCCATTCCACCACATCACCATGAGAATCTCCCGTTCCACCTCATAACCATGAAAATCTTCCGTTCCACCACATCACCATGAGAATTTCCCGTTCCACCACATCACCATGAGAATCTCCCGTTCCACCACATCACCATGAGAATCTCCCATTCCATCACATCACCATGAGAATCTGCCGTTCCACCACATCATGATGAGAATTTCCCGTTCCACCACATCACCATGAGAATCTCCCGTTCCACCACATCACCATGAGAATCTCCCATTCCATCACATCACCATGAGAATCTGCCGTTCCACCTCATCACCATGAGAATCTCCCGTTCCACCTCATCACCATGAGAATCTCCCGTTCCACCACATCACCATGAGAATCTCCCGTTCCACCTCATCACCATGAGAATCTACCGTTCCACCTCATCACCATGAGAATCTCCCGTTCCACCACATCACCATGAGAATCTCCCGTTCCACCACATCACCATGAGAATCTCCCGTTCCACCACATCACCATGAGAATCTCCCGTTCCACCACATCATGATGAGAATTTCCCGTTCCACCACATCACCATGAGAATCTCCCGTTCCACCACATCACCACGAGAATCTCCCGTTCCACCACATCATGATGAGAATTTCCCGTTCCACCACATCACCATGAGAATCTCCCGTTCCACCTCATCACCATGAGAATCTCCCGTTCCACCACATCACCATGAGAATCTCCCGTTCCACCACATCACCATGAGAATCTCCCGTTCCACCACATCACCATGAGAATCTCCCGTTCCACCACATCATGATGAGAATTTCCCGTTCCACCACATCACCAAGAGAATCTCCCGTTCCACCACATCACCATGAGAATCTCCCATTCCATCACATCACCATGAGAATCTGCCGTTCCACCTCATCACCATTAGAATATCCCGTTCCACCTCATCACCATGAGAATCTCCCGTTCCACCACATCACCACGAGAATCTCCCATTCCATCACATCACCATGAGAATCTCCCGTTCCACCACATCACCATGAGAATCTCCCATTCCATCACATCACCATGAGAATCTCCCGTTCCACCACATCACCACGAGAATCTCCCATTCCATCACATCACCATGAGAATCTCCCGTTCCACCACATCACCACGAGAATCTCCCATTCCATCACATCACCATGAGAATCTCCCGTTCCACCACATCACCATGAGAATCTCCCATTCCATCACATCACCATGATAATCTCCCGTTCCACCTCATCACCATGAGAATCTCCCGTTCCACCACATCACCATGAGAATCTCCCGTTCCACCACATCACCATGAGAATCTCCCATTCCATCACATCACCATGAGAATCTGCCGTTCCACCACATCATGATGAGAATTTCCCGTTCCACCACATCACCATGAGAATCTCCCGTTCCACCACATCACCATGAGAATCTCCCATTCCATCACATCACCATGAGAATCTGCCGTTCCACCTCATCACCATGAGAATCTGCCGTTCCACCTCATCACCATTAGAATATCCCGTTCCACCTCATCACCATGAGAATCTCCCGTTCCACCACATCACCACGAGAATCTCCCATTCCATCACATCACCATGAGAATCTCCCGTTCCACCTCATCACCATGAGAATCTCCCGTTCCACCACATCACCATGAGAATCTCTGTTCCACCACATCACCATGAGAATCTCCCGTTCCACCACATCACCATGAGAATCTCCCGTTCCACCACATCATGATGAGAATTTCCCGTTCCACCACATCACCAAGAGAATCTCCCGTTCCACCACATCACCATGAGAATCTCCCATTCCATCACATCACCATGAGAATCTCCCGTTCCACCACATCACAATAGGAATATTCCATTCCACCACATCACCATGAGAATCTCCCGTTCCACCACATCATGATGAGAATCTCCCATTCCACCACATCACCATGAAACTCTCCCGTTCCACCACATCATGATGAGAACCTCCCATTCCACCACATCACCATGAGAATCTCCCGTTCCACCTCATAACCATGAAAATCTTCCGTTCCACCACATCACCATGAGAATTTCCCGTTCCACCACATCACCATGAGAATCTCCCGTTCCACCACATCACCATGAGAATCTCCCATTCCATCACATCACCATGAGAATCTGCCGTTCCACCACATCATGATGAGAATTTCCCGTTCCACCACATCACCATGAGAATCTCCCGTTCCACCACATCACCATGAGAATCTCCCATTCCATCACATCACCATGAGAATCTGCCGTTCCACCTCATCACCATGAGAATCTCCCGTTCCACCTCATCACCATGAGAATCTCCCGTTCCACCACATCACCATGAGAATCTCCCGTTCCACCTCATCACCATGAGAATCTACCGTTCCACCTCATCACCATGAGAATCTCCCGTTCCACCACATCACCATGAGAATCTCCCATTATACCTCATCACCATGAGAATCTCTGTTCCAACACATCATGATGAGAATCTCCCGTTCCACGTCATCACCATGAGAAATTCCCATTTCACCACATCACATTTAGAATCTCCCGTTCCACCTCATCACCATGAGAACCTTTCGTTCCACCACATCACAATAGGAATATTCCATTCTATCGCATCACCATGAGAATCTCCCATTATACCTCATCACCATTAGAATCTCTGTTCCAACACATCATGATGAGAATCTCCCGTTCCACCTCATCACCATGAGAAATTCCCATTTCACCACATCACATTGAGAATCTCCCATTCCACCACATCACCATGAAACTCTCCCGTTCCACCACATCATGATGAGAATCTCCCATTCCACCACATCATCATGAGAATCTCCCGTTCCACCACATCATGATGAAAATCTCCCGTTCCACCACATCATGATGAGAATCTCCCGTTCCACCACTTCACCATGAGAATCTCCCGTTCCACCACATCATGATGAGAATCTCCAATTCCACCACATCACCATGAGAATCTCCCGTTCAACCTCATCACCATTAGAATCTCTGTTCCAACACATCATGATGAGAATCTCCCGTTCCACCTCATCACCATGAGAAATTCCCATTTCACCACATCACCATGAGAATCTCTTTTCCACCACATCACCATGAAAATCTCCCGTTCCACCTCATCACCATGAGAATCTCCCATTCTGGCCCATCTCGATGAGAATCTCCCGTTCCACCTCATCACCATGAGAATCTCTGTTCCACCACATCACCATGAAACTCTCCCGTTCCACCACATCACCATGAGAATCTCCCGTTCCACCACTTCACCGTGAGAATCTCCCGTTCCACCTCATCACCATGAGAATCTCCCGTTCCACCTCATCACCATGAGAATCTCCCGTTCCACCACATCACCATGAGAATCTCCCGTTCCACCACATCACCATGAGAATCTCCCGTTCCACCACATCACCATGAGAATCTCCCGTTCCACCACATCATGATGAGAATTTCCCGTTCCACCACATCACCATGAGAATCTCCCGTTCCACCACATCACCACGAGAATCTCCCATTCCATCACATCACCATGAGAATCTCCCGTTCCACCTCATCACCATGAGAATCTCCCGTTCCACCACATCACCATGAGAATCTCCCGTTCCACCACATCACCATGAGAATTTCCCGTTCCACCACATCACCATGAGAATCTCCCGTTCCACCACATCACCATGAGAATCTCCCATTCCATCACATCACCATGAGAATCTGCCGTTCCACCACATCATGATGAGAATTTCCCGTTCCACCACATCACCATGAGAATCTCCCGTTCCACCACATCACCATGAGAATCTCCCATTCCATCACATCACCATGAGAATCTGCCGTTCCACCTCATCACCATGAGAATCTCCCGTTCCACCTCATCACCATGAGAATCTCCCGTTCCACCACATCACCATGAGAATCTCCCGTTCCACCTCATCACCATGAGAATCTACCGTTCCACCTCATCACCATGAGAATCTCCCGTTCCACCACATCACCATGAGAATCTCCCATTATACCTCATCACCATGAGAATCTCTGTTCCAACACATCATGATGAGAATCTCCCGTTCCACGTCATCACCATGAGAAATTCCCATTTCACCACATCACATTTAGAATCTCCCGTTCCACCTCATCACCATGAGAATCTCTGTTCCACCACATCATGATGAGAATCTCCTGTTCCACCTCATCACCATGAGAATCTCCCGTTCCACCTCATCACCATGAGAATCTCCCGTTCCACCACATCACCATGAAACTCTCCCGTTCCACCACATCATGATGAGAATCTCCCATTCCACCACATCACCATGAGAATCTCCCGTTCCACCACATCATGATGAGAATCTCCCGTTCCACCACATCACCATGAGAATCTCCCGTTCCACCACATCATAATGAGAATCTCCCATTCCACCACATCACCATGAAACTCTCCCGTTCCACCACATAATGATGAGAACCTCCCATTCCACCACATCACCATGAGAATCTCCCGTTCCACCTCATAACCATGAGAATCATCCGTTCCACCACATCACCATTAGAATCTCTGTTCCAACACATCATGATGAGAATCTCCCGTTCCACCTCATCACCATGAGAAATTCCCATTTCACCTCATCACCATGAGAATCTCTGTTCCACCACATCACGATGAGAATCTCCTGTTCCACCTCATCACCATGAGAATCTCCCGTTCCACCTCATCACCATGACAAATTCCCATTTCACCACATCACATTGAGAATCTCCTGTTCCACCACATCACCATGAGAATCTCCCGTTCCACCTCATCACCATGAGAATCTCCCGTTCCACCTCATCACCATGAGAATCTCCCATTCCACCACATCACCATGAGAATCTCCCGTTCCACCACATCACCATGAAACTCTCGCGTTCCATCACATCACCATGAGAATCTCCCGTTCCACCACATCACCATGAAACTCTCGCGTTCCATCACATCACCATGAGAATCTCCCATTATACCTCATCACCATTAGAATCTCTGTTCCAACACATCATGATGAGAATCTCCCGTTCCACCTCATCACCATGAGAAATACCCATTTCACCACATCACATTGAGAATCTCCCGTTCCACCTCATCACCATGAGAATCTCCCGTTCTACCACATCATGATGAGAATCTCCTGTTCCACCTCATCACCATGAAACTCTCCCGTTCCACCTCATCACCATGAGAATCTCCCGTTCCACCACATCACAATGAAACTCTCCCGTTCCACCACATCAACATGAGAATCTCCCGTTCCACCACATCATGATGAGAATCTCCCATTCCACCACATCACCATGAGAATCTCCCGTTCCACCACATCACCATGAAAAAATCCTGTTCCACCACATCATGATGAGAATCTCCCATTCCACCACATCATGATGAGAATCTCCCGTTCCACCACATCACCATGAGAATCTCCCGTTCCACCACATCATGATGAGAATATCTCCCATTCCACCACGTCACCATGAGAATCTCCCGTTCCAACACATCACCATGAGAATCTCCCGTTCCACCACATCACCATGAGAATCTCCCGTTCCACCACATCATGATGAGAATCTCCCGTTCCACCTCATCACCATGAGAATCTCCCGTTCCACCTCATTACCATGAGAATCTCCCGTTCCACCACATCACCATGAGAATCTCCCGTTCCACCTCATCACCATGAGAATCTCCCGTTCCACCACATCACCATGAAACTCTCCCGTTCCACCACATCATGATGAGAATCTCCCATTCCACCACATCACCATGAGAATCTCCCGTTCCACCACATCATGATGAGAATCTCCCGTTCCACCACATCACCATGAGAATCTCCCGTTCCACCACATCATAATGAGAATCTCCCATTCCACCACATCACCATGAAACTCTCCCGTTCCACCACATAATGATGAGAACCTCCCATTCCACCACATCACCATGAGAATCTCCCGTTCCACCTCATAACCATGAGAATCATCCGTTCCACCACATCACCATTAGAATCTCTGTTCCAACACATCATGATGAGAATCTCCCGTTCCACCTCATCACCATGAGAAATTCCCATTTCACCTCATCACCATGAGAATCTCTGTTCCACCACATCACGATGAGAATCTCCTGTTCCACCTCATCACCATGAGAATCTCCCGTTCCACCTCATCACCATGACAAATTCCCATTTCACCACATCACATTGAGAATCTCCTGTTCCACCACATCACCATGAGAATCTCCCGTTCCACCTCATCACCATGAGAATCTCCCGTTCCACCTCATCACCATGAGAATCTCCCATTCCACCACATCACCATGAGAATCTCCCGTTCCACCACATCACCATGAAACTCTCGCGTTCCATCACATCACCATGAGAATCTCCCGTTCCACCACATCACCATGAAACTCTCGCGTTCCATCACATCACCATGAGAATCTCCCATTATACCTCATCACCATTAGAATCTCTGTTCCAACACATCATGATGAGAATCTCCCGTTCCACCTCATCACCATGAGAAATACCCATTTCACCACATCACATTGAGAATCTCCCGTTCCACCTCATCACCATGAGAATCTCCCGTTCCACCACATCATGATGAGAATCTCCTGTTCCACCTCATCACCATGAAACTCTCCCGTTCCACCTCATCACCATGAGAATCTCCCGTTCCACCACATCACAATGAAACTCTCCCGTTCCACCACATCAACATGAGAATCTCCCGTTCCACCACATCATGATGAGAATCTCCCATTCCACCACATCACCATGAGAATCTCCCGTTCCACCACATCACCATGAAAAAATCCTGTTCCACCACATCATGATGAGAATCTCCCATTCCACCACATCATGATGAGAATCTCCCGTTCCACCACATCACCATGAGAATCTCCCGTTCCACCACATCATGATGAGAATATCTCCCATTCCACCACGTCACCATGAGAATCTCCCGTTCCAACACATCACCATGAGAATCTCCCGTTCCACCACATCACCATGAGAATCTCCCGTTCCACCACATCATGATGAGAATCTCCCGTTCCACCTCATCACCATGAGAATCTCCCGTTCCACCTCATTACCATGAGAATCTCCCGTTCCACCACATCACCATGAGAATCTCCCGTTCCACCTCATCACCATGAGAATCTCTGTTCCACCACATCATGATGAGAATGTCCCGTTCCACCTCATTACCATGAGAATCTCCCGTTCCACCACATCACCATGAGAATCTCCCGTTCCACCTCATCACCATGAGAAATTCCCATTTCACCACATCACCATGAGAATCTCTGTTCCACCACATCACCATGAAAATCTCCCGTTCCACCTCATCACCATGAGAATCTCCCATTCTGCCCCATCACGATGAGAATCTCCCGTTCCACCTCATCACCATGAGAATCTCTGTTCCACCACATCACCATGAGAATCTCCCGTTCTGCCCCATCACGATGAGAATCTCCCGTTCCACCTCATCACCATGAGAATCTCTGTTCCACCACATCACCGTGAAACTCTCCCGTTCCACCACATCACCATGAGAATCTCCCGTTCCACCACATCACCATGAGAATCTCCCGTTCCACCACATCACCATGAGAATCTCCCGTTCCACCACATCACCATGAGAATCTCCCGTTCCACCACATCATGATGAGAATTTCCCGTTCCACCACATCACCATGAGAATCTCCCGTTCCACCACATCACCACGAGAATCTCCCGTTCCACCACATCATGATGAGAATTTCCCGTTCCACCACATCACCATGAGAATCTCCCGTTCCACCTCATCACCATGAGAATCTCCCGTTCCACCACATCACCATGAGAATATCCCGTTCCACCACATCACCATGAGAATCTCCCGTTCCACCACATCACCATGAGAATCTCCCGTTCCACCACATCATGATGAGAATTTCCCGTTCCACCACATCACCAAGAGAATCTCCCGTTCCACCACATCACCATGAGAATCTCCCATTCCATCACATCACCATGAGAATCTGCCGTTCCACCTCATCACCATTAGAATATCCCGTTCCACCTCATCACCATGAGAATCTCCCGTTCCACCACATCACCACGAGAATCTCCCATTCCATCACATCACCATGAGAATCTCCCGTTCCACCTCATCACCATGAGAATCTCCCGTTCCACCACATCACCATGAGAATCTCCCGTTCCACCACATCACCATGAGAATCTCCCGTTCCACCACATCACCATGAGAATCTCCCGTTCCACCACATCATGATGAGAATTTCCCCGTTCCACCACATCACCAAGAGAATCTCCCGTTCCACCACATCACCATGAGAATCTCCCATTCCATCACATCACCATGAGAATCTCCCGTTCCACCTCATCACCATGAGAATCTCCCGTTCCACCACATCACCATGAGAATCTCCAGTTCCACCTCATCACCATGAGAATCTACCGTTCCATCTCATCACCATGAGAATCTTTCGTTCCACCACATCACAATAGGAATATTCCATTCCACCACATCACCATGAGAATCTCCCGTTCCACCACATCATGATGAGAATTTCCCGTTCCACCACATCACCAAGAGAATCTCCCGTTCCACCACATCACCATGAGAATCTCCCATTCCATCACATCACCATGAGAATCTCCCGTTCCACCTCATCACCATGAGAATCTCCCGTTCCACCACATCACCATGAGAATCTACCGTTCCATCTCATCACCATGAGAATCTACCGTTCCATCTCATCACCATGAGAATCTCCCGTTCCACCTCATCACCATGAGAATCTACCGTTCCATCTCATCACCATGAGAATCTTTCGTTCCACCACATCACAATAGGAATATTCCATTCCACCACATCACCATGAGAATCTCCCGTTCCACCTCATCACCATGAGAATCTACCGTTCCATCTCATCACCATGAGAATCTTTCGTTCCACCACATCACAATAGGAATATTCCATTCCACCACATCACCATGAGAATCTCCCGTTCCACCACATCATGATGAGAATCTCCCATTCCACCACATCACCATGAAACTCTCCCGTTCCACCACATCATGATGAGAACCTCCCATTCCACCACATCACCATGAGAATCTCCCATTCCACCTCATAACCATGAAAATCTTCCGTTCCACCACATCACCATGAGAATTTCCCGTTCCACCACATCACCATGAGAATCTCCCGTTCCACCACATCACCATGAGAATCTCCCATTCCATCACATCACCAAGAGAATCTCCCGTTCCACCACATCACCATGAGAATCTCCCATTCCATCACATCACCATGAGAATCTCCCGTTCCACCTCATCACCATGAGAATCTCCCGTTCCACCACATCACCATGAGAATCTCCCGTTCCACCTCATCACCATGAGAATCTACCGTTCCATCTCATCACCATGAGAATCTTTCGTTCCACCACATCACAATAGGAATATTCCATTCCACCACATCACCATGAGAATCTCCCGTTCCACCACATCATGATGAGAATCTCCCATTCCACCACATCACCATGAAACTCTCCCGTTCCACCACATCATGATGAGAACCTCCCATTCCACCACATCACCATGAGAATCTCCCATTCCACCTCATAACCATGAAAATCTTCCGTTCCACCACATCACCATGAGAATTTCCCGTTCCACCACATCACCATGAGAATCTCCCGTTCCACCACATCACCATGAGAATCTCCCATTCCATCACATCACCATGAGAATCTGCCGTTCCACCACATCATGATGAGAATTTCCCGTTCCACCACATCACCATGAGAATCTCCCGTTCCACCACATCACCATGAGAATCTCCCATTCCATCACATCACCATGAGAATCTGCCGTTCCACCTCATCACCATGAGAATCTCCCGTTCCACCTCATCACCATGAGAATCTCCCGTTCCACCACATCACCATGAGAATCTCCCGTTCCACCACATCACCATGAGAATCTCCCATTATACCTCATCACCATGAGAATCTCTGTTCCAACAAATCATGATGAGAATCTCCCGTTCCACGTCATCACCATGAGAAATTCCCATTTCACCACATCACATTTAGAATCTCCCGTTCCACCTCATCACCATGAGAACCTTTCGTTCCACCACATCACAATAGGAATATTCCATTCTATCGCATCACCATGAGAATCTCCCATTATACCTCATCACCATTAGAATCTCTGTTCCAACACATCATGATGAGAATCTCCCGTTCCACCTCATCACCATGAGAAATTCCCATTTCACCACATCACATTGAGAATCTCCCGTTCCACCACATCACCATGAAACTCTCCCGTTCCACCACATCATGATGAGAATCTCCCATTCCACCACATCATCATGAGAATCTCCCGTTCCACCACATCATGATGAGAATCTCCCGTTCCACCACTTCACCATGAGAATCTCCCGTTCCACCACATCATGATGAGAATCTCCAATTCCACCACATCACCATGAGAATCTCCCGTTCAACCTCATCACCATTAGAATCTCTGTTCCAACACATCATGATGAGAATCTCCCGTTCCACCTCATCACCATGAGAAATTCCCATTTCACCACATCACCATGAGAATCTCTTTTCCACCACATCACCATGAAAATCTCCCGTTCCACCTCATCACCATGAGAATCTCCCATTCTGGCCCATCTCGATGAGAATCTCCCGTTCCACCTCATCACCATGAGAATCTCTGTTCCACCACATCACCATGAAACTCTCCCGTTCCACCACATCACCATGAGAATCTCCCGTTCCACCACTTCACCGTGAGAATCTCCCGTTCCACCTCATCACCATGAGAATCTCCCGTTCCACCACATCACCATGAGAATCTCCCGTTCCACCACATCACCATGAGAATCTCCCGTTCCACCACATCACCATGAGAATCTCCCGTTCCACCACATCACCATGAGAATCTCCCGTTCCACCACATCATGATGAGAATTTCCCGTTCCACCACATCACCATGAGAATCTCCCGTTCCACCACATCACCACGAGAATCTCCCATTCCATCACATCACCATGAGAATCTCCCGTTCCACCTCATCACCATGAGAATCTCCCGTTCCACCACATCACCATGAGAATCTCCCGTTCCACCACATCACCATGAGAATTTCCCGTTCCACCACATCACCATGAGAATCTCCCGTTCCACCACATCACCATGAGAATCTCCCATTCCATCACATCACCATGAGAATCTGCCGTTCCACCACATCATGATGAGAATTTCCAGTTCCACCACATCACCATGAGAATCTCCCGTTCCACCACATCACCATGAGAATCTCCCATTCCATCACATCACCATGAGAATCTGCCGTTCCACCTCATCACCATGAGAATCTCCCATTCTGCCCCATCACGATGAGAATCTCCCGTTCCACCTCATCACCATGAGAATCTCTGTTCCACCACATCACCATGAGAATCTCCCGTTCTGCCCCATCACGATGAGAATCTCCCGTTCCACCTCATCACCATGAGAATCTCTGTTCCACCACATCACCGTGAAACTCTCCCGTTCCACCTCATCACCATGAGAATCTCCCGTTCCACCACATCACCATGAGAATCTCCCGTTCCACCACATCACCATGAGAATCTCCCGTTCCACCACATCACCATGAGAATCTCCCGTTCCACCACATCATGATGAGAATTTCCCGTTCCACCACATCACCATGAGAATCTCCCGTTCCACCACATCACCACGAGAATCTCCCGTTCCACCACATCATGATGAGAATTTCCCGTTCCACCACATCACCATGAGAATCTCCCGTTCCACCTCATCACCATGAGAATCTCCCGTTCCACCACATCACCATGAGAATCTCCCGTTCCACCACATCACCATGAGAATCTCCCGTTCCACCACATCACCATGAGAATCTCCCGTTCCACCACATCATGATGAGAATTTCCCGTTCCACCACATCACCATGAGAATCTCCCGTTCCACCACATCACCACGAGAATCTCCCATTCCATCACATCACCATGAGAATCTCCCGTTCCACCTCATCACCATGAGAATCTCCCGTTCCACCACATCACCATGAGAATCTCCCGTTCCACCACATCACCATGAGATTTTCCCGTTCCACCACATCACCATGAGAATCTCCCGTTCCACCACATCACCATGAGAATCTCCCATTCCATCACATCACCATGAGAATCTGCCGTTCCACCACATCATGATGAGAATTTCCCGTTCCACCACATCACCATGAGAATCTCCCGTTCCACCACATCACCATGAGAATCTCCCATTCCATCACATCACCATGAGAATCTGCCGTTCCACCTCATCACCATGAGAATCTCCCATTCTGCCCCATCACGATGAGAATCTCCCGTTCCACCTCATCACCATGAGAATCTCTGTTCCACCACATCACCATGAGAATCTCCCGTTCTACCCCATCACGATGAGAATCTCCCGTTCCACCTCATCACCATGAGAATCTCTGTTCCACCACATCACCGTGAAACTCTCCCGTTCCACCACATCACCATGAGAATCTCCCGTTCCACCACATCACCTTGAGAATCTCCCGTTCCACCACATCACCATGAGAATCTCCCGTTCCACCACATCACCATGAGAATCTCCCGTTCCACCACATCATGATGAGAATTTCCCGTTCCACCACATCACCATGAGAATCTCCCGTTCCACCACATCACCACGAGAATCTCCCGTTCCACCACATCATGATGAGAATTTCCCGTTCCACCACATCACCATGAGAATCTCCCGTTCCACCTCATCACCATGAGAATCTCCCGTTCCACCACATCACCATGAGAATCTCCCGTTCCACCACATCACCATGAGAATCTCCCGTTCCACCACATCACCATGAGAATCTCCCGTTCCACCACATCATGATGAGAACTTCCCGTTCCACCACATCACCAAGAGAATCTCCCGTTCCACCACATCACCATGAGAATCTCCCATTCCATCACATCACCATGAGAATCTGCCGTTCCACCTCATCACCATTAGAATATCCCGTTCCACCTCATCACCATGAGAATCTCCCGTTCCACCACATCACCACGAGAATCTCCCATTCCATCACATCACCATGAGAATCTCCCGTTCCACCTCATCACCATGAGAATCTCCCGTTCCACCACATCACCATGAGAATCTCCCGTTCCACCACATCACCATGAGAATCTCCCGTTCCACCACATCACCATGAGAATCTCCCGTTCCACCACATCATGATGAGAATTTCCCGTTCCACCACATCACCAAGAGAATCTCCCGTTCCACCACATCACCATGAGAATCTCCCATTCCATCACATCACCATGAGAATCTCCCGTTCCACCTCATCACCATGAGAATCTCCCGTTCCACCACATCACCATGAGAATCTCCCGTTCCACCTCATCACCATGAGAATCTACCGTTCCATCTCATCACCATGAGAATCTTTCGTTCCACCACATCACAATAGGAATATTCCATTCCACCACATCACCATGAGAATCTCCCGTTCCACCACATCATGATGAGAATTTCCCGTTCCACGACATCACCAACAGAATCTCCCGTTCCACCACATCACCATGAGAATCTCCCATTCCATCACATCACCATGAGAATCTCCCGTTCCACCTCATCACCATGAGAATCTCCCGTTCCACCACATCACCATGAGAATCTCCCGTTCCACCTCATCACCATGAGAATCTACCGTTCCATCTCATCACCATGAGAATCTTTCGTTCCACCACATCACAATAGGAATATTCCATTCCACCACATCACCATGAGAATCTCCCGTTCCACCACATCATGATGAGAATCTCCCATTCCACCACATCACCATGAAACTCTCCCGTTCCACCACATCATGATGAGAACCTCCCATTCCACCACATCACCATGAGAATCTCCCGTTCCACCTCATAACCATGAAAATCTTCCGTTCCACCACATCACCATGAGAATTTCCCGTTCCACCACATCACCATGAGAATCTCCCGTTCCACCACATCACCATGAGAATCTCCCATTCCATCACATCACCATGAGAATCTGCCGTTCCACCACATCATGATGAGAATTTCCCGTTCCACCACATCACCATGAGAATCTCCCGTTCCACCACATCACCATGAGAATCTCCCATTCCATCACATCACCATGAGAATCTGCCGTTCCACCTCATCACCATGAGAATCTCCCGTTCCACCTCATCACCATGAGAATCTCCCGTTCCACCACATCACCATGAGAATCTCCCGTTCCACCTCATCACCATGAGAATCTCCCATTCCATCACATCACCATGAGAATCTGCCGTTCCACCTCATCACCATGAGAATCTCCCGTTCCACCTCATCACCATGAGAATCTCCCGTTCCACCTCATCACCATGAGAATCTACCGTTCCACCTCATCACCATGAGAATCTCCCGTTCCACCACATCACCATGAGAATCTCCCATTATACCTCATCACCATGAGAATCTCTGTTCCAACACATCATGATGAGAATCTCCCGTTCCACGTCATCACCATGAGAAATTCCCATTTCACCACATCACATTTAGAATCTCCCGTTCCACCTCATCACCATGAGAACCTTTCGTTCCACCACATCACAATAGGAATATTCCATTCTATCGCATCACCATGAGAATCTCCCATTATACCTCATCACCATTAGAATCTCTGTTCCAACACATCATGATGAGAATCTCCCGTTCCACCTCATCACCATGAGAAATTCCCATTTCACCACATCACATTGAGAATCTCCCATTCCACCACATCACCATGAAACTCTCCCGTTCCACCACATCATGATGAAAATCTCCCATTCCACCACATCATCATGAGAATCTCCCGTTCCACCACATCATGATGAAAATCTCCCGTTCCACCACATCATGATGAGAATCTCCCGTTCCACCACATCATGATGAGAATCTCCCATTCCACCACATCACCATGAGAATCTCCCGTTCCACCACATCATGATGAGAATCTCCCGTTCCACCACATCACCATGCGAATCTCCCGTTCCACCACATCATAATGAGAATCTCCCATTCCACCACATCACCATGAAACTCTCCCGTTCCACCACATAATGATGAGAACCTCCCATTCCACCACATCACCATGAGAATCTCCCGTTCCACCTCATAACCATGAGAATCATCCGTTCCAACACATCACCATTAGAATCTCTGTTCCAACACATCATGATGAGAATCTCCCGTTCCACCTCATCACCATGAGAAATTCCCATTTCACCTCATCACCATGAGAATCTCTGTTCCACCACATCACGATGAGAATCTCCTGTTCCACCTCATCACCATGAGAATCTCCCGTTCCACCTCATCACCATGACAAATTCCCATTTCACCACATCACATTGAGAATCTCCTGTTCCACCACATCACCATGAGAATCTCCCGTTCCACCTCATCACCATGAGAATCTCCCGTTCCACCTCATCACCATGAGAATCTCCCATTCCACCACATCACCATGAGAATCTCCCGTTCCAACACATCACCATGAGAATCTCCCGTTCCACCACATCACCATGAGAATCTCCCGTTCCACCACATCATGATGAGAATCTCCCGTTCCACCTCATCACCATGAGAATCTCCCGTTCCACCTCATTACCATGAGAATCTCCCGTTCCACCACATCACCATGAGAATCTCTCGTTCCACCACATCATGATGAGAATCTCCCGTTCCACCTCATCACCATGAGAATCTCCCGTTCCACCTCATCACCATTAGAATCTCCCGTTCCACCACATCATGATGAGAATCTCCCGTTCCACCTCATCACCATGAGAATCTCTGTTCCACCACATCACCATGAGAATCTCCCGTTCCACCACATCACCATGAAAATCTCTCGTTCCACCACATCATGATGAGAATCTCCCGTTCCACCTCATCACCATGAGAATCTCCCGTTCCACCTCATCACCATTAGAATCTCCCGTTCCACCACATCATGATGAGAATCTCCCGTTCCACCTCATCACCATGAGAATCTCCCGTTCAACCTCATCACCATTAGAATCTCCCGTTCCACCACATCATGATGAGAATATCTCCCATTCCACCACGTCACCATGAGAATCTCCCGTTCCACCACATCACCATGAGAATCTCCCGTTCCACCACATCACCATGAGAATCTCCCGTTCCACCACATCATGATGAGAATCCCCCGTTCCACCTCATCACCATGAGAATCTCCCGTTCCACCTCATTACCATGAGAATCTCCCGTTCCACCACATCACCATGAGAATCTCCCGTTCCACCTCATCACCATGAGAATCTCTGTTCCACCACATCACCATGAGAATCTCCCGTTCCACCTCATTATCATGAGAATCTCCCGTTCCACCTCATCACCATGAGAATCTCCCGTTCAACCTCATCACCATTAGAATCTCCCGTTCCACAACATCATGATGAGAATCTCCCATTTCACCACATCACATTGAGAATCTCCCGTTCCACCCCATAACCATGAGAATCTCTGTTCCACCACATCATGATGAGAATCTCCCGTTCCAACTCATCACCATGAAACTCTCCCGTTCCAACTCATCACCATGAGAATCTCCCGTTCCAACTCATCACCATGAAACTCTCCCGTTCCACCTCATCACCATGAGAATCTCCCGTTCCAACTCATCACCATGAAACTCTCCCGTTCCAACTCATCACCATGAGAATCTCCCGTTCCACCTCATCACCATGAGAATCTCCCGTTCCACCACATCACCATGAGAATCTCCCGTTCCACCACATCATGATGAGAATCTCCCGTTCCACCTCATCACCATGAGAATCTCCCGTTCCACCTCATTACCATGAGAATCTCCCGTTCCACCACATCACCATGAGAATCTCCCGTTCCACCTCATCACCATGAGAATCTTTCGTTCCACCACATCACAATAGGAATATTCCATTCTATCGCATCACCATGAGAATCTCCCATTATACCTCATCACCATAAGAATCTCTGTTCCAACACATCATGATGAGAATCTCCCGTTCCACCTCATCACCATGAGAATCTCTGTTCCACCACATCACCATGAGAATCTCCCGTTCCACCTCATTACCATGAGAATCTCCCGTTCCACCACATCACCATGAAAATCTCTCGTTCCACCACATCATGATGAGAATCTCCCGTTCCACCTCATCACCATGAGAATCTCCCGTTGAACCTCATCACCATTAGAATCTCTGTTCCACCACATCACCATGAGAATCTCCCGTTCCACCTCATTACCATGAGAAATTCCCATTTCACCACATCACCATGAGAATCTCTGTTCCACCACATCACCATGAAACTCTCCCATTCCACCTCATCACCATGAGAATCTCCCGTTCCACCACATCATGATGAGAATCTCCTGTTCCACCTCATCACCATGAAACTCTCCCGTTCCACGTCATCACCATGAGAATCTCCCGTTCCACCACATCACCATGAAACTCTCCCGTTCCACCACATCACCATGAGAATCTCCCGTTCCACCACATCATGATGAGAATCTCCCATTCCACCACATCACCATGAGAATCTCCCGTTCCACCACATCACCATGAGAAAATCCTGTTCCACCACATCATGATGAGAATCTCCCATTCCACCACATCACCATGAGAATCTCCCGTTCCACCACATCATGATGAGAATCTCCCGTTCCACCACATCACCTTGAGAATCTCCCGTTCCACCACATCATGATGAGAATCTCCCGTTCCACCACATCACCATGAGCATCTCCCGTTCCACCACATCATGATGAGAATATCTCCCATTCCACCACGTCACCATGAGAATCTCCCGTTCCACCACATCACCATGAGAATCTCCCGTTCCACCACATCACCATGAGAATCTCCCGTTCCACCACATCATGATGAGAATCTCCCATTCCACCTCATCACCATGAGAATCTCCCGTTCCACCTCATTACCATGAGAATCTCCCGTTCCACCACATCACCATGAGAATCTCCCGTACCACCTCATCACCATGAGAATCTCCCGTTCCACCACATCACCATGAGAATCTCCCGTTCCACCTCATTACCATGAGAATCTCCCGTTCCACCACATCACCATGAAAATCTCTCGTTCCACCACATCATGATGAGAATCTCCCGTTCCACCTCATCACCATGAGAATCTCCCGTTCAACCTCATCACCATTAGAATCTCTGTTCCAACACATCATGATGAGAATCTCCCGTTCCACCTCATCACCATGAGAAATTCCCATTTCACCACATCACCATGAGAATCTCTGTTCCACCACATCTCCATGAAACTCTCCCATTCCACCTCATCACCATGAGAATCTCCCGTTCTGCCCCATCACGATGAGAATCTCCCGTTTCACCTCATCACCATGAGAATCTCCCGTTCCACCACATCACCATGAGAATCTCCCGTTCCACCACATCACCATGAGAATCTCCCGTTCCACCTCATCACCATGAGAATCTCTGTTCCACCTCATCACCATGAGAATCTCTGTTCCACCTCATCACCATGAGAATCTCCCGTTCCACCTCATCACCATGAGAATCTCCCGTTCCACCTCATCACCATGAGAATCTTTCGTTCCACCACATCACAATAGGAATATTCCATTCTATCGCATCACCATGAGAATGTGCCATTATACCTCATCACCATGAGAATCTCTGTTCCACCACATCATGATGAGAATCTCCCGTTCCAACTCATCACCATGAAACTCTCCCGTTCCAACTCATCACCATGAGAATCTCCCGTTCCAACTCATCACCATGAAACTCTCCCGTTCCACCTCATCACCATGAGAATCTCCCGTTCCAACTCATCACCATGAAACTCTCCCGTTCCAACTCATCACCATGAGAATCTCCCGTTCCACCTCATCACCATGAGAATCTCCCGTTCCACCACATCACCATGAGAATCTCCCGTTCCACCACATCATGATGAGAATCTCCCGTTCCACCTCATCACCATGAGAATCTCCCGTTCCACCTCATTACCATGAGAATCTCCCGTTCCACCACATCACCATGAGAATCTCCCGTTCCACCTCATCACCATGAGAATCTTTCGTTCCACCACATCACAATAGGAATATTCCATTCTATCGCATCACCATGAGAATCTCTGTTCCAACACATCATGATGAGAATCTCCCGTTTCACCTCATCACCATGAGAATCTCTGTTCCACCACATCATGATGAGAATCTCCTGTTCCACCTCATCACCATGAGAATCTCCCGTTCCACCACATCACCATGAAACTCTCCCGTTCCACCACATCATGATGAAACTCTCCCGTTCCACCACATCACCATGAGAATCTCCCGTTCCACCACATCATGATGAGAATCTCCCATTCCACCACATCATCATGAGAATCTCCCGTTCCACCACATCACATTGAGAATCTCCCGTTCCTCCACATCACCATGAGAATCTCCCATTCCACCACATCATGATGAAAATCTCCCGTTCCACCACATCATGATGAGAATCTCCCGTTCCACCACATCACCATGAGAATCTCCCGTTCCACCACATCATGATGAGAATCTCCAATTCCACCACATCACCATGAGAATCTCCCGTTCCACCTCATCACCATTAGAATCTCTGTTCCAACACATCATGATGAGAATCTCCCGGTCCACCTCATCACCATGAGAAATTCCCATTTCACCACATCACCATGAGAATCTCTGTTCCACCACATCATCATGAAAACCTCCCATTCCACCACATCACCATGAGAATCTCCCGTTCCACCTCATAACCATGAGAATCTTCCGTTCCACAACATCACCATGAAACTCTCCCGTTCCACCACATCATGATGAGAATCTCCCATTCCACCACATCACCATGAAACTCTCCCGTTCCACCACATCATGATGAGAATCTCTGTTCCACCACATCACCATGAGAATCTCCCGTTCCACCTCATTACCATGAGAATCTCCCGTTCCACCACATCACCATGAAAATCTCTCGTTCCACCACATCATGATGAGAATCTCCCGTTCCACCTCATCACCATGAGAATCTCCCGTTCAACCTCATCACCATTAGAATCTCTGTTCCACCACATCACCATGAGAATCTCCCGTTCCACCTCATTACCATGAGAAATTCCCATTTCACCACATCACCATGAGAATCTCTGTTCCACCACATCACCATGAAACTCTCCCATTCCACCTCATCACCTTGAGAATCTCCCGTTCTGCCCCATCACATTGAGAATCTCCCGTTCCACCTCATCACCATGAGAATCTCCCGTTCCACCACATCATGATGAGAATCTCCTGTTCCACCTCATCACCATGAAACTCTCCCGTTCCACCTCATCACCATGAGAATCTCCTTTTCCACCACATCACCATGAAACTCTCCCGTTCCACCACATCACCATGAGAATCTCCGGTTCCACCACATCATGATGAGAATCTCCCATTCCACCACATCACCATGAGAATCTCCCGTTCCACCACATCACCATGAGAAAATCCTGTTCCACCACATCATGATGAGAATCTCCCGTTCCACCACATCACCATGAGAATCTCCCGTTCCACCACATCATGATGAGAATCTCCCGTTCCACCACATCACCTTGAGAATCTCCCGTTCCACCACATCATGAGAATCTCCCGTTCCACCACATCACCATGAAACTCTCCCGTTCCACCACATCACCATGAGAATCTCCCGTTCCACCACATCATGATGAGGTTATCTCCCATTCCACCACGTCACCATGAGAATCTCCCTGTTCCACCACATCACCATGAGAATCTCCCGTTCCACCACATCACCATGAGAATCTCCCGTTCCACCACATCATGATGAGAATCTCTCGTTCCACCACATCATGATGAGAATCTCCCGTTCCACCTCATCACCATGAGAATCTCCCGTTCAACCTCATCACCATTAGAATCTCTGTTCCAACACATCATGATGAGAATCTCCCGTTCCACCTCATCACCATGAGAAATTCCCATTTCACCACATCACCATGAGAATCTCTGTTCCACCACATCACCATGAAACTCTCCCATTCCACCTCATCACCATGAGAATCTCCCGTTCTGCCCCTTTCACGATGAGAATCTTCTTTTCCACCTCATCACCATGAGAATCTCCCGTTCCACCACATCATGATGAGAATCTCCCGTTCCACCACATCACCATGAGAATCTCTCGTTCCACCACATCACCATGAGAATCTCCCGTTCCACCTCATCACCATGACAATCTCCCGTTCCACCTCATCACCATGAAACTCATCCGTTCCACCTCATCACCATGAGAATCTCCCGTTTCACCTCATCACCATGAGAATCTCCCGTTCCACCACATCACCATGAGAATCTCTGTTCCACCTCATCACCATGAGAATCTCTGTTCCACCTCATCACCATGAGAATCTCTGTTCCACCTCATCACCATGAGAATCTCCCGTTCCACCTCATCACCATGAGAATCTTTCGTTCCACCACATCACAATAGGAATATTCCATTCTATCGCATCACCATGAGAATGTGCCATTATACCTCATCACCATTAGAATCTCTGTTCCAACACATCATGATGAGAATCTCCCGTTCCACCTCATCACCATGAGAATCTCTGTTCCACCTCATCACCATGAGAATCTCTGTTCCACCTCATCACCATGAGAATCTCCCGTTCCACGTCATCACCATGAGAATCTCCCGTTTCACCTCATCACCATGAGAATCTCCCGTTCCACCTCATCACCATGAGAATCTCTGTTCCACCCCATCACCATGAGAATCTCTGTTCCACCTCATCACCATGAGAATCTCCCGTTCCACCTCATCACCATGAGAATCTTTCGTTCCACCACATCACAATAGGAATCTTCCATTCTATCGCATCACCATGAGAATGTGCCATTATACCTCATCACCATTAGAATCTCTGTTCCAACACATCATGATGAGAATCTCCCGTTCCACCTCATCACCATGAGAAATTCCCATTTCACCACATCACATTGAGAATCTCCCGTTCCACCCCATCACCATGAGAATCTCTGTTCCACCACATCATGATGAGAATCTCCCGTTCCACCTCATCACCATGAGAAATTCCCATTTCACCACATCACATTGTGAATCTCCCGTTCCACCCCATCACCATGAGAATCTCCCGTTTCACCTCATAACCATGAGAATCTCCCGTTCCACCTCATCACCATGAGAATCTCCCGTTCCACCTCATCACCATGAGAATCTCTGTTCCACCTCATCACCATGAGAATCTCTGTTCCACCTCATCACCATGAGAATCTCCCGTTCCACCTCATCACCATGAGAATCTTTCGTTCCACCACATCACAATAGGAATATTCCATTCTATCGCATCACCATGAGAATGTGCCATTATACCTCATCACCATTAGAATCTCTGTTCCAACACATCATGATGAGAATCTCCCGTTCCACCTCATGACCATGAGAAATTCCCATTTCACCACATCACATTGAGAATCTCCCGTTCCACCCCATCACCATGAGAATCTCCCGTTCTGCCCCATCACCATGAGAATCTTTCGTTCCACCACATCACAATAGGAATATTCCATTCTATCGCATCACCATGAGAATGTGCCATTATACCTCATCACCATTAGAATCTCTGTTCCACCACATCATGATGAGAATCTCCCGTTCCAACTCATCACCATGAAACTCTCCCGTTCCAACTCATCACCATGAGAATCTCCCGTTCCAACTCATCACCATGAAACTCTCCCCTTCCACCTCATCACCATGAGAATCTCCCGTTCCAACTCATCACCATGAAACTCTCCCGTTTCAACTCATCACCATGAGAATCTCCCGTTCCACCACATCACCATGAGAATCTCTGTTCCACCTCATCACCATGAGAATCTCCCGTTCCACCTCATCACCATGAGCATCTCCCGTTCCACCTCATCACCATGAGAATCTCTCGTTCCACCACATCACAATAGGAATATTCCATTCTATCGCATCACCATGAGAATCTCCCATTATACCTCATCACCATTAGAATCTCTGTTCCAACACATCATGATGAGAATCTCCCGTTCCTCCTCATCACCATGAGAAATTCCCATTTCACCACATCACATTGAGAATCTCCCGTTCCACCTCATCACCATGAGAATCTCTGTTCCACCACATCATGATGAGAATCTCCTGTTCCACCTCATCACCATGAGAATGTCCCGTTCCACCACATCATGATGAGAATCTCCAATTCCACCACATCACCATGAGAATCTCCCGTTCCACCACATTGTGATGAGAATCTCCCATTCCACCACATCATCATGAGAATCTCCTGTTCCACCACATCACATTGAGAATCTCCCGTTCCACCACATCACCATGAGAATCTCCCATTCCACCACATCATGATGAAAATCTCCCGTTCCACCACATCATGATGAGAATCTCCCGTTCCACCACATCACCATGAGAATCTCCCGTTCCACCACATCATGATGAGAATCTCCAATTCCACCACATCACCATGAGAATCTCCCGTTCCACCTCATCACCATTAGAATCTCTGTTCCAACACATCATGATGAGAATCTCCCGGTCCACCTCATCACCATGAGAAATTCCCATTTCACCACATCACCATGAGAATCTCTGTTCCACCACATCACGATGAAAACCTCCCGTTCCACCACATCATGATGAGAATCTCCCATTCCACCACATCACCATGAAACTCTCCCGTTCCACCTCATAACCATGAGAATCTTCCGTTCCACCACATCACCATGAAACTCTCCCGTTCCACCACATCATGATGAGAATCTCCCATTCCACCACATCACCATGAAACTCTCCCGTTCCACCACATCATGATGAGAATCTCCCGTTCCACCACATCACCATGAAACTGTCCCGTTCCACCACATCATGATGAGAATCTCCCATTCCACCACATCACCATGAGAATCTCCCGTTCCACCACATCATGATGAGAATCTCCCGTTCCACCACATCACCATGATAATCTCCCGTTCCACCTCATAACCATGAGAATCTTCCGTTCCACCACATCACCATGAAACTCTCCCGTTCCACCACATCATGATGAGAATCTCCCATTCCACCACATCACCATGAAACTCTCCCGTTCCACCACATCATGATGAGAATCTCCCGTTCCACCACATCACCATGAAACTGTCCCGTTCCACCACATCATGATGAGAATCTCCCATTCCACCACATCACCATGAGAATCTCCCGTTCCACCACATCATGATGAGAATCTCCCGTTCCACCACATCACCATGAGAATCTCCCGTTCCACCACATCATGATGAGAATCTTCCGTTCCACCACATCACCATGAAACTCTCCCGTTCCACCACATCATGATGAGAATCTCCCATTCCACCACATCACCATGAAACTCTCCCGTTCCACCACATCATGATGAGAATCTCCCATTCCACCACATCACCATGACAATCTCCCGTTCCACCACATCACGATGAGAATCTTCCGTTCCACCACATCACCATGAAACTCTCCCGTTCCACCACATCATGATGAGAATCTCCCATTCCACCACATCACCATGAAACTCTCCCGTTCCACCACATCACCATGAGAATCTCCCGTTCCACCTCATCACCATGAGAATCTCCCGTTCCACCTCATCACCATGAGAATCTTTCGTTCCACCACATCACAATAGGAATATTCCATTCTATCGCATCACCATGAGAATCTCCCATTATACCTCATCACCATTAGAATCTCTGTTCCAACACATCATGATGAGAATCTCCCGTTCCACCTCATCACCATGAGAAATTCCCATTTCACCACATCACATTGAGAATCTCCCGTTCCACCTCATCACCATGAGAATCTCTGTTCCACCACATCATGATGAGAATCTCCTGTTCCACCTCATCACCATGAGAATCTCCCGTTCCACCACATCACCATGAAACTCTCCCGTTCCACCACATCATGATGAAACTCTCCCGTTCCACCACATCACCATGAGAATCTCCCGTTCCACCACATTGTGATGAGAATCTCCCATTCCACCACATCATCATGAGAATCTCCCGTTCCACCACATCACATTGAGAATCTCCCGTTCCACCACATCACCATGAGAATCTCCCATTCCACCACATCATGATGAAAATCTCCCGTTCCACCACATCATGATGAGAATCTCCCGTTCCACCACATCACCATGAGAATCTCCCGTTCCACCACATCATGATGAGAATCTCCAATTCCACCTCATCACCATTAGAATCTCTGTTCCAACACATCATGATGAGAATCTCCCGGTCCACCTCATCACCATGAGAAATTCCCATTTCACCACATCACCATGAGAATCTCTGTTCCACCACATCATGATGAGAATCTCCCATTCCACCACATCACCATGAAACTCTCCCGTTCCACCACATCATGATGAGAATCTCCCGTTCCACCACATCACCATGAAACTGTCCCGTTCCACCACATCATGATGAGAATCTCCCATTCCACCACATCACCATGAGAATCTCCCGTTCCACCACATCATGATGAGAATCTCCCGTTCCACCACATCACCATGAAACTCTCCCGTTCCACCACATCATGATGAGAATCTCCGATTCCACCACATCACCATGAAACTCTCCCGTTCCACCACATCACCATGAGAATCTCCCATTCCATCACATCACCATGAGAATCTCCCGTTCCACCACATCACCATGAGAATCTCCCATTCCATCACATCACCATGAAACTCTCCCGTTCCACCACATCATGATGAGAATCTCCGATTCCACCACATCACCATGAGAATCTCCCGTTCCACCACATCACATTGAGAATCTCCCGTTCCACCCCATCACCATGAGAATCTCTGTTCCACCACATCATGATGAGAATCTCCCGTTCCACCTCATCACCATGAGAATCTCCCGTTCCACCACATCACCATGAAACTCTCCCGTTCCACCACATCATGATGAAACTCTCCCGTTCCACCACATCACCATGAGAATCTCCCGTTCCACCACATCACCATGAGAATCTCCCGTTCCACCTCATCACGATGAGAATCTCCCGTTCCACCTCATCACCATGAGAATCTCCCGTTCCACCACATCACCATGAGAATCTCCCGTTCCACCTCATTACCATGAGAATCTCCCGTTCCACCACATCACCATGAAAATCTCTCGTTCCACCACATCATGATGAGAATCTCCCGTTCCACCTCATCACCATGAGAATCTCCCGTTCAACCTCATCACCATTAGAATCTCTGTTCCAACACATCATGATGAGAATCTCCCGTTCCACCTCATCACCATGAGAAATTCCCATTTCACCACATCACATTGAGAATCTCCCGTTCCACCTCATCACCATGACAATCTCCCGTTCCACCTCATCACCATGAAACTCATCCGTTCCACCTCATCACCATGAGAATCTCCCGTTTCACCTCATCACCATGAGAATCTCCCGTTCCACCACATCACCATGAGAATCTCCCGTTCCACCACATCACCATGAGAATCTCCCGTTCCACCTCATCACCATGAGAATCTCTGTTCCACCTCATCACCATGAGAATCTCTGTTCCACCTCATCACCATGAGAATCTCCCGTTCCACCTCATCACCATGAGAATCTCCCGTTCCACCTCATCACCATGAGAATCTTTCGTTCCACCACATCACAATAGGAATATTCCATTCTAGCGCATCACCATGAGAATCTCCCATTATACCTCATCACCATTAGAATCTCTGTTCCAACACATCATGATGAGAATCTCCCGTTCCACCTCATCACCATTAGAAATTCCCATTTCACCACATCACATTGAGAATCTCCCGTTCCACCCCATCACCATGAGAATCTCTGTTCCACCACATCATGATGAGAATCTCCCGTTCCACCTCATCACCATGAGAATCTCCCGTTCCACCACATCACCATGAAACTCTCCCGTTCCACCACATCATGATGAAAATCTCCCGTTCCACCACATCACCATGAGAATCTCCCATTCCACCACATCATGATGAAAATCTCCCGTTCCACCACATCATGATGAGAATGTCCCGTTCCACCACATCACCATGAGAATCTCTGTTCCACCACATCACCATGAAAATCTCCCGTTCCACCTCATCACCATGAGAATCTCCCATTCTGCCCCATCACGATGAGAATCTCCCGTTCAACCTCATAACCATGAGAATCTCTGTTCCACCACATCACCATGAAACTCTCCCTTTCCACCACATCACCAATAGAATCTCCCGTTCCACCACTTCACCGTGAGAATCTCCCGTTCCACCTCATCACCATTAGAATCTCCCGTTCCCCCTCATCACCATGAGAATCTCCCGTTCCACCACATCACCATGAGAATCTCCCGTTCCACCACATCACCATGAGAATCTCCCGTTCCACCACATCACCATGAGAATCTCCCGTTCCACCACATCATGATGAGAATTTCCCGTTCCACCACATCACCATGAGAATCTCCCGTTCCACCACATCACCATGAGAATCTCCCATTCCATCACATCACCATGAGAATCTCCCGTTCCACCTCATCAACATGAGAATCTCCCGTTCCACCACATCACCATGAGAATCTCCCGTTCCACCACATCACCATGAGAATCTCCCGTTCCACCACATCACCATGAGAATCTCCCGTTCCACCACATCACCATGAGAATCTCCCGTTCCACCACATCATGATGAGAATCTCCCGTTCCACCACATCACCATGAGAATCTCCCATTCCATCACATCACCATGAGAATCTCCCGTTCCACCACATCATGATGAGAATATGCCGTTCCACCTCATCACCATGAGAATCTACCGTTCCACCTCATCACCATGAGAATCTTTCGTTCCACCACATCACAATAGGAATATTCCATTCTATCGCATCACCATTAGAATCTCCCATTATACCTCATCACCATGAGAATCTCTGTTCCAACACATCATGATGAGAATCTCCCGTTCCACGTCATCACCATGAGAAATTCCCATTTCACCACATCACATTGAGAATCTCCCGTTCCACCTCATCACCATGAGAATCTCTGTTCCACCACATCATGATGAGAATCTCCCGTTCCACCTCATCACCATGAGAATCTCCCGTTCCACCACATCACCATGAGAATCTCCCGTTCCACCACATCATGATGAGAATCTCTGTTCCACCACATCACCATGAGAATCTCCCGTTCCACCACTTCATGATGAGAATCTCCCATTCCACCACATCACCATAGGAATCTCCCGTTCCACCACATCACCATGAGAATCTCCCGTTCCACCACATCACCATGAAACTCTCCCGTTCCACCACATCATGATGAGAACCTCCAATTCCACCACATCACCATGAGAATCTCCCGTTCCACCTCATAACCATGAGAATCTTCCGTTCCACCACATCACCATGAAACTCTCCCGTTCCACCACATCATGATGAGAATCTCCCATTCCACCACATCACCATGAAACTCTCCCGTTCCACCACATCATGATGAGAATCTCCCGTTCCACCACATCACCATGAAACTCTCCCGTTCCACCACATCATGATGAGAATCTCCCATTCCACCACATCACCATGAGAATCTCCCGTTCCACCACATCATGATGAGAATCTCCCGTTCCACCACATCACCATGAGAATCTCCCGTTCCACCACATCACATTGAGAATCTCCCGTTCCACCACATCACCATGAAACTCTCCCGTTCCACCACATCATGATGAGAATCTCCCATTCCACCACATCACCATGAAACTCTCCCGTTCCACCACATCCACATGAGAATCTCCCGTTCCACCACATCACCATGAGAATCTCCCGTTCCACCACATCACATTGAGAATCTCCCGTTCCACCACATCACCATGAGAATCTCCCGTTCCACCACATCACATGAGAATCTCCCTTTCCACCACATCACCATGAGAATCTCCCATTCCACCACATCATGATGAGAATCTCCCGTTCCACCTCATCACCATGAGAATCTCCCGTTCCACCTCATCACCATGAGAATCTCCCGTTCCACCTCATCACCATGAGAATTTCCCGTTCCACCACATCTCCATGAAAATCTCCCGTTCCACCACATCATGTTGAGAATCTCCCGTTCCACCTCATCACCATGAGAAATTCCCATTTCACCAAATCACCATGAGAATCTCTTTTCCACCACATCACCATGAAACTCTCCCGTTCTACCTCATCACCATGAGAATCTCCCGTTCTGCCCCATCACGATGAGAATCTCCCGTTCCACCTCATCACCATGAGAATCTCTGTTCCACCACATCATGATGAGAATCTCCCGTTCCACCACATCACCATGAAACTCTCCCGTTCCACCACATCACCATGAGAATCTCCCGTTCCACATCATCACCATGAGACTCTCCCGTTCCACCTCATCACCATGAGACTCTCCCGTTCCACCTCATCACCATGAGAATCTCCTGTTCCACCTCATCACCATGAGAATCTCCCGTTCCACCTCATAATGAGAATCTCCTGTTCCACCTCATCACCATGAGAATCTCCTGTTCCACCACATCAGAACGAGAATCTTCCGTTCCAACACATCACCATGAGAATCTCCTGTTCCACCTCATCACCATTAGAATCTCTGTTCCAAAACATCATGATGAGAATCTCCCGTTCCACCTCATCACCATGAGAAATTCCCATTTCACCACATCACATTGAGAATCTCCCGTTCCAGCTCATCACCATGAGAATCACTGTTCCACCACATCAGGATGAGAATCTCCTGTTCCACCTCATCACCATGAGAATCCCCGTTCCACCTCATCACCATGAGAAATTCCCATTTCACCACATCACATTGAGAATCTCCTGTTCCACCACATCACCATGAGAATCTCCCGTTCCACCTCATCACCATGAGAATCTCCCGTTCCACCACATCATGATGAGAATCTCCCATTCCACCACATCACCATGAGAATCTCCCGTTCTACCACATCACCATGAAACTCTCGCGTTCCATCACATCACCATGAGAATCTCCCGTTCCACCACATCACCATGATAATCTCCCGTTCCACCACATCATGATGAGAATCTCCCATTCCACCACATCATGATGAGAATCTCGCGTTCCACCACATCACCATGAGAATCTCCCGTTCTACCTCATCACCATTAGAATCTCTGTTCCAACACATCATGATGAGAATCTCCCGTTCCACCTCATCACCATGAGAAATTCCCATTTCACCACATCACATTGAGAATCTCCCGTTCCACCTCATCACCATGAGAATCTCCCGTTCCACCACATCATGATGAGAATCTCCTGTTCCACCTCATCACCATGAGAATCTCCCATTCCACCTCATCACCATGAGAATCTCCCGTTCCACCACATCATGATGAGAATCTCCCATTCCACCACATCACCATGAGAAAATCCTGTTCCACCACATCATGATGAGAATCTCCCATTCCACCACATCACCATGAGAATCTCCCGTTCCACCACATCATGATGAGAATCTCCCGTTCCACCACATCACCATGAAACTCTCCCGTTCCACCACATCACCATGAGAATCTCCCGTTCCACCACATCACCATGAGAATCTCCCGTTCCACCTCATCACGATGAGAATCTCCCGTTCCACCTCATCACCATGAGAATCTCCCGTTCCACCACATCACCATGAGAATCTCCCGTTCCACCTCATTACCATGAGAATCTCCCGTTCCACCACATCACCATGAAAATCTCTCGTTCCACCACATCATGATGAGAATCTCCCGTTCCACCTCATCACCATGAGAATCTCCCGTTCAACCTCATCACCATTAGAATCTCTGTTCCAACACATCATGATGAGAATCTCCCGTTCCACCTCATCACCATGAGAAATTCCCATTTCACCACATCACATTGAGAATCTCCCGTTCCACCTCATCACCATGACAATCTCCCGTTCCACCTCATCACCATGAAACTCATCCGTTCCACCTCATCACCATGAGAATCTCCCGTTTCACCTCATCACCATGAGAATCTCCCGTTCCACCACATCACCATGAGAATCTCCCGTTCCACCACATCACCATGAGAATCTCCCGTTCCACCTCATCACCATGAGAATCTCTGTTCCACCTCATCACCATGAGAATCTCTGTTCCACCTCATCACCATGAGAATCTCCCGTTCCACCTCATCACCATGAGAATCTCCCGTTCCACCTCATCACCATGAGAATCTTTCGTTCCACCACATCACAATAGGAATATTCCATTCTAGCGCATCACCATGAGAATCTCCCATTATACCTCATCACCATTAGAATCTCTGTTCCAACACATCATGATGAGAATCTCCCGTTCCACCTCATCACCATTAGAAATTCCCATTTCACCACATCACATTGAGAATCTCCCGTTCCACCCCATCACCATGAGAATCTCTGTTCCACCACATCATGATGAGAATCTCCCGTTCCACCTCATCACCATGAGAATCTCCCGTTCCACCACATCACCATGAAACTCTCCCGTTCCACCACATCATGATGAAACTCTCCCGTTCCACCACATCACCATGAGAATCTCCCGTTCCACCACATCATGATGAGAATCTCCCATTCCACCACATCATCATGAGAATCTCCCGTTCCACCACATCACATTGAGAATCTCCCGTTCCACCACATCACCATGAGAATCTCCCATTCCACCACATCATGATGAAAATCTCCCGTTCCACCACATCATGATGAGAATGTCCCGTTCCAACACATCATGATGAAACTCTCCCGTTCCACCACATCACCATGAGAATCTCTGTTCCACCACATCACCATGAAAATCTCCCGTTCCACCTCATCACCATGAGAATCTCCCATTCTGCCCCATCACGATGAGAATCTCCCGTTCCACCTCATAACCATGAGAATCTCTGTTCCACCACATCACCATGAAACTCTCCCTTTCCACCACATCACCAATAGAATCTCCCGTTCCACCACTTCACCGTGAGAATCTCCCGTTCCACCTCATCACCATTAGAATCTCCCGTTCCACCTCATCACCATGAGAATCTCCCGTTCCACCACATCACCATGAGAATCTCCCGTTCCACCACATCACCATGAGAATCTCCCGTTCCACCACATCACCATGAGAATCTCCCGTTCCACCACATCATGATGAGAATTTCCCGTTCCACCACATCACCATGAGAATCTCCCGTTCCACCACATCACCATGAGAATCTCCCATTCCATCACATCACCATGAGAATCTCCCGTTCCACCTCATCACCATGAGAATCTCCCATTCCACCACATCACCATGAGAATCTCCCGTTCCACCACATCACCATGAGAATCTCCCGTTCCACCACATCACCATGAGAATCTCCCGTTCCACCACATCACCATGAGAATCTCCCGTTCCACCACATCATGATGAGAATCTCCCGTTCCACCACATCACCATGAGAATCTCCCATTCCATCACATCACCATGAGAATCTCCCGTTCCACCACATCATGATGAGAATCTGCCGTTCCACCTCATCACCATGAGAATCTACCGTTCCACCTCATCACCATGAGAATCTTTCGTTCCACCACATCACAATAGGAATATTCCATTCTATCGCATCACCATTAGAATCTCCCATTATACCTCATCACCATGAGAATCTCTGTTCCAACACATCATGATGAGAATCTCCCGTTCCACGTCATCACCATGAGAAATTCCCATTTCACCACATCACATTGAGAATCTCCCGTTCCACCTCATCACCATGAGAATCTCTGTTCCACCACATCATGATGAGAATCTCCCGTTCCACCTCATCACCATGAGAATCTCCCGTTCCACCACATCACCATGAGAATCTCCCGTTCCACCACATCGTGATGAGAATCTCTGTTCCACCACATCACCATGAGAATCTCCCGTTCCACCACTTCATGATGAGAATCTCCCATTCCACCACATCACCATAGGAATCTCCCGTTCCACCACATCACCATGAGAATCTCCCGTTCCACCACATCACCATGAAACTCTCCCGTTCCACCACATCATGATGAGAACCTCCCATTCCACCACATCACCATGAGAATCTCCCGTTCCACCTCATAACCATGAGAATCTTCCGTTCCACCACATCACCATGAAACTCTCCCGTTCCACCACATCATGATGAGAATCTCCCATTCCACCACATCACCATGAAACTCTCCCGTTCCACCACATCATGATGAGAATCTCCCGTTCCACCACATCACCATGAAACTCTCCCGTTCCACCACATCATGATGAGAATCTCCCATTCCACCACATCACCATGAGAATCTCCCGTTCCACCACATCATGATGAGAATCTCCCGTTCCACCACATCACCATGAGAATCTCCCGTTCCACCACATCACATTGAGAATCTCCCGTTCCACCACATATCCATGAAACTCTCCCGTTCCACCACATCATGATGAGAATCTCCCATTCCACCACATCACCATGAAACTCTCCCGTTCCACCACATCCACATGAGAATCTCCCGTTCCACCACATCACCATGAGAATCTCCCGTTCCACCACATCACATTGAGAATCTCCCGTTCCACCACATCACCATGAGAATCTCCCGTTCCACCACATCACATGAGAATCTCCCTTTCCACCACATCACCATGAGAATCTCCCATTCCACCACATCATGATGAGAATCTCCCGTTCCACCTCATCACCATGAGAATCTCCCGTTCCACCTCATCACCATGAGAATCTCCCGTTCCACCTCATCACCATGAGAATCTCCCGTTCCACCACATCACCATGAGAATCTCCCGTTCCACCACATCACCATGAGAATCTCCCGTTCCACCTCATCACCATGAGAATCTCTGTTCCACCTCATCACCATGAGAATCTCTGTTCCACCTCATCACCATGAGAATCTCCCGTTCCACCTCATCACCATGAGAATCTCCCGTTCCACCTCATCACCATGAGAATCTTTCGTTCCACCACATCACAATAGGAATATTCCATTCTAGCGCATCACCATGAGAATCTCCCATTATACCTCATCACCATTAGAATCTCTGTTCCAACACATCATGATGAGAATCTCCCGTTCCACCTCATCACCATTAGAAATTCCCATTTCACCACATCACATTGAGAATCTCCCGTTCCACCCCATCACCATGAGAATCTCTGTTCCACCACATCATGATGAGAATCTCCCGTTCCACCTCATCACCATGAGAATCTCCCGTTCCACCACATCACCATGAAACTCTCCCGTTCCACCACATCATGATGAAACTCTCCCGTTCCACCACATCACCATGAGAATCTCCCGTTCCACCACATCATGATGAGAATCTCCCATTCCACCACATCATCATGAGAATCTCCCGTTCCACCACATCACATTGAGAATCTCCCGTTCCACCACATCACCATGAGAATCTCCCATTCCACCACATCATGATGAAAATCTCCCGTTCCACCACATCATGATGAGAATGTCCCGTTCCAACACATCATGATGAAACTCTCCCGTTCCACCACATCACCATGAGAATCTCTGTTCCACCACATCACCATGAAAATCTCCCGTTCCACCTCATCACCATGAGAATCTCCCATTCTGCCCCATCACGATGAGAATCTCCCGTTCCACCTCATAACCATGAGAATCTCTGTTCCACCACATCACCATGAAACTCTCCCTTTCCACCACATCACCAATAGAATCTCCCGTTCCACCACTTCACCGTGAGAATCTCCCGTTCCACCTCATCACCATTAGAATCTCCCGTTCCACCTCATCACCATGAGAATCTCCCGTTCCACCACATCACCATGAGAATCTCCCGTTCCACCACATCACCATGAGAATCTCCCGTTCCACCACATCACCATGAGAATCTCCCGTTCCACCACATCATGATGAGAATTTCCCGTTCCACCACATCACCATGAGAATCTCCCGTTCCACCACATCACCATGAGAATCTCCCATTCCATCACATCACCATGAGAATCTCCCGTTCCACCTCATCACCATGAGAATCTCCCATTCCACCACATCACCATGAGAATCTCCCGTTCCACCACATCACCATGAGAATCTCCCGTTCCACCACATCACCATGAGAATCTCCCGTTCCACCACATCACCATGAGAATCTCCCGTTCCACCACATCATGATGAGAATCTCCCGTTCCACCACATCACCATGAGAATCTCCCATTCCATCACATCACCATGAGAATCTCCCGTTCCACCACATCATGATGAGAATCTGCCGTTCCACCTCATCACCATGAGAATCTACCGTTCCACCTCATCACCATGAGAATCTTTCGTTCCACCACATCACAATAGGAATATTCCATTCTATCGCATCACCATTAGAATCTCCCATTATACCTCATCACCATGAGAATCTCTGTTCCAACACATCATGATGAGAATCTCCCGTTCCACGTCATCACCATGAGAAATTCCCATTTCACCACATCACATTGAGAATCTCCCGTTCCACCTCATCACCATGAGAATCTCTGTTCCACCACATCATGATGAGAATCTCCCGTTCCACCTCATCACCATGAGAATCTCCCGTTCCACCACATCACCATGAGAATCTCCCGTTCCACCACATCGTGATGAGAATCTCTGTTCCACCACATCACCATGAGAATCTCCCGTTCCACCACATCACCATAGGAATCTCCCGTTCCACCACATCACCATGAGAATCTCCCGTTCCACCACATCACCATGAAACTCTCCCGTTCCACCACATCATGATGAGAACCTCCCATTCCACCACATCACCATGAGAATCTCCCGTTCCACCTCATAACCATGAGAATCTTCCGTTCCACCACATCACCATGAAACTCTCCCGTTCCACCACATCATGATGAGAATCTCCCATTCCACCACATCACCATGAAACTCTCCCGTTCCACCACATCATGATGAGAATCTCCCGTTCCACCACATCACCATGAAACTCTCCCGTTCCACCACATCATGATGAGAATCTCCCATTCCACCACATCACCATGAGAATCTCCCGTTCCACCACATCATGATGAGAATCTCCCGTTCCACCACATCACCATGAGAATCTCCCGTTCCACCACATCACATTGAGAATCTCCCGTTCCACCACATCACCATGAAACTCTCCCGTTCCACCACATCATGATGAGAATCTCCCATTCCACCACATCACCATGAAACTCTCCCGTTCCACCACATCCACATGAGAATCTCCCGTTCCACCACATCACCATGAGAATCTCCCGTTCCACCACATCACATTGAGAATCTCCCGTTCCACCACATCACCATGAGAATCTCCCGTTCCACCACATCACATGAGAATCTCCCTTTCCACCACATCACCATGAGAATCTCCCATTCCACCACATCATGATGAGAATCTCCCGTTCCACCTCATCACCATGAGAATCTCCCGTTCCACCTCATCACCATGAGAATCTCCCGTTCCACCTCATCACCATGAGAATTTCCCGTTCCACCACATCTCCATGAAAATCTCCCGTTCCACCACATCATGTTGAGAATCTCCCATTACACCTCATCACCATTAGAATCTCTGTTCCACCACATCACCATGAAACTCTCCCGTTCCACCTCATCACCATGAGAATCTCCCGTTCTGCCCCATCACGATGAGAATCTCCCGTTCCACCTCATCACCATGAGAATCTCTGTTCCACCACATCACCATGAAACTCTCCCGTTCCACCACATCACCATGAGAATCTCCCGTTCCACATCATCATGATGAGAATCTCCCGTTCCACCACATCACCATGAAAATCTCCCGTTCCACCACATCACCATGAGAATCTCCCGTTCAACCTCATCACCATTAGAGTCTCTGTTCCAACACATCATGATGAGAATCTCCCTTTCCACCTCATCACCATGAGAATCTCCCGTTCCACCACATCATGATGAGAATCTCCCATTCCACCACATCACCATGAGAATCTCCCGTTCCACCACATCATGATGAGAATCTCCCATTCCACCACATCACCATGACAATCTCCCGTTCAACCTCATCACCATTAGAGTCTCTGTTCCAACACATCATGATGAGAATCTCCCTTTCCACCTCATCACCATGAGAATCTGCCGTTCCACCACATCACCATGAGAATCTCCCGTTCAACCTCATCACTATTAGAAACTCCCGTTCCACCACATTACCATGAGAATCTCCCGTTCCACCTCATCACCATGAGAATCTACCGTTCCACCTCATCACCATGAGAATCTTTCGTTCCACCACATCACAATAGGAATATTCCATTCTATCGCATCACCATTAGAATCTCCCATTATACCTCATCACCATGAGAATCTCTGTTCCAACACATCATGATGAGAATCTCCCGTTCCACGTCATCACCATGAGAAATTCCCATTTCACCTCATCACCATGAGAATCTCCCGTTCCACCTCATCACCATGAGAATCTCCCGTTCCACCACATCACCATGAGAATCTCCCGTTCCACCACGTCATGATGAGAATCTCTGTTCCACCACATCACCATGAGAATCTACCGTTCCACCACTTCATGATGAGAATCTCCCATTCCACCACATCACCATAGGAATCTCCCGTTCCACCACATCACCATGAGAATCTCCCGTTCCACCACATCACCATGAAACTCTCCCGTTCCACCACATCATGATGAGAACCTCCCATTCCACCGCATCACCATGAGAATCTCCCGTTCCACCTCATAACCATGAGAATCTTCCGTTCCACCACATCACCATGAAACTCTCCCGTTCAACCACATCATGATGAGAATCTCCCATTCCACCACATCACCATGAAACTCTCCCGTTCCACCACATCATGATGAGAATCTCCCGTTCCACCACATCACCATGAAACTCTCCCGTTCCACCACATCATGATGAGAATCTCCCATTCCACCACATCACCATGAGAATCTTCCGTTCCACCACATCATGATGAGAATCTCCCGTTCCACCACATCATGATGAGAATCTCCCGTTCCACCACATCACATTGAGAATCTCCCGTTCCACCACATCACCATGAAACTCTCCCGTTCCACCACATCATGATGAGAATCTCCCATTCCACCACATCACCATGAAACTCTCCCGTTCCACCACATCCACATGAGAATCTCCCGTTCCACCACATCACCATGAGAATCTCCCGTTCCACCACATCACATGAGAATCTCCCTTTCCACCACATCACCATGAGAATCTCCCATTCCACCACATCATGATGAGAATCTCCCGTTCCACCTCATCACCATGAGAATCTCCCGTTCCACCTCATCACCATGAGAATCTCCCGTTCCACCTCATCACCATGAGAATTTCCCGTTCCACCACATCTCCATGAAAATCTCCCGTTCCACCACATCATGTTGAGAATCTCCCATTACACCTCATCACCATTAGAATCTCTGTTCCACCACATCACCATGAAACTCTCCCGTTCCACCTCATCACCATGAGAATCTCCCGTTCTGCCCCATCACGATGAGAATCTCCCGTTCCACCTCATCACCATGAGAATCTCTGTTCCACCACATCACCATGAAACTCTCCCGTTCCACCACATCACCATGAGAATCTCCCGTTCCACATCATCATGATGAGAATCTCCCGTTCCACCACATCACCATGAAAATCTCCCGTTCCACCACATCATGATGAGAATCTCCCATTCCACCACATCACCATGAGAATCTCCCGTTCAACCTCATCACCATTAGAGTCTCTGTTCCAACACATCATGATGAGAATCTCCCTTTCCACCTCATCACCATGAGAATCTCCCGTTCCACCACATCATGATGAGAATCTCCCATTCCACCACATCACCATGAGAATCTCCCGTTCCACCACATCATGATGAGAATCTCCCATTCCACCACATCACCATGAGAATCTCCCGTTCCACCACATCATGATGAGAATCTCCCATTCCACCACATCACCATGACAATCTCCCGTTCAACCTCATCACCATTAGAGTCTCTGTTCCAACACATCATGATGAGAATCTCCCTTTCCACCTCATCACCATGAGAATCTGCCGTTCCACCACATCACCATGAGAATCTCCCGTTCAACCTCATCACTATTAGAAACTCCCGTTCCACCACATTACCATGAGAATCTCCCGTTCCACCTCATCACCATGAGAATCTACCGTTCCACCTCATCACCATGAGAATCTTTCGTTCCACCACATCACAATAGGAATATTCCATTCTATCGCATCACCATTAGAATCTCCCATTATACCTCATCACCATGAGAATCTCTGTTCCAACACATCATGATGAGAATCTCCCGTTCCACGTCATCACCATGAGAAATTCCCATTTCACCTCATCACCATGAGAATCTCCCGTTCCACCTCATCACCATGAGAATCTCCCGTTCCACCACATCACCATGAGAATCTCCCGTTCCACCACGTCATGATGAGAATCTCTGTTCCACCACATCACCATGAGAATCTACCGTTCCACCACTTCATGATGAGAATCTCCCATTCCACCACATCACCATAGGAATCTCCCGTTCCACCACATCACCATGAGAATCTCCCGTTCCACCACATCACCATGAAACTCTCCCGTTCCACCACATCATGATGAGAACCTCCCATTCCACCGCATCACCATGAGAATCTCCCGTTCCACCTCATAACCATGAGAATCTTCCGTTCCACCACATCACCATGAAACTCTCCCGTTCAACCACATCATGATGAGAATCTCCCATTCCACCACATCACCATGAAACTCTCCCGTTCCACCACATCATGATGAGAATCTCCCGTTCCACCACATCACCATGAAACTCTCCCGTTCCACCACATCATGATGAGAATCTCCCATTCCACCACATCACCATGAGAATCTTCCGTTCCACCACATCATGATGAGAATCTCCCGTTCCACCACATCATGATGAGAATCTCCCGTTCCACCACATCACATTGAGAATCTCCCGTTCCACCACATCACCATGAAACTCTCCCGTTCCACCACATCATGATGAGAATCTCCCATTCCACCACATCACCATGAAACTCTCCCGTTCCACCACATCCACATGAGAATCTCCCGTTCCACCACATCACCATGAGAATCTCCCGTTCCACCACATCACATGAGAATCTCCCTTTCCACCACATCACCATGAGAATCTCCCGTTCCACCACATCACCATGAGAATCTCCCATTCCACCACATCATGATGAGAATCTCCCGTTCCACCTCATCACCATGAGAATCTCCCGTTCCACCTCATCACCATGAGAATCTCCCGTTCCACCTCATCACCATGAGAATTTCCCGTTCCACCACATCTCCATGAAAATCTCCCGTTCCACCACATCATGTTGAGAATCTCCCATTACACCTCATCACCATTAGAATCTCTGTTCCACCACATCACCATGAAACTCTCCCGTTCCACCTCATCACCATGAGAATCTCCCGTTCTGCCCCATCACGATGAGAATCTCCCGTTCCACCTCATCACCATGAGAATCTCTGTTCCACCACATCACCATGAAACTCTCCCGTTCCACCACATCACCATGAGAATCTCCCGTTCCACATCATCATGATGAGAATCTCCCGTTCCACCACATCACCATGAAAATCTCCCGTTCCACCACATCATGATGAGAATCTCCCATTCCACCACATCACCATGAGAATCTCCCGTTCAACCTCATCACCATTAGAGTCTCTGTTCCAACACATCATGATGAGAATCTCCCTTTCCACCTCATCACCATGAGAATCTCCCGTTCCACCACATCATGATGAGAATCTCCCATTCCACCACATCACCATGAGAATCTCCCGTTCCACCACATCATGATGAGAATCTCCCATTCCACCACATCACCATGACAATCTCCCGTTCAACCTCATCACCATTAGAGTCTCTGTTCCAACACATCATGATGAGAATCTCCCTTTCCACCTCATCACCATGAGAATCTGCCGTTCCACCACATCACCATGAGAATCTCCCGTTCAACCTCATCACTATTAGAAACTCCCGTTCCACCACATTACCATGAGAATCTCCCGTTCCACCTCATCACCATGGGAATCTACCGTTCCACCTCATCACCATGAGAATCTTTCGTTCCACCACATCACAATAGGAATATTCCATTCTATCGCATCACCATTAGAATCTCCCATTATACCTCATCACCATGAGAATCTCTGTTCCAACACATCAAGATGAGAATCTCCCGTTCCACGTCATCACCATGAGAAATTCCCATTTCACCTCATCACCATGAGAATCTCCCGTTCCACCTCATCACCATGAGAATCTCCCGTTCCACCACATCACCATGAGAATCTCCCGTTCCACCACATCATGATGAGAATCTCTGTTCCACCACATCACCATGAGAATCTACCGTTCCACCACTTCATGATGAGAATCTCCCATTCCACCACATCACCATAGGAATCTCCCGTTCCACCACATCACCATGAGAATCTCCCGTTCCACCACATCACCATGAAACTCTCCCGTTCCACCACATCATGATGAGAACCTCCCATTCCACCGCATCACCATGAGAATCTCCCGTTCCACCTCATAACCATGAGAATCTTCCGTTCCACCACATCACCATGAAACTCTCCCGTTCCACCACATCATGATGAGAATCTCCCATTCCACCACATCACCATGAAACTCTCCCGTTCCACCACATCATGATGAGAATCTCCCGTTCCACCACATCACCATGAAACTCTCCCGTTCCACCACATCATGATGAGAATCTCCCATTCCACCACATCACCATGAGAATCTTCCGTTCCACCACATCATGATGAGAATCTCCCGTTCCACCACATCACCATGAGAATCTCCCGTTCCACCACATCACATTGAGAATCTCCCGTTCCACCACATCACCATGAAACTCTCCCGTTCCACCACATCATGATGAGAATCTCCCATTCCACCACATCACCATGAAACTCTCCCGTTCCACCACATCCACATGAGAATCTCCCGTTCCACCACATCACCATGAGAATCTCCCGTTCCACCACATCACATTGAGAATCTCCCGTTCCACCACATCACCATGAGAATCTCCCGTTCCACCACATCACATGAGAATCTCCCTTTCCACCACATCACCATGAGAATCTCCCATTCCACCACATCATGATGAGAATCTCCCGTTCCACCTCATCACCATGAGAATCTCCCGTTCCACCTCATCACCATGAGAATCTCCCGTTCCACCTCATCACCATGAGAATTTCCCGTTCCACCACATCTCCATGAAAATCTCCCGTTCCACCACATCATGTTGAGAATCTCCCATTACACCTCATCACCATTAGAATCTCTGTTCCACCACATCACCATGAAACTCTCCCGTTCCACCTCATCACCATGAGAATCTCCCGTTCTGCCCCATCACGATGAGAATCTCCCGTTCCACCTCATCACCATGAGAATCTCTGTTCCACCACATCACCATGAAACTCTCCCGTTCCACCACATCACCATGAGAATCTCCCGTTCCACATCATCATGATGAGAATCTCCCGTTCCACCACATCACCATGAAAATCTCCCGTTCCACCACATCATGATGAGAATCTCCCATTCCACCACATCACCATGAGAATCTCCCGTTCAACCTCATCACCATTAGAGTCTCTGTTCCAACACATCACCATGAGAATCTCCCTTTCCACCTCATCACCATGAGAATCTGCCGTTCCACCACATCACCATGAGAATCTCCCGTTCAACCTCATCACTATTAGAAACTCCCGTTCCACCACATTACCATGAGAATCTCCCGTTCCACCTCATCACCATGAGAATCTACCGTTCCACCTCATCACCATGAGAATCTTTCGTTCCACCACATCACAACAGGAATATTCCATTCTATCGCATCACCATTAGAATCTCCCATTATACCTCATCACCATGAGAATCTCTGTTCCAACACATCATGATGAGAATCTCCCGTTCCACGTCATCACCATGAGAAATTCCCATTTCACCACATCACATTGAGAATCTCCCGTTCCACCTCATCACCATGAGAATCTCCCGTTCCACCACATCACCATGAGAATCTCCCGTTCCACCACATCATGATGAGAATCTCTGTTCCACCACATCACCATGAGAATCTACCGTTCCACCTCATCACCATTAGAGTCTCTGTTCCAACACATCATGATGAGAATCTCCCTTTCCACCTCATCACCATGAGAATCTCCCGTTCCACCTCATCACCATGAGAATCTCCCGTTCCACCACATCACCATGAAACTCTCCCGTTCCACCACATCATGATGAGAACCTCCCATTCCACCGCATCACCATGAGAATCTCCCGTTCCACCTCATAACCATGAGAATCTTCCGTTCCACCACATCACCATGAAACTCTCCCGTTCCACCACATCATGATGAGAATCTCCCATTCCACCACATCACCATGAAACTCTCCCGTTCCACCACATCATGATGAGAATCTCCCGTTCCACCACATCACCATGAAACTCTCCCGTTCCACCACATCATGATGAGAATCTCCCATTCCACCACATCACCATGAGAATCTCCCGTTCCACCACATCATGATGAGAATCTCCCGTTCCACCACATCACCATGAGAATCTCCCGTTCCACCACATCACATTGAGAATCTCCCGTTCCACCACATCACCATGAGAATCTCCCGTTCAACCACATCATGATGAGAATCTCCCGTTCCACCACATCACCATGAGAATCTCCCGTTCCACCACATCATGATGAGAATCTCCCGTTCCACCACATCACCATGAGAATCTCCCGTTCCACCACATCACATTGAGAATCTCCCGTTCCACCACATCACCATGAAACTCTCCCGTTCCACCACATCATGATGAGAATCTCCCATTCCACCACATCACCATGAGAATCTCCCGTTCCACCACATCACATTGAGAATCTCCCGTTCCACCACATCACCATGAGAATCTCCCGTTCCACCACATCACATGAGAATCTCCCTTTCCACCACATCACCATGAGAATCTCCCATTCCACCACATCATGATGAGAATCTCCCGTTCCACCTCATCACCATGAGAATCTCCCGTTCCACCTCATCACCATGAGAATTTCCCGTTCCACCACATCTCCATGAAAATCTCCCGTTCCACCTCATCACCATGAGAATCTCCCGTTCTGCCCCATCACGATGAGAATCTCCCGTTCCACCTCATCACCATGAGAATCTCTGTTCCACCACATCACCATGAAACTCTCCCGTTCCACATCATCATGATGAGAATCTCCCGTTCCACCACATCACCATGAAAATCTCCCGTTCCACCACATCATGATGAGAATCTCCCGTTCCACCACATCACCATGAGAATCTCCCGTTCAACCTCATCACCATTAGAGTCTCTGTTCCAACACATCATGATGAGAATCTCCCTTTCCACCTCATCACCATGAGAATCTCCCGTTCCACCACATCATGATGAGAATCTCCCATTCCACCACATCACCATGAGAATCTCCCGTTCCACCACATCATGATGAGAATCTCCCATTCCACCACATCACCATGACAATCTCCCGTTCAACCTCATCACCATTAGAGTCTCTGTTCCAACACATCATGATGAGAATCTCCCTTTCCACCTCATCACCATGAGAATCTGCCGTTCCACCACATCACCATGAGAATCTCCCGTTCAACCTCATCACTATTAGAAACTCTGTTCCAACACATCATGATGAGAATCTCCCGGTCCACCTCATCACCATGAGAATCTCCCGTTCCACCACATCACCATGAAACTCTCCCTTTCCACCACATCACCATGAGAATCTCCCGTTCCACCACATCATGATGAGAATCTCCCGTTCCACCACATCACCATGAGAATCTCCCGTTCCACCACATCATGATGAGAATCTCCCGGTCCACCTCATCACCATGAGAATCTCCCGTTCCACCACAACACCATGAAACTCTCCCTTTCCACCACATCACCATGAGAATCTCCCGTTCCACCACATCATGATGAGAATCTCCCATTTCACCACATCACCATGAGAATCTTTCGTTCCACCACATCACAATAGGAATATTCCATTCTATCGCATCACCATGAGAATCTCTGTTCCAACACATCATGATGAGAATCTCCCGTTCAACGTCATAACCATGAGAAATTCCCATTTCACCACATCACATTGAGAATCTCCCGTTCCACCTCATCACCATGAGAATCTCTGTTCCACCACATCATGATGAGAATCTCCTGTTCCACCTCATCACCATGAGAATCTCCCGTTCCACCACATCACCATGAAACTCTCCCTTTCCACCACATCACCATGAGAATCTCCCGTTCCACCACATCATGATGAGAATCTCCCGTTCCACCACATCACCATGAGAATCTCCCGTTCCACCACATCATGATGAAACTCTCCCGTTCCACCACATCACCATGAAACTCTCCCTTTCCACCACATCACCATGAGAATCTCCCGTTCCACCACATCACGATGAGAATCTCCCGTTCCACCACATCACCATGAGAATCTCCCGGTCCACCTCATCACCATGAGAATCTCCCGTTCCACCACATCACCATGAAACTCTCCCTTTCCACCACATCACCATGAGAATCTCCCGTTCCACCACATCACGATGAGAATCTCCCGTTCCACCACATCACCATGAAACTCTCCCTTTCCACCACATCACCATGAGAATCTCCCGTTCCACCACATCATGATGAGAATCTCCCGTTCCACCACATCACCATGAGAATCTCCCGTTCCACCACATCATGATGAGAATCTCCCGTTCCACCACATCACCATGAGAATCTCCCGTTCCACCACATCATGATGAGAATCTCCCATTCCACCACATCACCATGAGAATCTCCCGCTCCACCACATCATGATGAGAATCTCCCGTTCCACCACATCACCATGAAAATCTCCCGTTCCACCACAACATGGTGAGAATCTCCCGTTCAACCTCATCACCATTAGAATCTCTGTTCCAACACATAATGATGAGAATCTCCCGTTCCACCTCATCACCATGAGAACTTCCCATTTCACCACATCACCATGAGAATCTCTGTTCCACCACATCACCATGAAACTCTCCCGTTCCACCTCATCACCATAAAACTCTCCCGTTCCACCACATCACCATGAGAATCTCCCGTTCCACCTCATCACCATGAGAATCTCCCATTCCACCACATCACCATGAGAATCTCCCGTTCAACCTCATCACCATTAGAATCTCTGTTCCAACACATCATGATGAGAATCTCCTGTTCCACCAAATCACCATGAGAATCTCTTTTCCACCACATCACCATGAAACTCTCCCGTTCCACCTCATCACCATGAGAATCTCCCGTTCCACATCATCACCATGAGAATCTCCCGTTCCACCTCATCACCATGAGAATCTCCCATTCCACCACATCACCATGAGAATCTCCCGTTCCACCTCATCACCATGAGAATCTCCCATTCCACCACATCACCATGAGAATCTCCCGTTCAACCTCATCACCATTAGAATCTCTGTTCCAACACATCATGATGAGAATCTCCTGTTCCACCAAATCACCATGAGAATCTCTTTTCCACCACATCACCATGAAACTCTCCCGTTCCACCTCATCACCATGAGAATCTCCCGTTCCACATCATCACCATGAGAATCTCCCGTTCCACCACATCACCATGAAAATCTCCCGTTCCACCACATCATGATGAGAATCTCCCGTTCCACCACATCACCATGAGAACTTCCCATTTCACCACATCACCATGAGAATCTTTCGTTCCACCACATCACAATAGGAATATTCCATTCTATCGCATCACCATGAGAATCTCTGTTCCAACACATCATGATGAGAATCTCCCGTTCAACGTCATAACCATGAGAAATTCCCATTTCACCACATCACATTGAGAATCTCCCGTTCCACCTCATCACCATGAGAATCTCTGTTCCACCACATCATGATGAGAATCTCCTGTTCCACCTCATCACCATGAGAATCTCCCGTTCCACCACATCATGATGAAACTGTCCCGTTCCACCACATCACCATGAAACTCTCCCTTTCCACCACATCACCATGAGAATCTCCCGTTCCACCACATCATGATGAGAATCTCCCGTTCCACCACATCACCATGAGAATCTCCCGTTCCACCACATCATGATGAAACTCTCCCGTTCCACCACATCACCATGAAACTCTCCCGTTCCACCACATCATGATGAGAATCTCCCGTTCCACCACATCACCATGAGAATCTCCCGTTCCACCACATCATGATGAGAATCTCCCGTTCCACCACATCACCATGAGAATCTCCCGGTCCACCTCATCACCATGAGAATCTCCCGTTCCACCACATCACCATGAAACTCTCCCTTTCCACCACATCACCATGAGAATCTCCCGTTCCACCACATCATGATGAGAATCTCCCATTCCACCACATCACCATGAGAATCTCCCGTTCCACCACATCATGATGAGAATCTCCCGTTCCACCTCATCACCATGAGAATCTCCCGTTCCACCACATCACCATGAGAATCTCCCGTTCCACCACATCATGATGAGAATCTCCCGTTCCACCACATCACCATGAAACTCTCACGTTCCACCACATCATGATGAGAATCTCCCGTTCCACCTCATAACCATGAGAATCTCCCGTTCCACCACATCACCATGAAACTCTCCCGTTCCACCACATCATGATGAGAATCTCCCATTCCACCACATCACCATGAGAATCTCCCGTTCAACCTCATCACCATGAGAATCTCCCATTCCACCACATCATGATGAGAATCTCCCATTCCACCACATCACCATGAGAATCTCCCGTTCCACCACATCATGATGAGAATCTCCCTTTCCACCTCATCACCATGAGAATCTCCCGTTCCACCACATCACCATGAAAATCTCCCGTTCCACCACATCATGATGAGAATCTCCCATTCCACCACATCACCATGAGAATCTCCCGTTCCACCACATCACCATGAAACTCTCCCGTTCCACCACATCACCATGAGAATCTCCCGTTCCACATCATCACCATGAGAATCTCCCGTTCCACCACATCACCATGAGAATCTCCCGTTCAACATAATCACCATTAGAATCTCGGTTCCAACACATCATGATGAGAATCTCCCGTTCCACCACATCACCATGAAACTCTCCCGTTCCACCACATCACCATGAGAATCTCCCGTTCAACATAATCACCATTAGAATCTCGGTTCCACCACATCATGATGAGAATCTCCCGTTCCACCACATCACCATGAAACTCTCCCGTTCCACCTCATCACCATGAGAATCTCCCGTTCCACCACATCACCATGAAAATCTCCCATTCCACCACATCACCATGAGAACTTCCCATTTCACCACATCACCATGAGAATCTCTGTTCCACCACATCACCATGAAACTCTCCCGTTCAACCTCATCACCATTAGAATCTCTGTTCCAACACATCATGATGAGAATCTCCTGTTCCACCAAATCACCATGAGAATCTCTTTTCCACCACATCACCATGAAACTCTCCCTTTCCACCACATCACCATGAGAATCTCCCGTTCCACCACATCATGATGAGAATCTCCCGTTCCACCACATCACCATGAGAATCTCCCGTTCCACCACATCATGATGAGAATCTCCCGTTCCACCACATCACCATGAGAATCTCCCGTTCCACCACATCATGATGAGAATCTCCCATTCCACCACATCACCATGAGAATCTCCCGCTCCACCACATCATGATGAGAATCTCCCGTTCCACCACATCACCATGAGAATCTCCCGTTCCACCACATCACGATGAGAATCTCCCGTTCCACCACATCACCATGAAAATCTCCCGTTCCACCACAACATGGTGAGAATCTCCCGTTCAACCTCATCACCATTAGAATCTCTGTTCCAACACATAATGATGAGAATCTCCCGTTCCACCTCATCACCATGAGAACTTCCCATTTCACCACATCACCATGAGAATCTCTGTTCCACCACATCACCATGAAACTCTCCCGTTCCACCTCATCACCATAAAACTCTCCCGTTCCACCACATCACCATGAGAATCTCCCGTTCCACCTCATCACCATGAGAATCTCCCATTCCACCACATCACCATGAGAATCTCCCGTTCAACCTCATCACCATTAGAATCTCTGTTCCAACACATCATGATGAGAATCTCCTGTTCCACCAAATCACCATGAGAATCTCTTTTCCACCACATCACCATGAAACTCTCCCGTTCCACCTCATCACCATGAGAATCTCCCGTTCCACATCATCACCATGAGAATCTCCCGTTCCACCTCATCACCATGAGAATCTCCCATTCCACCACATCACCATGAGAATCTCCCGTTCCACCTCATCACCATGAGAATCTCCCATTCCACCACATCACCATGAGAATCTCCCGTTCAACCTCATCACCATTAGAATCTCTGTTCCAACACATCATGATGAGAATCTCCTGTTCCACCAAATCACCATGAGAATCTCTTTTCCACCACATCACCATGAAACTCTCCCGTTCCACCTCATCACCATGAGAATCTCCCGTTCCACATCATCACCATGAGAATCTCCCGTTCCACCACATCACCATGAAAATCTCCCGTTCCACCACATCATGATGAGAATCTCCCGTTCCACCACATCACCATGAGAACTTCCCATTTCACCACATCACCATGAGAATCTTTCGTTCCACCACATCACAATAGGAATATTCCATTCTATCGCATCACCATGAGAATCTCTGTTCCAACACATCATGATGAGAATCTCCCGTTCAACGTCATAACCATGAGAAATTCCCATTTCACCACATCACATTGAGAATCTCCCGTTCCACCTCATCACCATGAGAATCTCTGTTCCACCACATCATGATGAGAATCTCCTGTTCCACCTCATCACCATGAGAATCTCCCGTTCCACCACATCATGATGAAACTGTCCCGTTCCACCACATCACCATGAAACTCTCCCTTTCCACCACATCACCATGAGAATCTCCCGTTCCACCACATCATGATGAGAATCTCCCGTTCCACCACATCACCATGAGAATCTCCCGTTCCACCACATCATGATGAAACTCTCCCGTTCCACCACATCACCATGAAACTCTCCCGTTCCACCACATCATGATGAGAATCTCCCGTTCCACCTCATCATGATGAGAATCTCCCGTTCCACCACATCATGATGAGAATCTCCCGTTCCACCTCATCACCATGAGAATCTCCCGTTCCACCACATCACCATGAAACTCTCCCTTTCCACCACATCACCATGAGAATCTCCCGTTCCACCACATCATGATGAGAATCTCCCGTTCCACCACATCACCATGAGAATCTCCCGTTCCACCACATCATGATGAGAATCTCCCATTCCACCACATCACCATGAGAATCTCCCGTTCCACCACATCATGATGAGAATCTCCCGTTCCACCTCATCACCATGAGAATCTCCCGTTCCACCACATCACCATGAGAATCTCCCGTTCCACCACATCATGATGAGAATCTCCCGTTCCACCACATCACCATGAAACTCTCACGTTCCACCACATCATGATGAGAATCTCCCGTTCCACCTCATAACCATGAGAATCTCCCATTCCACCACATCATGATGAGAATCTCCCATTCCACCACATCACCATGAGAATCTCCCGTTCAACCTCATCACCATGAGAATCTCCCATTCCACCACATCATGATGAGAATCTCCCATTCCACCACATCACCATGAGAATCTCCCGTTCCACCACATCATGATGAGAATCTCCCTTTCCACCTCATCACCATGAGAATCTCCCGTTCCACCACATCACCATGAAAATCTCCCGTTCCACCACATCATGATGAGAATCTCCCATTCCACCACATCACCATGAGAATCTCCCGTTCCACCACATCACCATGAAACTCTCCCGTTCCACCACATCACCATGAGAATCTCCCGTTCCACATCATCACCATGAGAATCTCCCGTTCCACCACATCACCATGAGAATCTCCCGTTCAACATAATCACCATTAGAATCTCGGTTCCAACACATCATGATGAGAATCTCCCGTTCCACCACATCACCATGAAACTCTCCCGTTCCACCACATCACCATGAGAATCTCCCGTTCAACATAATCACCATTAGAATCTCGGTTCCACCACATCATGATGAGAATCTCCCGTTCCACCACATCACCATGAAACTCTCCCGTTCCACCTCATCACCATGAGAATCTCCCGTTCCACCACATCACCATGAAAATCTCCCATTCCACCACATCACCATGAGAACTTCCCATTTCACCACATCACCATGAGAATCTCTGTTCCACCACATCACCATGAAACTCTCCCGTTCAACCTCATCACCATTAGAATCTCTGTTCCAACACATCATGATGAGAATCTCCTGTTCCACCAAATCACCATGAGAATCTCTTTTCCACCACATCACCATGAAACTCTCCCGTTCCACCTCATCACCATGAGAATCTCCCGTTCCACATCATCACCATGAGAATCTCCCGTTCCACCTCATCACCATGAGAATCTCCCATTCCACCACATCATGATGAGAATCTCCCATTCCACCACATCACCATGAGAATCTCCCGTTCCACCACATCATGATGAGAATCTCCCATTCCACCACATCACCATGAGAATCTCCCGTTCCACCACATCATGATGAGAATCTCCCGTTCCACCACATCACCATGAGAATCTCCCGTTCCACCACATCACCATGAGAATCTCCCGTTCCACCACATCATGATGAGAATCTCCCGTTCCACCACATCACCATGAAACTCTCACGTTCCACCACATCATGATGAGAATCTCCCATTCCACCACATCACCATGAGAATCTCCCGTTCCACCTCATAACCATGAGAATCTCCCGTTCCACCACATCACCATGAAACTCTCCCGTTCCACCACATCATGATGAGAATCTCCCATTCCACCACATCACCATGAGAATCTCCCGTTCAACCTCATCACCATGAGAATCTCCCATTCCACCACATCATGATGAGAATCTCCCATTCCACCACATCACCATGAGAATCTCCCGTTCCACCACATCATGATGAGAATCTCCCTTTCCACCTCATCACCATGAGAATCTCCCGTTCCACCACATCACCATGAAAATCTCCCGTTCCACCACATCATGATGAGAATCTCCCATTCCACCACATCACCATGAGAATCTCCCGTTCCACCACATCACCATGAAACTCTCCCGTTCCACCACATCACCATGAGAATCTCCCGTTCCACATCATCACCATGAGAATCTCCCGTTCCACCACATCACCATGAGAATCTCCCGTTCAACATAATCACCATTAGAATCTCGGTTCCAACACATCATGATGAGAATCTCCCGTTCCACCACATCACCATGAAACTCTCCCGTTCCACCACATCACCATGAGAATCTCCCGTTCCACCTCATCACCATGAGAATCTCCCATTCCACCACATCATGATGAGAATCTCCCGTTCCACCACATCACCATGAAACTCTCCCGTTCCACCTCATCACCATGAGAATCTCCCGTTCCACCACATCACCATGAAAATCTCCCATTCCACCACATCACCATGAGAACTTCCCATTTCACCACATCACCATGAGAATCTCTGTTCCACCACATCACCATGAAACTCTCCCGTTCAACCTCATCACCATTAGAATCTCTGTTCCAACACATCATGATGAGAATCTCCTGTTCCACCAAATCACCATGAGAATCTCTTTTCCACCACATCACCATGAAACTCTCCCGTTCCACCTCATCACCATGAGAATCTCCCGTTCCACATCATCACCATGAGAATCTCCCGTTCCACCTCGTCACCATGAGAATCTCCCATTCCACCACATCACCATGAGAATCTCCCGTTCCACCTCATCACCATGAGAATCTCCCATTCCACCACATCACCATGAGAATCTCCCGTTCAACCTCATCACCATTAGAATCTCTGTTCCAACACATCATGATGAGAATCTCCCGTTCCACCAAATCACCATGAGAATCTCTTTTCCACCACATCACCATGAAACTCTCCCGTTCCACCACATCACCATGAGAACTTCCCATTTCACCACATCACCATGAGAATCTTTCGTTCCACCACATCACAATAGGAATATTCCATTCTATCGCATCACCATGAGAATCTCTGGTCCAACACATCATGATGAGAATCTCCCGTTCAACGTCATAACCATGAGAAATTCCCATTTCACCACATCACATTGAGAATCTCCCGTTCCACCTCATCACCATGAGAATCTCTGTTCCACCACATCATGATGAGAATCTCCTGTTCCACCACATCATGATGAAACTGTCCCGTTCCACCACATCACCATGAAACTCTCCCTTTCCACCACATCACCATGAGAATCTCCCGTTCCACCACATCATGATGAGAATCTCCCGTTCCACCACATCACCATGAGAATCTCCCGTTCCACCACATCATGATGAAACTCTCCCGTTCCACCACATCACCATGAAACTCTCCCGTTCCACCACATCATGATGAGAATCTCCCGTTCCACCACATCACCATGAGAATCTCCCGTTCCACCACATCATGAAGAGAATCTCCCGTTCCACCACATCACCATGAGAATCTCCCGGTCCACCTCATCACCACGAGAATCTCCCGTTCCACCACATCACCATGAAACTCTCCCTTTCCACCACATCACCATGAGAATCTCCCGTTCCACCACATCATGATGAGAATCTCCCGTTCCACCACATCACCATGAGAATCTCCCGTTCCACCACATCATGATGAGAATCTCCCGTTCCACCACATCACCATGAGAATCTTTCGTTCCACCACATCACAATAGGAATATTCCATTCTATCGCATCACCATGAGAATCTCTGTTCCAACACATCATGATGAGAATCTCCCGTTCAACGTCATAACCATGAGAAATTCCCATTTCACCACATCACATTGAGAATCTCCCGTTCCACCTCATCACCATGAGAATCTCTGTTCCACCACATCATGATGAGAATCTCCTGTTCCACCACATCATGATGAAACTGTCCCGTTCCACCACATCACCATGAAACTCTCCCTTTCCACCACATCACCATGAGAATCTCCCGTTCCACCACATCATGATGAGAATCTCCCGTTCCACCACATCACCATGAGAATCTCCCGTTCCACCACATCATGATGAAACTCTCCCGTTCCACCACATCACCATGAAACTCTCCCGTTCCACAACATCATGATGAGAATCTCCCGTTCCACCACATCACCATGAGAATCTCCCGTTCCACCACATCATGAAGAGAATCTCCCGTTCCACCACATCACCATGAGAATCTCCCGGTCCACCTCATCACCACGAGAATCTCCCGTTCCACCACATCACCATGAAACTCTCCCTTTCCACCACATCACCATGAGAATCTCCCGTTCCACCACATCATGATGAGAATCTCCCGTTCCACCACATCACCATGAGAATCTCCCGTTCCACCACATCATGATGAGAATCTCCCGTTCCACCACATCACCATGAGAATCTCCCGTTCCACCACATCACCATGACAATCTCCCGTTCCACCACATCATGATGAGAATCTCCCATTCCACCACATCACCATGAGAATCTCCCGTTCCACCACATAATGATGAGAATCTCCCGTTCCACCACATCACCATGAGAATCTCCCGTTCCACCACATCACCATGAGAATCTCCCGTTCCACCACATCATGATGAGAATCTCCCGTTCCACCACATCACCATGAAACTCTCACGTTCCACCACATCATGATGAGAATCTCCCATTCCACCACATCACCATGAGAATCTCCCGTTCCACCTCATAACCATGAGAATCTCCCGTTCCACCACATCACCATGAAACTCTCCCGTTCCACCACATCATGATGAGAATCTCCCATTCCACCACATCACCATGAAACTCTCCCGTTCCACCACATCATGATGAGAATCTCCCATTCCACCACATCACCATGAGAATCTCCCGTTCAACCTCATCACCATGAGAATCTCCCGTTCCACCACATCATGATGAGAATCTCCCATTCCACCACATCACCATGAGAATCTCCCGTTCCACCACATCATGATGAGAATCTCCCATTCCACCACATCACCATGAGAATCTCCCGTTCCACCACATCACCATGAAACTCTCCCGTTCCACCACATCACCATGAGAATCTCCCGTTCCACATCATCACCATGAGAATCTCCCGTTCCACCACATCACCATGAGAATCTCCCGTTCAACATAATCACCATTAGAATCTCGGTTCCAACACATCATGATGAGAATCTCCCGTTCCACCACATCACCATGAAACTCTCCCGTTCCACCACATCACCATGAGAATCTCCCGTTCCACCTCATCACCATGAGAATCTCCCATTCCACCACATCATGATGAGAATCTCCCGTTCCACCACATCACCATGAAACTCTCCCGTTCCACCTCATCACCATGAGAATCTCCCGTTCCACCACATCACCATGAAAATCTCCCATTCCACCACATCACCATGAGAACTTCCCATTTGACCACATCACCATGAGAATCTCTGTTCCACCACATCACCATGAAACTCTCCCGTTCCACCTCATCACCATGAGAATCTACCGTTCCACCTCATCACAATGAGAATCTTTCGTTCCACCACATCACAATAGGAATATTCCATTCTATCGCATCACCATGAGAATCTCTGTTCCACCACATCATGATGAGAATCTCCTGTTCCACCTCATCACCATGAGAATCTCCCGTTCCACCTCATCACCATGAGAATCTCCCGTTCCACCACATCACCATGAAACTCTCCCGTTCCACCACATCATGATGAGAATCTCCCGTTCCACCACATCACAATGAAACTCTCCCGTTCCACCACATCATGATGAGAATCTCCCATTCCACCTCATAACCATGAGAATCTCCCGTTCCACCACATCACCATGAAACTCTCCCGTTCCACCACATCATGATGAGAATCTCCCATTCCACCACATCACCATGAAACTCTCCCGTTCCACCACATCATGATGAGAATCTCCCATTCCACCACATCACCATGAGAATCTCCCATTCCACCTCATAACCATGAGAATCTCCCGTTCCACCACATCACCATGAAACTCTCCCGTTCCACCACATCATGATGAGAATCTCCCATTCCACCACATCACCATGAAACTCTCCCGTTCCACCACATCATGATGAGAATCTCCCATTCCACCACATCACCATGAGAATCTCCCGTTCCACCACATCATGATGAGAATCTCCCGTTCCACCTCATCATGATGAGAATCTCCCATTCCACCACATCACCATGAAAATCTCCCGTTCCACCACATCATGATGAGAATCTCCCGTTCCACCACATCACCATGAGAATCTCCCGTTCCACCACATCACCATGAGAATCTCCCGTTCCACCACATCACCATGAAAATCTCCCGTTCCACCACATCATGATGAGAATCTCCCATTCCACCACATCACCATGAAAATCTCCCGTTCCACCACATCATGATGAGAATCTCCCGTTCCACCACATCACCATGAGAATCTCCCGTTCCACCACATCATGATGAGAATCTCCCATTCCACCACATCACCATGAGAATCTCCCGTTCCACCACATCATGATGAGAATCTCCCTTTCCACCTCATCACCATGAGAATCTCCCGTTCCACCACATCACCATGAAACTCTCCCGTTCCACCACATCACCATGAAACTCTCCCGTTCCACCACATCACCATGAAACTCTCCCGTTCCACCACATCATGATGAGAATCTCCCATTCCACCACATCACCATGAAAATCTCCCGTTCCACCACATCATGATGAGAATCTCCCGTTCCACCACATCACCATGAGAATCTCCCGTTCCACCACATCACCATGAGAATCTCCCGTTCCACCACATCACCATGAGAATCTCCCGTTCCACCACATCATGATGAGAATCTCCCATTCCACCACATCACCATGAGAATCTCCCGTTCCACCACATCATGATGAGAATCTCCCTTTCCACCTCATCACCATGAGAATCTCCCGTTCCACCACATCACCATGAAAATCTCCCGTTCCACCACATCATGATGAGAATCTCCCATTCCACCACATCACCATGAGAATCTCCCGTTCCACCACATCACCATGAAACTCTCCCGTTCCACCACATCACCATGAGAATCTCCCGTTCCACATCATCACCATGAGAATCTCCCGTTCCACCACATCACCATGAGAATCTCCCGTTCAACATCATCACCATTAGAATCTCGGTTCCAACACATCATGATGAGAATCTCCCGTTCCACCACATCACCATGAAACTCTCCCGTTCCACCACATCACCATGAGAATCTCCTGTTCCACCTCATCACCATGAGAATCTCCCGTTCCACCACATCATGATGAGAATCTCCCGTTCCACCACATCACCATGAAACTCTCCCGTTCCACCTCATCACCATGAGAATCTCCCGTTCCACCACATCACCATGAAAATCTCCCATTCCACCACATCACCATGAGAACTTCCCATTTCACCACATCACCATGAGAATCTCTGTTCCACCACATCACCAAGAAACTCTCCCGTTCCACCTCATCACCATGAGAATCTACCGTTCCACCACATCACAATGAGAATCTTTCGTTCCACCACATCACAATAGGAATATTCCATTCTATCGCATCACCTTGAGAATCTCTGTTCCACCACATCATGATGAGAATCTCCTGTTCCACCTCATCACCATGAGAATCTCCCGTTCCACCTCATCACCATGAGAATCTCCCGTTCCACCACATCACCATGAAACTCTCCCGTTCCACCTCATCACCATGAGAATCTCCCGTTCCACCACATCACCATGAAAATCTCCCATTCCACCACATCACGATGAGAACTTCCCATTTCACCACATCACCATGAGAATCTCTGTTCCACCACATCACCAAGAAACTCTCCCATTCCACCACATCACCATGAGAATCTCCCGTTCCACCACATCACCATGAAACTCTCCCGTTCCACCACATCACCATGAGAATCTCCCGTTCCACATCATCACCATGAGAATCTCCCGTTCCACCACATCACCATGAGAATCTCCCGTTCAACATAATCACCATTAGAATCTCGGTTCCAACACATCATGATGAGAATCTCCCGTTCCACCACATCACCATGAAACTCTCCCGTTCCACCACATCACCTTGAGAATCTCCCGTTCCACCTCATCACCATGAGAATCTCCCATTCCACCACATCATGATGAGAATCTCCCGTTCCACCACATCACCATGAAACTCTCCCGTTCCACCTCATCACCATGAGAATCTCCCGTTCCACCACATCACCATGAAAATCTCCCATTCCACCACATCACCATGAGAACTTCCCATTTGACCACATCACCATGAGAATCTCTGTTCCACCACATCACCATGAAACTCTCCCGTTCCACCTCATCACCATGAGAATCTACCGTTCCACCTCATCACAATGAGAATCTTTCGTTCCACCACATCACAATAGGAATATTCCATTCTATCGCATCACCATGAGAATCTCTGTTCCACCACATCATGATGAGAATCTCCTGTTCCACCTCATCACCATGAGAATCTCCCGTTCCACCTCATCACCATGAGAATCTCCCGTTCCACCACATCACCATGAAACTCTCCCGTTCCACCACATCACCATGAAACTTTCCCGTTCCACCACATCATGATGAGAATCTCCCGTTCCACCACATCACAATGAAACTCTCCCGTTCCACCACATCATGATGAGAATCTCCCATTCCACCTCATAACCATGAGAATCTCCCGTTCCACCACATCACCATGAAACTCTCCCGTTCCACCACATCATGATGAGAATCTCCCATTCCACCACATCACCATGAAACTCTCCCGTTCCACCACATCATGATGAGAATCTCCCATTCCACCACATCACCATGAGAATCTCCCATTCCACCTCATAACCATGAGAATCTCCCGTTCCACCACATCACCATGAAACTCTCCCGTTCCACCACATCATGATGAGAATCTCCCATTCCACCACATCACCATGAAACTCTCCCGTTCCACCACATCATGATGAGAATCTCCCATTCCACCACATCACCATGAGAATCTCCCGTTCCACCACATCATGATGAGAATCTCCCGTTCCACCTCATCACCATGAGAATCTACCGTTCCACCTCATCACCATGAGAATCTTTCGTTCCACCATATCACAATAGGAATATTCCATTCTATCGCATCACCATGAGAATCTCCCATTATACCTCATCACCATGAGAATCTCTGTTCCAACACATCATGATGAGAATCTCCCGTTCCACGTCATCACCATGAGAAATTCCCATTTCACCACATCACATTGAGAATCTCCCGTTCCACCTCATCACCATGAGAATCTCCCGTTCCACAACATCACCATGAAACTCTCCCGTTCCACCACATCACCATGAGAATCTCCCGTTCCACCACATCACCATGAGAATCTCCCATTCCACCACATCATGATGAGAATCTCCCGTTCCACCTCATCACCTTGAGAATCTCCCATTCCACCTCATCACCATGAGAATCTCCCGTTCCACCTCATCACCATGAGAATCTCCCGTTCCACCACATCACCAAGAAAATCTCCCGTTCCACCACATCATGGTGAGAATCTCCCGTTCCACCACATCACCATGAGAATCTCCCATTCCACCACATCATGATGAGAATCTCCCGTTCCACCACATCACCATGAGAATCTCCCGTTCCACCTCATCACCATGAAAATCTCCCGTTCCACCACATCATGATGAGAATCTCCCGTTCCACCTCATCACCATGAGAATCTCCCGTTCCACCACATCACCAAGAAAATCTCCCTTTCCACCACATCATGGTGAGAATCTCCCGTTCCACCACATCACCATGAGAATCTCCCGTTCCACCACATCACCATGAGAATCTCCCGTTCCACCACATCACCATGAGAATCTCCCGTTCCACCACATCATGATGAGAATCTCCCATTCCACCACATCACCATGAGAATCTCCCGTTCCACCACATCATGATGAGAATCTCCCTTTCCACCTCATCACCATGAGAATCTCCCGTTCCACCACATCACCATGAAAATCTCCCGTTCCACCACATCATGATGAGAATCTCCCATTCCACCACATCACCATGAGAATCTCCCGTTCCACCACATCACCATGAAACTCTCCCGTTCCACCACATCACCATGAGAATCTCCCGTTCCACATCATCACCATGAGAATCTCCCGTTCCACCACATCACCATGAGAATCTCCCGTTCAACATCATCACCATTAGAATCTCGGTTCCAACACATCATGATGAGAATCTCCCGTTCCACCACATCACCATGAAACTCTCCCGTTCCACCACATCACCATGAGAATCTCCCGTTCCACCTCATCACCATGAGAATCTCCCGTTCCACCACATCATGATGAGAATCTCCCGTTCCACCACATCACCATGAAACTCTCCCGTTCCACCTCATCACCATGAGAATCTCCCGTTCCACCACATCACCATGAAAATCTCCCATTCCACCACATCACAATGAGAACTTCCCATTTCACCACATCACCATGAGAATCTCTGTTCCACCACATCACCAAGAAACTCTCCCGTTCCACCTCATCACCATGAGAATCTACCGTTCCACCACATCACAATGAGAATCTTTCGTTCCACCACATCACAATAGGAATATTCCATTCTATCGCATCACCATGAGAATCTCTGTTCCACCACATCATGATGAGAATCTCCTGTTCCACCTCATCACCATGAGAATCTCCCGTTCCACCTCATCACCATGAGAATCTCCCGTTCCACCACATCACCATGAAACTCTCCCGTTCCACCTCATCACCATGAGAATCTCTGTTCCACCACATCATGATGAGAATCTCCTGTTCCACCTCATCACCATGAGAATCTCCCGATCCACCTCATCACCATGAGAATCTCCCGTTCCACCACATCACCATGAGAATCTCCCGTTCCACCACATCACCATGAGAATCTCCCGTTCCACCACATCATGATGAGAATCTCCCGTTCCACCACATCACAATGAAACTCTCCCGTTCCACCACATCATGATGAGAATCTCCCATTCCACCTCATCACCATGAGAATCTCCCGTTCCACCACATCACCATGAAACTCTCCCGTTCCACCTCATCACCATGAGAATCTCTGTTCCACCACATCATGATGAGAATCTCCTGTTCCACCTCATCACCATGAGAATCTCCCGTTTCACCTCATCACCATGAGAATCTCCCGTTCCATCACATCACCATGAAACTCTCCCGTTCCACCACATCACCATGAGAATCTCCCGTTTCACCACATCATGATGAGAATCTCCTGTTCCACCACATCACCATGAGAATCTCCCGTTCCACCACATCATGATGAGAATCTCCCGTTCCACCACATCACCATGAAAATCTCCCGTTCCACCACATCATGATGAGAATCTCCCATTCCACCACATCACCATGAGAATCTCCCGTTCCACCACATCACCATGAAACTCTCCCGTTCCACCACATCACCATGAGAATCTCCCGTTCCACATCATCACCATGAGAATATCCCGTTCCACCACATCACCATGAGAATCTCCCGTTCAACATCATCACCATTAGAATCTCGGTTCCAACACATCATGATGAGAATCTCCCGTTCCACCACATCACCATGAAACTCTCCCGTTCCACCACATCACCATGAGAATCTCCCGTTCCACCTCATCACCATGAGAATCTCCCGTTCCACCACATCATGATGAGAATCTCCCGTTCCACCACATCACCATGAAACTCTCCCGTTCCACCTCATCACCATGAGAATCTCCCGTTCCACCACATCACCATGAAAATCTCCCATTCCACCACATAACCATGAGAACTTCCCATTTCACCACATCACCATGAGAATCTCTGTTCCACCACATCACCATGAAACTCTCCCGTTCCACCTCATCACCATGAGAATCTACCGTTCCACCTCATCACAATGAGAATCTTTCGTTCCACCACATCACAATAGGAATATTCCATTCTATCGCATCACCATGAGAATCTCTGTTCCACCACATCATGATGAGAATCTCCTGTTCCACCTCATCACCATGAGAATCTCCCGTTCCACCTCATCACCATGAGAATCTCCCGTTCCACCACATCACCATGAAACTCTCCCGTTCCACCTCATCACCATGAGAATCTCTGTTCCACCACATCATGATGAGAATCTCCTGTTCCACCTCATCACCATGAGAATCTCCCGTTCCACCTCATCACCATGAGAATCTCCCGTTCCACCACATCACCATGAAACTCTCCCGTTCCACCACATCACCATGAGAATCTCCCGTTTCACCACATCATGATGAGAATCTCCTGTTCCACCACATCACCATGAGAATCTCCCGTTCCACCACATCATGATGAGAATCTCCCGTTCCACCACATCACAATGAAACTCTCCCGTTCCACCACATCATGATGAGAATCTCCCATTCCACCTCATCACCATGAGAATCTCCCGTTCCACAACATCACCATGAAACTCTCCCGTTCCACCTCATCACCATGAGAATCTCTGTTCCACCACATCATGATGAGAATCTCCTGTTCCACCTCATCACCATGAGAATCTCCCGTTCCACCTCATCACCATGAGAATCTCCTGTTCCATCACATCACCATGAAACTCTCCCGTTCCACCACATCACCATGAGAATCTCCCGTTTCACCACATCATGATGAGAATCTCCTGTTCCACCACATCACCATGAGAATCTCCCGTTCCACCACATCATGATGAGAATCTCCCGTTCCACCACATCACAATGAAACTCTCCCGTTCCACCACATCATGATGAGAATCTCCCATTCCACCTCATCACCATGAGAATCTCCCGTTCCACCACATCACCATGAAACTCTCCCGTTCCACCTCATCACCATGAGAATCTCTGTTCCACCACATCATGATGAGAATCTCCTGTTCCACCTCATCACCATGAGAATCTCCCGTTCCACCTCATCACCATGAGAATCTCCTGTTCCATCACATCACCATGAAACTCTCCCGTTCCACCACATCACCATGAGAATCTCCCGTTTCACCACATCATGATGAGAATCTCCTGTTCCACCACATCACCATGAGAATCTCCCGTTCCACCACATCACAATGAAACTCTCCCGTTCCACCACATCATGATGAGAATCTCCCATTCCACCACATCACCATGAGAATCTCCCATTCCACCTCATAACCATGAGAATCTCCCGTTCCACCACATCACCATGAAACTCTCCCGTTCCACCACATCATGATGAGAATCTCCCATTCCACCACATCACCATGAAACTCTCCCGTTCCACCACATCATGATGAGAATCTCCCATTCCACCACATCACCATGAGAATCTCCCGTTCCACCACATCATGATGAGAATCTCCCGTTCCACCTCATCACCATGAGAATCTACCGTTCCACCTCATCACCATGAGAATCTTTCGTTCCACCATATCACAATAGGAATATTCCATTCTATCGCATCACCATGAGAATCTCCCATTATACCTCATCACCATGAGAATCTCTGTTCCAACACATCATGATGAGAATCTCCCGTTCCACGTCATCACCATGAGAAATTCCCATTTCACCACATCACATTGAGAATCTCCCGTTCCACCTCATCACCATGAGAATCTCCCGTTCCACAACATCACCATGAAAGTCTCCCGTTCCACCACATCACCATGAGAATTTCCCGTTCCACCACATCATGATGAGAATCTCCCATTCCACCACATCACCATGAGAATCTCCCGTTCCACCACATCACATTGAGAATCTCCCGTTCCACCACATCATGGTGAGAATCTCCCGTTCCACCACATCACCATGAGAATCTCCCATTCCACCACATCATGATGAGAATCTCCCGTTCCACCACATCACCAAGAAAATCTCCCGTTCCACCACATCATGGTGAGAATCTCCCGTTCCACCACATCACCATGAGAATCTCCCATTCCACCACATCACGATGAGGATCTCCCGTTCCACCACATCATGATGAGAATCTCCCATTCCACCACATCACCATGAGAATCTCCCGTTCCACCACATCATGATGAGAATCTCCCTTTCCACCTCATCACCATGAGAATCTCCCGTTCCACCACATCACCATGAAAATCTCCCGTTCCACCACATCATGATGAGAATCTCCCATTCCACGACATCACCATGAGAATCTCCCGTTCCACCACATCACCATGAAACTCTCCCATTCCACCACATCACCATGAGAATCTCCCGTTCCACATCATCACCATGAGAATCTCCCGTTCCACCACATCACCATGAGAATCTCCCGTTCCACATCATCACCATTAGAATCTCGGTTCCAACACATCATGATGAGAATCTCCCGTTCCACCACATCACCATGAAACTCTCCCGTTCCACCACATCACCATGAGAATCTCCCGTTCCACCTCATCACCATGAGAATCTCCCATTCCACCACATCATGATGAGAATCTCCCGTTCCACCACATCACCATGAAACTCTGCCGTTCCACCTCATCACCATGAGAATCTCCCGTTCCACCACATCACCATGAAAATCTCCCATTCCACCACATCACCATGAGAACTTCCCATTTCACCACATCACCATGAGAATCTCTGTTCCACCACATCACCATGAAACTCTCCCGTTCCACCTCATCACCATGAGAATCTACCGTTCCACCTCATCACAATGAGAATCTTTCGTTCCACCACATCACAATAGGAATATTCCATTCTATCGCATCACCATGAGAATCTCTGTTCCACCACATCATGATGAGAATCTCCTGTTCCACCTCATCACCATGAGAATCTCCCGTTCCACCTCATCACCATGAGAATCTCCCGTTCCACCACATCACCATGAAACTCTCCCGTTCCACCTCATCACCATGAGAATCTCCCGTATCACCACATCATGATGAGAATCTCCTGTTCCACCACATCACCATGAGAATCTCCCGTTCCACCACATCATGATGAGAATCTCCCGTTCCACCACATCACAATGAAACTCTCCCGTTCCACCACATCATGATGAGAATCTCCCATTCCACCTCATCACCATGGGAATCTCCCGTTCCACCACATCACAATGAAACTCTCCCGTTCCACCACATCATGATGAGAATCTCCCATTCCACCACATCACCATGAAACTCTCCCGTTCCACCACATCATGATGAGAATCTCCCATTCCACCACATCATGATGAGAATCTCCCGTTCCACCACATCACCAAGAAAATCTCCCGTTCCACCACATCATGATGAGAATCTCCCATTCCACCACATCACCATGAGAATCTCCCATTCCACCACATCACCATGAGAATCTCCCGTTCCACCACATCATGATGAGAATCTCCCGTTCCACCTCATCACCATGAGAATCTACCGTTCCACCTCATCACCATGAGAATCTTTCGTTCCACCATATCACAATAGGAATATTCCATTCTATCGCATCACCATGAGAATCTCCCATTATACCTCATCACCATGAGAATATCTGTTCCAACACATCATGATGAGAATCTCCCGTTCCACGTCATCACCATGAGAAATTCCCATTTCACCACATCACATTGAGAATCTCCCGTTCCACCACATCACCATGAAACTCTCCCGTTCCACCTCATCACCATGAGAATCTCTGTTCCACCACATCATGATGAGAATCTCCTGTTCCACCACATCACCATTAGAATCTCCCGTTCCACCACATCATGATGAGAATCTCCCGTTCCACCACATCACAATGAAACTCTCCCGTTCCACCACATCACAATGAAACTCTCCCGTTCCACCACATCATGATGAGAATCTCCCATTCCACCTCATCACCATGAGAATCTCCCGTTCCACCACATCACCATGAAACTCTCCCGTTCCACCACATCATGATGAGAATCTCCCATTCCACCACATCACCATGAGAATCTCTGTTCCACCACATCACCATGAGAATCTCCCGTTCCACCACATCATGATGAGAATCTCCCGTTCCACCTCATCACCATGAGAATCTACCGTTCCACCTCATCACCATGAGAATCTTTCGTTCCACCATATCACAATAGGAATATTCCATTCTATCGCATCACCATGAGAATCTCCCATTATACCTCATCACCATGAGAATCACTGTTCCAACACATCATGATGAGAATCTCCCGTTCCACGTCATCACCATGAGAAATTCCCATTTCACCACATCACATTGAGAATCTCCCGTTCCACCTCATCACCATGAGAATCTCCCGTTCCACAACATCACCATGAAACTCTCCCTTTCCACCACATCACCATGAGAATCTCCCGTTCCACCACATCATGATGAGAATCTCCCATTCCACCACATCACCATGAGAATCTCCCGTTCCACCACATCACATTGAGAATCTCCCGTTCCACCACATCACCATGAGAATCTCCCATTCCACCACATCATGATGAGAATCTCCCGTTCCACCTCATCACCTTGAGAATCTCCCATTCCACCTCATCACCATGAGAATCTCCCGTTCCACCTCATCACCATGAGAATCTCCCGTTCCACCACATCACCAAGAAAATCTCCCGTTCCACCACATCATGGTGAGAATCTCCCGTTCCACCACATCACCATGAGAATATCCCATTCCACCACATCATGATGAGAATCTCCCGTTCCACCACATCACCAAGAAAATCTCCCGTTCCACCACATCATGGTGAGAATCTCCCGTTCCACCACATCACCATGACAATCTCCCATTCCACCACATCACGATGAGAATCTCCCGTTCCACCTCATCACCATGAGAATCTCTGTTCCACCACATCACCATGAAACTCTCCCGTTCCACCACATCACCATGAGAATCTCCCGTTCCACCTCATCACCATGAGAATCTCCCGTTCCACCACATCACCATGAGAATCTCCCGTTCCACCTCATCACCATGAGAATCTCCCGTTCCACCACATCACCATGAAAATCTCCCGTACCACCACATCATGATGAGAATCTCCCATTCCACCACATCACCATGAGAATCTCCCGTTCAACCTCATCACCATTAGAATCTCTGTTCCAACACATCATGATGAGAATCTCCCGTTCCACCTCATCACCATGAGAATCTCCCGTTCCACCACATTTCCATGAAAATCTCCCGTTCCACCACATCATGATGAGAATCTCCCATTCCACCACATCACCATGAGAATCTCCCGTTCAACCTCATCACCATTAGAATCTCTGTTCCAACACATCATGATGAGAATCTCCCGTTCCACCTCATCACCATGAGAACTTCCCATTTCACCACATCACCATGAGAATCTTTGTTCCACCACATCACCATGAAACTCTCCCGTCCCACCTCATGACCATGAGAATCTCCCATTCTACCCCATCACGATGAGAATCTCCCGTTCCACCTCATCACCATTAGAATCTCTGTTCCAACACATCATGATGAGAATCTCCTGTTCCACCTCATCACCATGAGAATCTCCCGTTCCACCACATCACCATGAGAATCTCCCGTTCCACCACATCACCGTGAGAATCTCCCGTTCCACCTCATCACCATGAGAATCTCCCGTTCCACCTCATCACCATGAGAATCTCCCGTTCCACCACATCACCATGAGAATCTCCCGTTCCACCACATCACCATGAGAATCTCCCATTCCACCACATCACCATGAGAATCTCCCGTTCCACCACATCACCATGAGAATCTCCCATTCCACCACATCACCATGAGAATCTCCCATTCCACCTCATCACCATGAGAAATTCCCATTTCACCACATCATGATGAGAATCTCCCGTTCCACCTCATCACCATGAGAACCTCCCGTTCTGCCCCATCACGATGAGAATCTCCCGTTCCACCACATCATGATGAGAATCTCCCGTTCCAACTCATCACCATGAGAATCTACCGTTCCACCTCATCACCATGAGAATCTTTCGTTCCACCACATCACAATAGGAATATTCCATTCTATCGCATCACCATGAGAATCTCCCATTATACCTCATCACCATGAGAATCTCTGTTCCAACACATCATGATGAGAATCTCCCTTTCCACCAGATCACCATGAGAATCTCCCGTTCAACCTTATCACCATTAGAGTCTCTGTTCCAACACATCATGATGAGAATCTCCCTTTCCACCTCATCACCATGAGAATCTCCCGTTCCACCACATCACCATGAAAATCTCCCGTTCCACCACATCATGATGAGAATCTCCCATTCCACCACATCACCATGAGAATCTCTGTTCCACCACATCACCATGAAAATCTCCCGTTCCACCACATCATGGTGAGAATCTCCCATTACACCACATCACCATGAGAATCTCCCGTTCAACCTCATCACCATTAGAATCTCTTTTCCAACACATAATGATGAGAATCTCCCGTTACACCTCATCACCATGAGAAATTCCCTTTTCACCAAATCACCATGAGAATCTCTTTTCCACCACATCACCATGAGAATCTCCCGTTCCACATCATCACCATGAGAATCTCCCGTTCCACCACATCACCATGAAAATCTCCCGTTCAACCTCATCACCATTAGAATCTCTGTTCCAACACATCATGATGAGAATCTCCCGTTCCACCACATCATGATGAGAATCTCCCATTCCACCACATCACCATGAGAATCTCCCGTTCAACCTCATCACCATTAGAATCTCTGTTCCAACACATCATGATGAGAATCTCCCTTTCCACCTCATCACCATGAGAATCTCCCGTTCCACCACATCACCATGAAAATCTCCCGTTCCACCACATCATGATGAGAATCTCCCATTCCACCACATCACCATGAGAATCTCCCGTTCCACCACATCACCATGAAACTCTCCCATTCCACCACATCACCATGAGAATCTCCCGTTCCACATCATCACCATGAGAATCTCCCGTTCCACCACATCACCATGAGAATCTCCCGTTCAACATCATCACCATTAGAATCTCGGTTCCAACACATCATGATGAGAATCTCCCGTTCCACCACATCACCATGAAACTCTCCCGTTCCACCACATCACCATGAGAATCTCCCGTTCCACCTCATCACCATGAGAATCTCCCATTCCACCACATCATGATGAGAATCTCCCGTTCCACCACATCACCATGAAACTCTGCCGTTCCACCTCATCACCATGAGAATCTCCCGTTCCACCACATCACCATGAAAATCTCCCATTCCACCACATCACCATGAGAACTTCCCATTTCACCACATCACCATGAGAATCTCTGTTCCACCACATCACCATGAAACTCTCCCGTTCCACCTCATCACCATGAGAATCTACCGTTCCACCTCATCACAATGAGAATCTTTCGTTCCACCACATCACAATAGGAATATTCCATTCTATCGCATCACCATGAGAATCTCTGTTCCACCACATCATGATGAGAATCTCCTGTTCCACCTCATCACCATGAGAATCTCCCGTTCCACCTCATCACCATGAGAATCTCCCGTTCCACCACATCACCATGAAACTCTCCCGTTCCACCTCATCACCATGAGAATCTCTGTTCCACCACATCATGATGAGAATCTCCTGTTCCACCTCATCACCATGAGAATCTCCCGTTCCACCTCATCACCATGAGAACCTCCCGTTCCACCACATCACCATGAAACTCTCCCGTTCCACCACATCACCATGAGAATCTCCCGTATCACCACATCATGATGAGAATCTCCTGTTCCACCACATCACCATGAGAATCTCCCGTTCCACCACATCATGATGAGAATCTCCCGTTCCACCACATCACAATGAAACTCCCGTTCCACCACATCATGATGAGAATCTCCCATTCCACCTCATCACCATGGGAATCTCCCGTTCCACCACATCACAATGAAACTCTCCCGTTCCACCACATCATGATGAGAATCTCCCATTCCACCACATCACCATGAAACTCTCCCGTTCCACCACATCATGATGAGAATCTCCCATTCCACCACATCATGATGAGAATCTCCCGTTCCACCACATCACCAAGAAAATCTCCCGTTCCACCACATCATGATGAGAATCTCCCATTCCACCACATCACCATGAGAATCTCCCATTCCACCACATCACCATGAGAATCTCCCGTTCCACCACATCATGATGAGAATCTCCCGTTCCACCTCATCACCATGAGAATCTACCGTTCCACCTCATCACCATGAGAATCTTTCGTTCCACCATATCACAATAGGAATATTCCATTCTATCGCATCACCATGAGAATCTCCCATTATACCTCATCACCATGAGAATATCTGTTCCAACACATCATGATGAGAATCTCCCGTTCCACGTCATCACCATGAGAAATTCCCATTTCACCACATCACATTGAGAATCTCCCGTTCCACCACATCACCATGAAACTCTCCCGTTCCACCTCATCACCATGAGAATCTCTGTTCCACCACATCATGATGAGAATCTCCTGTTCCACCACATCACCATGAGAATCTCCCGTTCCACCACATCATGATGAGAATCTCCCGTTCCACCACATCACAATGAAACTCTCCCGTTCCACCACATCACAATGAAACTCTCCCGTTCCACCACATCATGATGAGAATCTCCCATTCCACCTCATCACCATGAGAATCTCCCGTTCCACCACATCACCATGAAACTCTCCCGTTCCACCACATCATGATGAGAATCTCCCATTCCACCACATCACCATGAGAATCTCCCGTTCCACCACATCATGATGAGAATCTCCCGTTCCACCTCATCACCATGAGAATCTACCGTTCCACCTCATCACCATGAGAATCTTTCGTTCCACCATATCACAATAGGAATATTCCATTCTATCGCATCACCATGAGAATCTCCCATTATACCTCATCACCATGAGAATCACTGTTCCAACACATCATGATGAGAATCTCCCGTTCCACGTCATCACCATGAGAAATTCCCATTTCACCACATCACATTGAGAATCTCCCGTTCCACCTCATCACCATGAGAATCTCCCGTTCCACAACATCACCATGAAACTCTCCCTTTCCACCACATCACCATGAGAATCTCCCGTTCCACCACATCATGATGAGAATCTCCCATTCCACCACATCACCATGAGAATCTCCCGTTCCACCACATCACATTGAGAATCTCCCGTTCCACCACATCACCATGAGAATCTCCCATTCCACCACATCATGATGAGAATCTCCCGTTCCACCTCATCAACTTGAGAATCTCCCATTCCACCTCATCACCATGAGAATCTCCCGTTCCACCTCATCACCATGAGAATCTCCCGTTCCATCACATCACCAAGAAAATCTCCCGTTCCACCACATCATGGTGAGAATCTCCCGTTCCACCACATCACCATGAGAATCTCCCATTCCACCACATCATGATGAGAATCTCCCGTTCCACCACATCACCAAGAAAATCTCCCGTTCCACCACATCATGGTGAGAATCTCCCGTTCCACCACATCACCATGAGAATCTCCCATTCCACCACATCACGATGAGAATCTCCCGTTCCACCTCATCACCATGAGAATCTCCCATTCCACCTCATCACCATGAGAATCTCCCATTCCACCACATCACCATGAGAATCTCCCGTTCCACCACATCACCAAGAAAATCTCCCATTCCACCACATCACGATGAGAATCTCCCGTTCCACCTCATCACCATGAGAATCTCCCATTCCACCTCATCACCATGAGAATCTCCCGTTCCACCACATCATGGTGAGAATCTCCCGTTCCACCACATCACCATGAGAATCTCCCATTCCACCACATCACGATGAGAATCTCCCGTTCCACCTCATCACCATGAGAATCTCTGTTCCACCACATCACCATGAAACTCTCCTGTTCCACCACATCACCATGAGAATCTCCCGTTCCACCTCATCACCATGAGAATCTCCCGTTCCACCACATCACCATGAGAATCTCCCGTTCCACCTCATCACCATGAGAATCTCCCGTTCCACCACATCACCATGAAAATCTCCCGTACCACCACATCATGATGAGAATCTCCCATTCCACCACATCACCATGAGAATCTCCCGTTCCACCTCATCACCATGAGAATCTCCCGTTCAACCTCATCACCATTAGAATCTCTGTTCCAACACATCATGATGAGAATCTCCCGTTCCACCTCATCACCATGAGAATCTCCCGTTCCACCACATTTCCATGAAAATCTCCCGTTCCACCACATCATGATGAGAATCTCCCATTCCACCACATCACCATGAGAATCTCCCGTTCAACCTCATCACCATTAGAATCTCTGTTCCAACACATCATGATGAGAATCTCCCGTTCCACCTCATCACCATGAGAACTTCCCATTTCACCACATCACCATGAGAATCTTTGTTCCACCACATCACCATGAAACTCTCCCGTCCCACCTCATGACCATGAGAATCTCCCATTCTGCCCCATCACGATGAGAATCTCCCGTTCCACCTCATCACCATTAGAATCTCTGTTCCAACACATCATGATGAGAATCTCCTGTTCCACCTCATCACCATGAGAATCTCCCGTTCCACCACATCACCATGAGAATCTCCCGTTCCACCACATCACCGTGAGAATCTCCCGTTCCACTTCATCACCATGAGAATCTCCCGTTCCACCTCATCACCATGAGAATCTCCCGTTCCACCACATCACCATGAGAATCTCCCGTTCCACCACATCACCATGAGAATCTCCCATTCCACCACATCACCATGAGAATCTCCCGTTCCACCACATCACCATGAGAATCTCCCATTCCACCACATCACCATGAGAATCTCCCATTCCACCTCATCACCATGAGAAATTCCCATTTCACCACATCATGATGAGAATCTCCCGTTCCACCTCATCACCATGAGAACCTCCCGTTCTGCCCCATCACGATGAGAATCTCCCGTTCCACCACATCATGATGAGAATCTCCCGTTCCAACTCATCACCATGAGAATCTACCGTTCCACCTCATCACCATGAGAATCTTTCGTTCCACCACATCACAATAGGAATATTCCATTCTATCGCATCACCATGAGAATCTCCCATTATACCTCATCACCATGAGAATCTCTGTTCCAACACATCATGATGAGAATCTCCCTTTCCACCAGATCACCATGAGAATCTCCCGTTCAACCTTATCACCATTAGAGTCTCTGTTCCAACACATCATGATGAGAATCTCCCTTTCCACCTCATCACCATGAGAATCTCCCGTTCCACCACATCACCATGAAAATCTCCCGTTCCACCACATCATGATGAGAATCTCCCATTCCACCACATCACCATGAGAATCTCCCGTTCCACCACATCACCATGAAAATCTCCCGTTCCACCACATCATGGTGAGAATCTCCCATTACACCACATCACCATGAGAATCTCCCGTTCAACCTCATCACCATTAGAATCTCTTTTCCAACACATAATGATGAGAATCTCCCGTTACACCTCATCACCATGAGAAATTCCCTTTTCACCAAATCACCATGAGAATCTCTTTTCCACCACATCACCATGAGAATCTCCCGTTCCACATCATCACCATGAGAATCTCCCGTTCCACCACATCACCATGAAAATCTCCCGTTCAACCTCATCACCATTAGAATCTCTGTTCCAACACATCATGATGAGAATCTCCCGTTCCACCACATCATGATGAGAATCTCCCATTCCACCACATCACCATGAGAATCTCCCGTTCAACCTCATCACCATTAGAATCTCTGTTCCAACACATCATGATGAGAATCTCCCGTTCCACCTCATCACCATGAGAACTTCCCATTTCACCACATCACCATGAGAATCTCTGTTCCACCACATCACCATGAGAATCTCCCGTTCCACCACATCACCATGAGAATCTCCCATTCCACCACATCACATTGAGAATCTCCCGTTCCACCTCATCACCATGAGAATCTCCCGTTCCACAACATCACCATGAGAATCTCCCATTCCACCACATCATGATGAGAATCTCCCGTTCCACCTCATCACCTTGAGAATCTCCCGTTCCACCTCATCACCATGAGAATCTCCCGTTCCACCTCATCACCATGAGAATCTCCCGTTCCACCACATCACCATGAAAATCTCCCGTTCCACCACATCATGGTGAGAATCTCTCGTTCCACCACATCACCATGAGAATCTCCCATTCCACCACATCATAATGAGAATCTCCCCTTCCACCTCATCACCTTGAGAATCTCCCGTTCCACCTCATCACCATGAGAATCTCCCGTTCCACCTCATCACCATGAGAATCTCCCGTTCAACCTCATCACCATTAGAATCTCTGTTCCAACACATCATGATGAGAATCTCCCGTTAAACCTCATCACCATTAGAATCTCTGTTCCAACACATCATGATGAGAATCTCCCGTTCCACCTCATCACCATGAGAATCTCCCGTTGCACCTCATCACCATGAGAATCTCCCGTTCCACCTCATCACCATTAGAATCTCCCGTTCCACCTCATCACCATGAGAATCTCCCGTTCCACCTCATCACAATGAGAATCTCCCGTTCAACCTCATCACCATTAGAATCTCTGTTCCAACACATCATGATGAGAATCTCCCGTTCCACCTCATCACCATTAGAATCTCTGTTCCAACACATCATGGTGAGAATCTCCCGTTCCACCTCATCACCATTAGAATCTCTGTTCCAACACATCATGGTGAGAATCTCCCGTTCCACCTCATCACCATGAGAAATTCCCATTTCACCTCATCACCATGAGAATCTCCCGTTCTGCCCCATCACGATGAGAATCTCCCGTTCCACCTCATCACCATGAGAATCTCCCGTTCCATCACATCTCCATGAAAATCTCCCGTTCCACCACAGCACCATGAGAATCTCCCGTTCCATCACATCACCATGAAAATCTCCCGTTCCACCACATCATGATGAGAATCTCCCGTTCCACCACATCACCATGAGAATCTCCCGTTCCATCACATCACCATGAAAATCTCCCGTTCCACCACAGCACCATGAGAATCTCCCGTTCCATCACATCACCATGAAAATCTCCCGTTCCACCACATCATGATGAGAATCTCCCATGCCACCACATCACCATGAAAATCTCCCGTTCCACCACATCACCATGAGAATCTCCTGTTCCATCACATCACCATGAAAATCTCCCGTTCCACCACATCATGATGAGAATCTCCCGTTCCACCTCATCACCATGAGAATCTCCCGTTCCACCACATCACCATGAAAATCTCCCGTTCCACCACATAATGATGAGAATCTCCCATGCCACCACATCACCATGAGAATCTCCCGTTCAACCTCATCACCATTAGAATCTCTGTTCCAACACATCATGATGAGAATCTCCCGTTCCACCTCATCACCATGAGAACATCCCATTTCACCACATCACCATGAAACTCTCCCGTTCCACCTCATCACAATGAAACTCTCCCGTTCCACCACATCACCATGAGAATCTCCTGTTCCACCTCATCACCATGAGAATCTCCCGTTCCACCACATCACCATGAAAATCTCCCGTTCCACCACATCATGATGATAATCTCCCATTCCACCACATCACCATGAAACTCTCCCGTTCCACCACATCATGATGAAACTCTCCCGTTCCACCACATCACCATGAGAATCTCCCGTTCCACCACATCATGATGAGAATCTCCCATTCCACCACATCATCATGAGAATCTCCCGTTCCACCACATGACATTGTGAATCTCCCGTTCCACCACATCACCATGAGAATCTCCCATTCCACCACATCATGATGAGAATCTCCCGTTCCACCACATCACCATGAAAATCTCCCGTTCCACCTCATCACCATGAGAATCTCGCGTTCTGCCCCATCACCATGAGATTCTCCCGTTCCACCTCATCACCATGAGAATCTCCCGTTCCACCACATCATGATGAGAATCTACCGTTCCACCACATCATGATGAGAATCTCCAATTCCACCACATCACCATGAGAATCTCCCGTTCAACCTCATCACCATTAGAATCTCTGTTCCAACATATCATGATGAGAATCTCCCGTTCCACCTCATCACCATGAGAAATTCCCATTTCACCACATCACCATGAGAATCTCTGTTCCACCACATCACCATGAAAATCTCCCGTTCCACCTCATCACCATGAGAATCTCCCATTCTGCCCCATCACCATGAGAATCTGCCGTTCCACCTCATCACCATGAGAATCTCCCGTTCCACCTTATCACCATGAGAATCTCCCGTTCCACCACATCAACATGAGAATCTCCCGTTCCACCACATCAACATGAGAATCTCCCGTTCCACCTCATCACCATGAGAATCTTTCGTTCCACCACATCATGATGAGAATCTCCCGTTCCACGTCATCACCATGAGAAATTCCCATTTCACTACATCACATTGAGAATCTCCCGTTCCACCTCATCACCATGAGAATCTCTGTTCCACCACATCATGATGAGAATCTCCTGTTCCACCTCATCACCATGAGAATCTCCCGTTCCACCTCATCACCATGAGAATCTCCCGTTCCACCACATCACCATGAAACTCTCCCGTTCCACCACATCATGATGAGAATCTCCCATTCCACCACATCACCATGAGAATCTCCCGATCCACCACATCATGATGAAAATCTCCCGTTCCACCACATCACCATCAGAACCTCCCGTTCCACCACATCATGATGAGAATCTCCCATTCCACCACATCACCATGAAACTCTCCCGTTCCACCACATCATGATGAGAATCTCCCGTTCCACCTCATAACCATGAGAATCTTCCGTTCCACCACATCACCATGAAACTCTCCCGTTCCAGCACATCACGATGAGAATCTCCCGTTCCACCACATCATGATGAGAATCTCCCGTTCCACCTCATCACCATGAGAATCTCCCGTTCCACCACATCATGATGAGAATCTCCCGTTCCACAACATCACCATGAAACTCTCCCGTTCCACCACATCACCATGAGAATCTCCCGTTCCACCACATCATGATGAGAATCTCCGATTCCACCACATCACCATGAGAATCTCCTGTTCCACCACATCACATTGAGAATCTCCCGTTCCACCACATCACCATGAGAATCTCCCGTTCCACCTCATCACCATGAGAATCTCCCGTTCCACCTCATCACCATGAGAATCTCCCGTTCCACCTCATCACCATGAGAATCTCCAATTCCACCTCATCACCATGAGAATCTCCCGTTCCACCACATCATGATGAGAATCTCCCGTTCCACCTCATCACCATGAGAATCTCCCGTTCCACCTCATCACCATGAGAATCTCCCGTTCCACCTCATCACCATGAGAATCTCCCGTTCCACCACATCACCATGAGAATCTCCCGTTCCACCACATCATGATGAGAATCTCCGATTCCACCACATCACCATGAGAATCTCCCATTCCACCACATCATGATGAGAATCTCCGGTTCCACCACATCATGATGAGAATCTCCCGTTCCACCACATCACCATGAAAATCTCCCGTTCCACCTCATCACCATGAGAATCTCGCGTTCTGCCCCATCACGATGAGATTCTCCCGTTCCACCTCATCACCATGAGAATCTCCCGTTCCACCACATCATAATGAGAATCTCCCGTTCCACCACATCATGATGAGAATCTCCAATTCCACCACATCACCATGAGAATCTCCCGTTCAACCTCATCACCATTAGAATCTCTGTTCCAACACATCATGATGAGAATCTCCCGTTCCACCTCATCACCATGAGAAATTCCCATTTCACCACATCACCATGAGAATCTCTGTTCCACCACATCACCATGAAAATCTCCCGTTCCACCTCATCACCATGAGAATCTCCCATTCTGCCCCATCACCATGAGAATCTGCCGTTCCACCTCATCACCATGAGAATCTCCCGTTCCACCACATCACCATGAGAATCTCCCGTTCCACCACATCAACATGAGAATCTCCCGTTCCACCTCATCACCATGAGAATCTTTCGTTCCACCACATCATGATGAGAATCTCCCGTTCCACCTCATCACCATGAGAAATTCCCATTTCACCACATCACATTGAGAATCTCCCGTTCCACCTCATCACCATGAGAATCTCTGTTCCACCACATCATGATGAGAATCTCCTGTTCCACCTCATCACCATGAGAATCTCCCGTTCCACCTCATCACCATGAGAATCTCCCATTCCACCACATCACCATGAAACTCTCCCGTTCCACCACATCATGATGAGAATCTCCCATTCCACCACATCACCATGAGAATCTCCCGATCCACCACATCATGATGAAAATCTCCCGTTCCACCACATCACCATCAGAATCTCCCGTTCCACCACATCATGAGGAGAATCTCCCATTCCACCACATCACCATGAAAATCTCCCGTTCCACCACATCATGGTGAGAATCTCCCATTACACCACATCACCATGAGAATCTCCCGTTCAACCTCATCACCATTAGAATCTCTGTTCCAACACATCATGATGAGAATCTGCCGTTCCACCTCATCACCATGAGACATTCCCATTTCACCAAATCACCATGAGAATCTTTGTTCCACCACATCACCATGAGAATCTCCCGTTCCACATCATCACCATGAGAATCTCCCGTTCCACCACATCACCATGAAAATCTCCCGTTCCACCACATCACCATGAGAATCTCCCGTTCCACGTCATCACCATGAGAAATTCCCATTTCACCACATCACCATGAAACTCTCCCGTTCCACCACATCACCATGAGAATCTCCCGTTCCACAACATCACCATGAAACTCTCCCGTTCCACCACATCACCATGAGAATCTCCCGTTCCACCTCATCACCATGAGAATCTCCCATTCCACAACATCACCATGAAACTCTCCCGTTCCACCACATCACCATGAGAATCTCCCGTTCCACCACATCATGATGAGAATCTCCCATTCCACCACATCACCATGAGAATCTCCCGTTCCACCACATCACATTGAGAATCTCCCGTTCCACCACATCACCATGAGAATCTCCCATTCCACCACATCATGATGAGAATCTCCCGTTCCACCTCATCACCTTGAGAATCTCCCGTTCCACCTCATCACCATGAGAATCTCCCGTTCCACCTCATCACCATGAGAATCTCCCGTTCCACCACATCACCATGAGAATCTCCCGTTCCACCACATCACCATGAAAATCTCCCATTCCACCACATCATGGTGAGAATCTCCCATTACACCACATCACCATGAGAATCTCCCGTTCAACCTCATCACCATTAGAATCTCTGTTCCAACACATCACGATGAGAATCTCCCGTTCCACCTCATCACCATGAGAATCTCTGTTCCACCACATCACCATGAGAATCTCCCGTTCCACATCATCACCATGAGAATCTCCCGTTCCACCACATCACCATGAAAATCTCCCGTTCCACCACATCATGATGAGAATCTCCCATTCCACCACATCACCATGAGAATCTCCCGTTCAACCTCATCACCATTAGAGTCTCTGTTCCAACACATCATGATGAGAATCTCCCGTTCCACCTCATCACCATGAGAACTTCCCATTTCACATCACCATGAGAATCTCTGTTCCACCACATCACCATGAAACTCTCCCGTTCCACTACATCACCATGAGAATCTGCTATTCCACCACATCACCATGAGAATCTCCCGTTCCACCTCATCACCATGAGAATCTCCCGTTCCACCACATCACCATGAAAATCTCCCGTTCCACCTCATCACCATGAGAATCTCCCGTTCCACCACATCACCATGAAAATCTCCCGTTCCACCACATCACCATGAGAATCTCCCGTTCAACCTCATCACCATTAGAATCTCTGTTCCAACACATCATGATGAGAATCTCCCGTTCCACCTCATCACCATGAGAATCTCTGTTCCACCACATCACCATGAAACTCTCCCGTTCAACCTCATCACCACTAGAATCTCTGTTCCAACACATTGTGATGAGAATCTCCTGTTCCACCTCATCACCATGAGAATCTCCCGTTCCACCACATCACCATGAGAATCTCCCGTTCCACCACATCACCATGAGAATCTCCCGTTCCACCTCATCACCATGAGAATCTCCCGTTCCACCTCATCACCACGAGAATCTCCCGTTCCACCACATCACCATGAGAATCTCCCGTTCCACCACATCACCATGAGAATCTCCCTTTCCACCACATCACCATGAGAATCTCCCGTTCCACCACATCACGATGAGAATCTCACATTCCACCACATCACCATGAGAATCTCCCATTCCACCTCATCACCATGAGAAATTCCCATTTCACCACATCATGATGAGAATCTCCCGTTTCACCTCATCACCATGAGAATCTCTGTTCCACCACATCACCATGAAACTCTCCCGTTCCACCACATAACCATGAGAATCTCCCGTTCCACCTCATCACCATTAGAATCTCTGTTCCAACACATCATGATGAGAATCTCCCGTTCCACCACATCACCATGAGAACTTCCCATTTCACCACATCACCATGAGAATCTCTGTTCCACCACATCACCATGAAACTCTCCCGTTCCATCACATCACCATGAAACTCTCCCGTTCCACCACATCACCATGAGAATCTCCCGTTCCACCTCATCACCATGAGAATCTCCCGTTCCACCACATTACCATGAAAATCTCCCGTTCCACCACATCATGATGAGAATCTCCCGTTCCACCTCATCACCATGAGAATCTCCCGTTCAACCTCATCACCATTAGAATCTCTGTTCCAACACATCATGATGAGAATCTCCCGTTCCACCTCATCACCATGAGAATCTCCCGTTCCACCACATTTCCATGAAAATCTCCCGTTCCACCACATCATGATGAGAATCTCCCATTCCACCACATCACCATGAGAATCTCCCGTTCAACCTCATCACCATTAGAATCTCTGTTCCAACACATCATGATGAGAATCTCACGTTCCACCTCATTACCATGAGAACGTCCCATTTCACCACATCACCATGAGAATCTCTGTTCCACCACATCACCATGAAACTCTCCCGTCCCACCTCATGACCATGAGAATCTCCCATTCTGCCTCATCACGATGAGAATCTCCCGTTCCACCTCATCACCATGAGAATTTCTGTTCCACCACATCACCATGAAACTCTCCTGTTCAACCACATCACCATGAGAATCTCTGTTCCAACACATCATGATGAGAATCTCCTGTTCCACCTCATCACCATGAGAATCTCCCGTTCCACCACATCACCATGAGAATCTCCCGTTCCACCACATCACCATGAGAATCTCCCGTTCCACCTCATCACCATGAGAATCTCCCATTCCACCACATCACCATGAGAATCTCCCGTTCCACCACATCACATTGAGAATCTCCCGTTCCACCACATCACCATGAGAATCTCCAATTCCACCATATCATGATGAGAATCTCCCGTTCCACCTCATCACCATGAGAATGTCCCCTTCCACCTCATCACCATGAGAATCTCCCGTTCCACCTCATCACCATGAGAATCTCCCGTTCCACCTCATCACCATGAGAATCTCCCGTTCCACCACATCATGGTGAGACTCTCCCATTCCACCACATCACCATGAGAATCTCCCGTTCAACCTCATCACCATTAGAATCTCTGTTCCAACATATCATGATGAGAATCTCCCGTTCCACCTCATCACCATGAGAAATTCCCATTTCACCACATCATGATGAGAATCTCCCGTTCCACCTCATTACCATGAGAACGTCCCATTTCACCACATCACCATGAGAATCTCTGTTCCACCACATCACCATGAAACTCTCACGTCCCACCTCATGACAATGAGAATCTCCCATTCTTCCTCATCACGATGAGAATTTCCCGTTCCACCTCATAACCATGAGAATCTCCCGTTCCATCACATCATGGTGAGAATCTCCCGTTCAACCTCATCACCATCAGAATCTCTGTTCCAACATATCATGATGAGAATCTCCCGTTCCACCTCATCACAATGAGAAATTCCCATTTCACCACATCACCATGAGAATCTCTGTTCCACCACATCACCATGAAACTCTCCCGTTCCACCTTATCACCATGAGAACATCCCGTTCTGCCCCATCACGATGAGAATCTCCCGTTCCACCTCATCCCCATGAGAAACTCTGTTCCACCACATCACCATGAAACTCTCCCGTTCCACCACATCACCATGAGAATATCCCGTCCCACCTCATGACCATGAGAATCTCCCATTCTGCCCCATCACGATGAGAATCTCCCGTTCCACCTCATCACCATGAGAATTTCTGTTCCACCACATCACCATGAAAGTCTCCTGTTCAACCACATCACCATGAGAATCTCCCGTTCCACCTCATCACCATGAGAAATTCCCATTTCACCACATCATGATGAGAATCTCCCGTTCCACCTCATCACCATGAGAATCTCCCGTTCCACCAAATCACCATGAGAATCTCCCGTTCCACCACATCACCGTGAGAATCTCCCGTTCCACCTCATCACCATGAGAATCTCCCGTTCCACCTCATCACCAGGAGAATCTCCCGTTCCACCACATCACCATGAGAATCTCCCGTTCCACCTCATCACCATGAGAATCTCCCATTCCACCACATCATGATGAGAATCTCCTGTTCCACCACATCACCATGAGAATCTCCTCTTCCACCTCATCACCAGGAGAACCTCCCGTTCCACCACATCATGATGAGAATCTCCCATTCCACTACATCACCATGAGAATCTCCCGTTCCACCACATCATGATGAGAATCTCCTGTTCCACCACATCACCATGAGAATCTCCTGTTCAACCTCATCACCATGAGAATCTCCCGTTCCACCTCATCACCATGAGAATCTCCCGTTCCACCACATCACCATTAGAATCTCTGTTCCACCTCATCATGATGAGAATCTCCCGTTCCACCTCATCACCATGAGAATCTCCCGTTCCACCACATCACCATTAGAATCTCTGTTCCAACACATCATGATGAGAATCTCCCATTCCACCTCATCACGATGAGAATCTCCCGTTCAACCTCATCACCATTAGAATCTCTGTTCCAACACATCATGATGAGAATCTCCCGTTCCACCTCATCACGATGAGAATCTCCCGTTCCACCTCATCACCATGAGAATTTCTGTTCCACCACATCACCATGAAACTCTCCCGTTCAACCTCATCACCATTAGAATCTCTGTTCCAACAGATCATGATGAGAATCTCCTGTTCCACCTCATTACCATGAGAATCTCCCGTTCCACCACATCACCATGAGAATCTCCCGTTCCACCACATCACCATGAAAATCTCCCGTTCCTCCTCATCACCATGAGAATCTCCCGTTCCACCTCATCACCATGAGAATCTCCCGTTCCACAACATCACCGAGAATCTCCCATTCCACCACATCACCATGAGAATCTCCCGTTCCACCACATCATGATGAGAATTTCCCGTTCCACCACATCACCATGAAACTCTCCCATTCCATCACATCACCATGAGAATTTCCCGTTCCACTTCATCACCATGAGAATCTCCCGTTCCACCTCATCACCATGAGAATCTCCCATTCCACCACATCATGATGAGAATCTCCTGTTCCACCACATCACCATGAGAATCTCCTCTTCCACCTCATCACCAGGAGAACCTCCCGTTCCACCACATCATGATGAGAATCTCCCATTCCACTACATCACCATGAGAATCTCCCGTTCCACCACATCATGATGAGAATCTCCTGTTCCACCACATCACCATGAGAATCTCCTGTTCAACCTCATCACCATGAGAATCTCCCGTTCCACCTCATCACCATGAGAATCTCCCGTTCCACCACATCACCATTAGAATCTCTGTTCCACCTCATCATGATGAGAATCTCCCGTTCCACCTCATCACCATGAGAATCTCCCGTTCCACCACATCACCATTAGAATCTCTGTTCCAACACATCATGATGAGAATCTCCCATTCCACCTCATCACGATGAGAATCTCCCGTTCAACCTCATCACCATTAGAATCTCTGTTCCAACACATCATGATGAGAATCTCCCGTTCCACCTCATCACGATGAGAATCTCCCGTTCCACCTCATCACCATGAGAATTTCTGTTCCACCACATCACCATGAAACTCTCCCGTTCAACCTCATCACCATTAGAATCTCTGTTCCAACAGATCATGATGAGAATCTCCTGTTCCACCTCATTACCATGAGAATCTCCCGTTCCACCACATCACCATGAGAATCTCCCGTTCCACCACATCACCATGAAAATCTCCCGTTCCTCCTCATCACCATGAGAATCTCCCGTTCCACCTCATCACCATGAGAATCTCCCGTTCCACAACATCACCGAGAATCTCCCATTCCACCACATCACCATGAGAATCTCCCGTTCCACCACATCATGATGAGAATTTCCCGTTCCACCACATCACCATGAAACTCTCCCATTCCATCACATCACCATGAGAATTTCCCGTTCCACTTCATCACCATGAGAATCTCCCGTTCCACCTCATCACCATGAGAATCTTTCGTTCCACCACATCACAATAGGAATATTCCATTCTATCGCATCACCATGAGAATCTCCCATTATACCTCATCACCATGAGAATCTCTGTTCCAACACATCATGATGAGAATCTCCCGTTCCACCTCATCACCATGAGAAATTCCCATTTCACCACATCACATTGAGAATCTCCCGTTCCACCTAATCACCATGAGAATCTCCCATTCCACCTCATCACCATGAAAATCTCCCGTTCCACCACATCATGAGGAGAATCTCCCGTTCCACAACATCACCATGAAACTCTCCCGTTCCACCACATCATGATGAGAATCTCCCGTTCCACCACATCATGATGAGAATCTCCCGTTCCACAACATCACCATGAAACTCTCCCGTTCCACCACATCACCATGAGAATCTCCCGTTCCATCACATCATGATGAGAATCTCCCATTCCACCAGATCACCATGAGAATCTCCCGTTCCACCACATCACCATGAGAATCTCCCATTCCACCATATCATGATGAGAATCTCCCGTTCCACCTCATCACCATGAGAATCTCCCGTTCCACCTCATCACCATGAGAATCTCCCGTTCCACCTCATACCCATGAGAATCTCCCGTTCCACCACATCACCATGAAAATCTCCCGTTCCACCACATCATGGTGAGAATCTCCCGTTCAACCTCATCACCATTAGAATCTCTGTTCCAACATATCATGATGAGAATCTCCCGTTCCACCTCATCACCATGAGAAATTCCCATTTCACCACATCATGATGAGAATCTCCCGTTCCACCTCATCACCATGAGAATCTCTGTTCCACCACATGACCATGAAACTCTCCCGTTCCACCTCATCACCATGAGAATCTCCCCTTCTGCCCCATCACGATGAGAATCTCCCGTTCCACCTCATCACCATGAGAATCTCTGTTCCACCACATCACCATGAAACTCTCCCGTTCCACCACATCACCATGAGAATCTCCCGTTCCACCTCATCACCATGAGAATCTCTGTTCCACCACATCACCATGAAACTCTCCCGTTCAACCACATCACCATGAGAATCTCCCGTTCCACCTCATCACCATTAGAATCTCCCGTTACACCACATCACCATGAGAATCTCCCGTTCAACCTCATCACCATTAGAATCTCTGTTCCACCACATCACCATGAAACTCTCCCGTTCAACCTCATCACCATTAGAATCTCTGTTCCAACACATCATGATGAGAATCTCCTGTTCCACCTCATCACCATGAGAATCTCCCGTTCCACCACATCACCGTGAGAATATCCCGTTCCACCACATCACCGTGAGAATCTCCCGTTCCACCTCATCACCATGAGAATCTCCCGTTCCACCTCATCACCATGAGAATCTCCCGTTCCACCACATCACCATGAGAATATCCCGTTCCACCACATCACCATGAGAATCTCCCATTCCACCACATCACCATGAGAATCTCCCGTTCCACCACATCATGATGAGAATTTCCCATTCCACCTCATCACCATGAGAATCTCCCGTTCCACCACATCACCATGAGAATATCCCGTTCCACCACATCACCATGAAACTCTCCCATTCCATCACATCACCATGAGAATCTCCCGTTCCATCACATCATGATGAGAATCTCCCATTCCACCACATCACCATGAGAATCTCCCGTTCCACCACATCACATTGAGAATCTCCCGTTCCACCACATCACCATGAGAATCTCCCATTCCACCATATCATGATGAGAATCTCCCGTTCCACCTCATCACCATGAGAATCTCCCGTTCCACCTCATCACCATGAGAATCTCCCATTCCACCTCATCACCATGAGAATCTCCCGTTCCACCACATCACCATGAAAATCTCCCGTTCCACCACATCATGGTGAGAAACTCCCATTCCACCACATCACCATGAGAATCTCCCGTTCAACCTCATCACCATTAGAATCTCTGTTCCAACACATCATGATGAGAATCTCCCGTTCCACCTCATCACCATGAGAAATTCCCATTTCACCACATCATGATGAGAATCTCCCGTTCCACCTCATCACCATGAGAATCTCTGTTCCACCACATGACCATGAAACTCTCCCGTTCCACCTCATCACCATGAGAATGTCCCGTTCTGCCCCATCACGATGAGAATCTCCCGTTCAACCTCATCACCATTAGAATCTCTGTTCCAACACATCATGATGAGAATCTCCCGTTCCACCTCATCACCATGAGAAATTCCCATTTCACCACATCACCATGAGAATCTCTGTTCCACCAGATCACCATGAAACTCTCCCGTTCCACGTCATCACCATGAGAAGCTCCCATTCTGCCCCATCACGATGAGAATCTCCCGTTCCACCACATCACCATGAAACTCTCCCGTTCAACCTCATCACCATTAGAATCTCTGTTCCAACACATCATGATGAGAATCTCCTGTTCCACCTCATCACCATGAGAATCTCCCGTTCCACCACATCACCGTGAGAATCTCCCCTTCCACCACATCACCGTGAGAATCTCCCGTTCCACCTCATCACCATGAGAATCTCCCGTTCCACCACATCACCATGAGAATATCCCGTTCCACCTCATCACCATGAGAATCTCCCATTCCACCACATCACCATGAGAATCTCCCGTTCCACCACATCATGATGAGAATCTCCCGTTCCACCTCATCACCATGAGAATCTTTCGTTCCACCACATCATGATGAGAATCTCCCGTTCCACGTCATCACCATGAGAAATTCCCATTTCACCACATCACATTGAGAATCTCCCGTTCCACCACATCACCATGAAACTCTCCCGTTCCACCTCATCACCATGAGAATCTCCCGTTCCACCCCATCACGATGAGAATCTCCCGTTCCACCTCATCACCATGAGAATCTCTGTTCCACCACATCACCATGAAACTCTCCCGTTCCACCTCATCACCATGAGAATCTCCCGTTCCACCACATCACCATAAAAATCTCCCGTTCCACCACATCATGATGAGAATCTCCCGTTCCACCACATCACCATGAGAATCTCCCGTTCAACCTCATAACCATTAGAATCTCTGTTCCAACACATCATGATGAGAATCTCCCGTTCCACCTCATCACCATGAGAAATTCCCATTTCACCACATCACCATGAGAATCTCTGCTCCACCACATCACCATGAAACTCTCCCGTTCCACCTCATCACCATGAGAATCTCCCATTCTGCACCATCACGATGAGAATCTCCCGTTCCACCTCATCTCCACGAGAATCTCTTTTCCACCTCATCACCATAAGAATCTCCCGTTCCACCTCATCACCATGAGAATCTCCCGTTCCACCACATCACCATGAAAATCTCCCATTCCACCACATTACCATGAGAATCTCCCGTTCCACCTCATCACCATGAGAAATTCCCATTTCACCACATCACCATGAGAATATCCCGTTCCACCACATCACCATGAGAATCTCTCATTCCACCACATAACCATGAGAATCTCCCGTTCCACCACATCATGATGAGAATTTCCCGTTCCAGCACATCACCATGGAACTCTCCCATTCCATCACATCACCATGAGAATCTCCCGTTCCACCACATCACATTGAGAATCTCCCGTTCCACCACATCACCATGAGAATCTCCCATTCCACCATATCATGATGAGAATCTCCCGTTCCACCTCATCACCATGAGAATCTCCCGTTCCACCTCATCACCATGAGAATCTCCCGTTCCACCTCATCACCATGAGAATCTCCCGTTCCACCACATCACCATGAAAATCTCCCGTTCCACCACATCATGGTGAGAATCTCCCATTCCACCACATCACCATGAGAATCTCCCGTTCAACCTCATCACCATTAGAATCTCTGTTCCAACATATCATGATGAGAATCTCCCGTTCCACCTCATCACCATGAGAAATTCCCATTTCACCACATCATGATGAGAATCTCCCGTTCCACCTCATCACCATGAGAATCTCTGTTCCACCACATGACCATGAAACTCTCCCGTTCCACCTCATCACCATGAGAATCTCCCGTTCTGCCCCATCACGATGAGAATCTCCCGTTCCACCACATCACCATGAGAATCTCTGTTCCACCACATCACCATGAAACTCTCCCGTTCCACCACATCACCATGAGAATCTCCCGTTCCACCTCATCACCATGAGAATCTCTGTTCCACCACATCACCATGAAATTCTCCCGTTCCACCACATCACCATTAGAATCTCCCGTTCCACCACATCACCATGAGGATCTCCCGTTCAACCTCATCACCATTAGAATCTCTGTTCCAACACATCATGATGAGAATCTCCCGTTCCACCTCATCACCATGAGAAATTCCCATTTCACCACATCACCATGAGAATCTCTGTTCCACCACATCACCATGAAACTCTCCCGTTCCACGTCATCACCATGAGAATCTCCCATTCTGCCCCATCACGATGAGAATCTCCCGTTCCACCTCATCACCATGAGAATCTCTGTTCCACCACATCACCATGAAACTCTCCCGTTCAACCTCATCACCATTAGAATCTCTGTTCCAACACATCATGATGAGAATCTCCTGTTCCACCTCATCACCATGAGAATCTCCCGTTCCACCACATCACCGTGAGAATCTCCCGTTCCACCACATCACCGTGAGAATCTCCCGTTCCACCTCATCACCATGAGAATCTCCCGTTCCACCTCATCACCATGAGAATCTCCCGTTCCACCACATCACCATGAGAATATCCCGTTCCACCTCATCACCATGAGAATCTCCCGTTCCACCACATCATGATGAGAATTTCCCGTTCCACCACATCACCATGAAACTCTCCCATTCCATCACATCACCATGAGAATCTCCCGTTCCACCTCATCACCATGAGAATCTCCCGTTCCACCTCATCACCATGAGAATCTTTCGTTCCACCACATCACAATAGGAATATTCCATTTTATCGCATCACCATGAGAATCTCTGTTCCAACACATCATGATGAGAATCTCCCGTTCCACGTCATCACCATGAGAAATTCCCATTTCACCCCATCACGATGAGAATCTCCCGTTCCACCTCATCACCATGAGAATCTCTGTTCCAACACATCACCATGAAACTCTCCCGTTCCACCTCATCACCATGAGAATCTCCCGTTCCACCACATCACCATAAAAATCTCCCATTCCACCACATCATGATGAGAATCTCCCGTTCCACCACATCACCATGAGAATCTCCCGTTCAACCTCATAACCATTAGAATCTCTGTTCCAACACATCATGATGAGAATCTCCCGTTCCACCTCATCACCATGAGAAATTCCCATTTCACCACATCACCATGAGAATCTCTGTTCCACCACATCACCATGAAACTCTCCCGTTCCACCTCATCACCATGAGAATCTCTTTTCCACCTCATCACCATGAGAATCTCCCGTTCCACCTCATCACCATGAGAATCTCCCGTTCCACCTCATCACCACGATAATCTCTTTTCCACCTCATCACCATGAGAATCTCCCGTTCCACCTCAGCACCATGAGAATCTCCCGTTCCACCACATCACCATGAAAATTTCCCATTCCACCACATCACCATGAGAATCTCCCGTTCCACCTCATCACCATGAGAAATTCCCATTTCACCACATCACCATGAGAAACTCTGTTCCACCACATCACCATGAAACTCTCCCGTTCCACCTCATCACCATGAGAATCTCCCGTTCCACCCCATCACGATGAGAATCTCCCGTTCCACCTAATCACCATGAGAATCTCTGTTCCACCACATCACCATGAAACTCTCCCGTTCCACCTCATCACCATGAGAATCTCCCGTTCCACCACATCACCATGAAAATCTCCCGTTCCACCACATCATGATGAGAATCTCCCGTTCCACCACATCACCATGAGAATCTCCCGTTCAACCTCATCATCATTAGAATCTCTGTTCCAACACATCATGATGAGAATCTCCCGTTCCACCTCATCACCATGAGAAATTCCCATTTCACCACATCACCATGAGAATCTCTGTTCCACCACATCACCATGAAACTCTCCCGTTCCACCTCATCACCATGAGAATCTCCCATTCTGCCCCATCACGATGAGAATCTCCTGTTCCACCTCATCACCATGAGAATCTCTTTTCCACCTCATCACCATGAGAATCTCCCGTTCCACCAAATCACCATGAGAATCTCCCGTTCCACCACATCACCGTGAGAATCTCCCGTTCCACCTCATCACCATGAGAATCTCCCGTTCCACCTCATCACCATGAGAATCTCCCGTTCCACCACATCATGATGAGAATCTCCCATTCCACTACATCACCATGAGAATCTCCCGTTCCACCACATCATGATGAGAATCTCCTGTTCCACCACATCACCATGAGAATCTCCTGTTCAACCTCATCACCATGAGAATCTCCCGTTCCACCAAATCACCATGAGAATCTCCCGTTCCACCACATCACCGTGAGAATCTCCCGTTCCACCTCATCACCATGAGAATCTCCCGTTCCACCTCATCACCATGAGAATCTCCCGTTCCACCACATCATGATGAGAATCTCCCATTCCACTACATCACCATGAGAATCTCCCGTTCCACCACATCATGATGAGAATCTCCCGTTCCACCTCATCACCATGAGAATCTCCCGTTCCACCTCATCACCATGAGAAATTCCCATTTCACCACATCACCATGAGAATCTCTGTTCCACCACATCACCATGAAACTCTCCCGTTCCACCTCATCACCATGAGAATCTCCCGTTCTGCCTCATAACCATGAAACTCTCCCGGTCCACCTCATCACCATTAGAATCTCTGTTCCAACACATCATGATGAGAATCTCCCGTTCCACCTCATCACCATGAGAATCTCTGTTCCACCACATCACCATGAAACTCTCCCGGTACACCTCATCACATTTAGAATCTCTGTTCCAACACATCACGATGAGAATTTTCCTTTCCACCTCATCACCATGAGAATCTCTGTTCCACCACATCACCATGAAACTCTCCCGTTCCATCACATCACCATGAGAATCTCCCGTTCCACCACATAACCATGAGAATCTCCCGTTCCACCACATCATGATGAGAATCTCCCGTTCCACCACATCATGATGAGAATCTCCCGTTCCATCACATCACCATGACAATCTCCCGTTCCACCACATCACCATGAGAATCTCCCATTCCACCACATCATGATGAGAATCTCCCGTTCCACCTCATCACCATGAGAATCTCCCGTTCCACCTCATCACCATGAGAATCTCCCGTTCCACCACATCACCATGAAAATTTCCCATTCCACCACATCACCATGAGAATCTCCCGTTCCACCTCATCACCATGAGAAATTCCCATTTCACCACATCACCATGAGAATCTCTGTTCCACCACATCACCATGAAACTCTCCCGTTCCTCCTCATCACCATGAGAATCTCCCGTTCCACCCCATCACGATGAGAATCTCCCGTTCCACCTCATCACCATGAGAATCTCTGTTCCACCACATCACCATGAAACTCTCCCGTTCCACCTCATCACCATGAGAATCTCTGTTCCACCACATCACCATGAAACTCTCCCGTTCCACCACATCATGATGAGAATCTCCCGTTCCACCACATCACCATGAGAATCTCCCGTTCAACCTCATCATCATTAGTATCTCTGTTCCAACACATCATGATGAGAATCTCCCGTTCCACCTCATCACCATGAGAAATTCCCATTTCACCACATCACCATGAGAATCTCTGTTCCACCACATCACCATGAAACTCTCCCGTTCCACCTCATCACCATGAGAATCTCCCATTCTGCCCCATCACGATGAGAATCTCCCGTTCCACCTCATCACCATGAGAATCTCTTTTCCACCTCATCACCATGAGAATCTCCCGTTCCATCAAATCACCATGAGAATCTCCCGTTCCACCACATAACCGTGAGAATCTCCCGTTCCACCTCATCACCATGAGAATCTCCCGTTCCACCTCATCACCATGAGAATCTCCCGTTGCACCACATCATGATGAGAATCTCCCATTCCACTACATCACCATGAGAATCTCCCGTTCCACCACATCATGATGAGAATCTCCTGTTCCACCACATCACCATGAGAATCTCCTGTTCAACCTCATCACCATGAGAATCTCCCGTTCCACCAAATCACCATGAGAATCTCCCGTTCCACCACATCACCGTGAGAATCTCCCGTTCCACCTCATCACCATGAGAATCTCCCGTTCCACCAAATCACCATGAGAGTCTCCCGTTCCACCACATCACCATGAGAATCTCCCGTTCCACCAAATCACCATGAGAATCTCCCGTTCCACCACATCACCATGAGAATCTCCCGTTCCACCACATCATGATGAGAATCTCCCATTCCACTACATCACCATGAGAATCTCCCGTTCCACCACATCATGATGAGAATCTCCCGTTCCACCTCATCACCATGAGAATCTCCGGTTCCACCTCATCACCATGAGAAATTCCCATTTCACCACATCACCATGAGAATCTCTGTTCCACCACATCACCATGAAACTCTCCCGTTCCACCTCATCACCATGAGAATCTCCCGTTCTGCCTCATCACCATGAAACTCTCCCGGTCCACCTCATCACCATTAGAATCTCTGTTCCAACACATCATGATGAGAATCTCCCGTTCCACCTCATCACCATGAGAATCTCTGTTCCACCACATCACCATGAAACTCTCCCGGTCCACCTCATCACAATTAGAATCTCTGTTCCAACACATCACGATAAGAATTTTCCTTTCCACCTCATCACCATGAGAATCTCTGTTCCACGACATCACCATGAAACTCTCCCGTTCCATCACATAACCATGAGAATCTCCCGTTCCACCACATAACCATGAGAATCTCCCGTTCCACCACATCATGATGAGAATCTCCCGTTCCACCACATCATGATGAGAATCTCCCGTTCCATCACATCACCATGACAATCTCCCGTTCCACCACATCACCATGAGAATCTCCCATTCCACCACATCATGATGAGAATCTCCCGTTCCACCTCATCACCATGAGAATCTCTGTTCCACCCCATCACAATAGAATTTCCTGTTCCACCTCATCACCATGAGAATCCCGCGGTCCACCTCATCACCATGAGAATCTCCCGTTCCACCTCATCACCATGAGAATCTCTGTTCCACCTCATCATGATGAGAATCTCCCGTTCCACCTCATCACCATGAGAATCTCCCATTCCACCTCATTACCATGAGAATCTCCCGTTCCACCTCATCATGATGAGAATCTCCCGTTCAAACTCATCACCATGAGAATCTCCCGTTCCACCTCATCACCATGAGAATCTCCCGTTCCACCTCATCATGATGAGAATCTCCCGTTCCACCTCATCACCATGAGAATCTCCCGTTCCACCTCATCACCATGAGAATCTCCCGTTCCACCTCATCATGATGAAAATCTCCCGTTCCAACTCATCACGATGAGAATCTCCCGTTCCATCTCATCACCATGAGAATCTCCCGTTCCACCTCATCACCATGAAAATCTCCCGTTCCACCTCATCACCATGAGAATCTCCCGTTCTGCCTCATCACCATGAGAATCTTTCGTTCCACCACATCACAATAGGAGTATTCCATTCTATCGCATCACCATGAGAATCTCCCATTATACCTCATCACCATTAGAATCTCTGTTCCACCACATCATGATGAGAATCTCCTGTTCCACCACATCACCATGAGAATCTCCCATTCCACCACATCACCATGAAACTCTCCCGTTCCACCACATCACCATGAGAATCTCCCGTTCCACCACATCACCATGAAACTCTCCCGTTCCACCACATCACCATGAGAATCTCCCGTTCCACCACATCATGATGAGAATCTCCCATTCCACCACATCACGATGAGAATCTCCCGTTCCACCACATCATGATGAGAATTTCCTGTTCCACCACATCACCATGAAACTCTCTCGTTCCACCACATCACCATGAGAATCTCCCGTTCCACCACATCACCATGAAACTCTCCCGTTCCACCACATCACCATGAGAATCTCCCGTTCCACCACATCATGATGAGAATCTCCCGTTCCATCACATCATGATGAGAATCTCCCGTTCCACCACATCATGATGAGAATCTCCCGTTCCACCACATCACCATGAAACTCTCCCGTTCCACCACATCACCATGAGAATCTCCCGTTCCACCACATCATGATGAGAATCTCCCGTTCCACCTCATCACCATGAGAATCTCCCATTCCACCTCATCACCATGAGAATCTCCCGTTCCACCTCATCATGATGAGAATCTCCCGTTCCAACTCATCACCATGAGAATCTCCCGTTCCACCTCATCACCATGAGAATCTCCCGTTCCACCTCATCATGATGAAAATCTCCCGTTCCAACTCATCACGATGAGAATCTCCCGTTCCATCTCATCACCATGAGAATCTCCCGTTCCACCTCATCACCATGAAAATCTCCCGTTCCACCTCATCACCATGAGAATCTCCCGTTCTGCCTCATCACCATGAGAATCTTTCGTTCCACCACATCACAATAGGAGTATTCCATTCTATCGCATCACCATGAGAATCTCCCATTATACCTCATCACCATTAGAATCTCTGTTCCACCACATCATGATGAGAATCTCCTGTTCCACCACATCACCATGAGAATCTCCCATTCCACCACATCACCATGAAACTCTCCCGTTCCACCACATCACCATGAGAATCTCCCGTTCCACCTCATCATGATGAGAATCTCCCGTTCCACCTCATCACCATGAGAATCTCCCGTTCCACCTCATCACCATGAGAATCTCCCGTTCCACCTCATCATGATGAAAATCTCCCGTTCCAACTCATCACGATGAGAATCTCCCGTTCCATCTCATCACCATGAGAATCTCCCGTTCCACCTCATCACCATGAAAATCTCCCGTTCCACCTCATCACCATGAGAATCTCCCGTTCTGCCTCATCACCATGAGAATCTTTCGTTCCACCACATCACAATAGGAGTATTCCATTCTATCGCATCACCATGAGAATCTCCCATTATACCTCATCACCATTAGAATCTCTGTTCCACCACATCATGATGAGAATCTCCTGTTCCACCACATCACCATGAGAATCTCCCATTCCACCACATCACCATGAAACTCTCCCGTTCCACCACATCACCATGAGAATCTCCCGTTCCACCACATCACCATGAAACTCTCCCGTTCCACCACATCACCATGAGAATCTCCCGTTCCACCACATCATGATGAGAATCTCCCATTCCACCACATCACGATGAGAATCTCCCGTTCCACCACATCATGATGAGAATTTCCTGTTCCACCACATCACCATGAAACTCTCTCGTTCCACCACATCACCATGAGAATCTCCCGTTCCACCACATCACCATGAAACTCTCCCGTTCCACCACATCACCATGAGAATCTCCCGTTCCACCACATCATGATGAGAATCTCCCGTTCCATCACATCATGATGAGAATCTCCCGTTCCACCACATCATGATGAGAATCTCCCGTTCCACCACATCACCATGAAACTCTCCCGTTCCACCACATCACCATGAGAATCTCCCGTTCCACCACATCATGATGAGAATCTCCCGTTCCACCTCATCACCATGAGAATCTCCCATTCCACCTCATCACCATGAGAATCTCCCGTTCCACCTCATCATGATGAGAATCTCCCGTTCCAACTCATCACCATGAGAATCTCCCGTTCCACCTCATCACCATGAGAATCTCCCGTTCCACCTCATCATGATGAAAATCTCCCGTTCCAACTCATCACGATGAGAATCTCCCGTTCCATCTCATCACCATGAGAATCTCCCGTTCCACCTCATCACCATGAAAATCTCCCGTTCCACCTCATCACCATGAGAATCTCCCGTTCTGCCTCATCACCATGAGAATCTTTCGTTCCACCACATCACAATAGGAGTATTCCATTCTATCGCATCACCATGAGAATCTCCCATTATACCTCATCACCATTAGAATCTCTGTTCCACCACATCATGATGAGAATCTCCTGTTCCACCACATCACCATGAGAATCTCCCATTCCACCACATCACCATGAAACTCTCCCGTTCCACCACATCACCATGAGAATCTCCCGTTCCACCACATCACCATGAAACTCTCCCGTTCCACCACATCACCATGAGAATCTCCCGTTCCACCACATCATGATGAGAATCTCCAATTCCACCACATCACGATGAGAATCTCCCGTTCCACCACATCATGATGAGAATTTCCTGTTCCACCACATCACCATGAAACTCTCTCGTTCCACCACATCACCATGAGAAATTCCCGTTCCACCACATCACCATGAAACTCTCCCGTTCCACCACATCACCATGAGAATCTCCCGTTCCACCACATCATGATGAGAATCTCCCGTTCCATCACATCATGATGAGAATCTCCCGTTCCACCACATCATGATGAGAATCTCCCGTTCCACCACATCACCATGAAACTCTCCCGTTCCACCACATCACCATGAGAATCTCCCGTTCCACCACATCATGATGAGAATCTCTGTTCCACCTCATCATGATGAGAATCTCCCGTTCCACCTCATCACCATGAGAATCTCCCATTCCACCTCATCACCATGAGAATCTCCCGTTCCACCTCATCATGATGAGAATCTCCCGTTCCAACTCATCACCATGAGAATCTCCCGTTCCACCTCATCACCATGAGAATCTCCCGTTCCACCTCATCATGATGAGAATCTCCCGTTCCACCTCATCACCATGAGAATCTCCCGTTCCACCACATCATGATGAGAATCTCCTGTTCCACCACATCACCATGAGAATCTCCTGTTCAACCTCATCACCATGAGAATCTCCCGTTCCACCAAATCACCATGAGAATCTCCCGTTCCACCACATCACCGTGAGAATCTCCCGTTCCACCTCATCACCATGAGAATCTCCCGTTCCACCAAATCACCATGAGAATCTCCCGTTCCACCACATCACCATGAGAATCTCCCGTTCCACCAAATCACCATGAGAATCTCCCGTTCCACCACATCACCATGAGAATCTCCCGTTCCACCACATCATGATGAGAATCTCCCATTCCACTACATCACCATGAGAATCTCCCGTTCCACCACATCATGATGAGAATCTCCCGTTCCACCTCATCACCATGAGAATCTCCCGTTCAACCTCATCACCATGAGAAATTCCCATTTCACCACATCACCATGAGAATCTCTGTTCCACCACATCACCATGAAACTCTCCCGTTCCACCTCATCACCATGAGAATCTCCCGTTCTGCCTCATCACCATGAAACTCTCCCGGTCCACCTCATCACCATTAGAATCTCTGTTCCAACACATCATGATGAGAATCTCCCGTTCCACCTCATCACCATGAGAATCTCTGTTCCACCACATCACCATGAAACTCTCCCGGTCCACCTCATCACAATTAGAATCTCTGTTCCAACACATCACGATAAGAATTTTCCTTTCCACCTCATCACCATGAGAATCTCTGTTCCACGACATCACCATGAAACTCTCCCGTTCCATCACATAACCATGAGAATCTCCCGTTCCACCACATAACCATGAGAATCTCCCGTTCCACCACATCATGATGAGAATCTCCCGTTCCACCACATCATGATGAGAATCTCCCGTTCCATCACATCACCATGACAATCTCCCGTTCCACCACATCACCATGAGAATCTCCCATTCCACCACATCATGATGAGAATCTCCCGTTCCACCTCATCACCATGAGAATCTCTGTTCCACCCCATCACAATAGAATTTCCTGTTCCACCTCATCACCATGAGAATCCCGCGGTCCACCTCATCACCATGAGAATCTCCCGTTCCACCTCATCACCATGAGAATCTCTGTTCCACCTCATCATGATGAGAATCTCCCGTTCCACCTCATCACCATGAGAATCTCCCATTCCACCTCATTACCATGAGAATCTCCCGTTCCACCTCATCATGATGAGAATCTCCCGTTCCAACTCATCACCATGAGAATCTCCCGTTCCACCTCATCACCATGAGAATCTCCCGTTCCACCTCATCATGATGAGAATCTCCCGTTCCACCTCATCACCATGAGAATCTCCCGTTCCACCTCATCACCATGAGAATCTCCCGTTCCACCTCATCATGATGAAAATCTCCCGTTCCAACTCATCACGATGAGAATCTCCCGTTCCATCTCATCACCATGAGAATCTCCCGTTCCACCTCATCACCATGAAAATCTCCCGTTCCACCTCATCACCATGAGAATCTCCCGTTCTGCCTCATCAAGATGAGAATCTTTCGTTCCACCACATCACAATAGGAGTATTCCATTCTATCGCATCACCATGAGAATCTCCCATTATACCTCATCACCATTAGAATCTCTGTTCCACCACATCATGATGAGAATCTCCTGTTCCACCACATCACCATGAGAATCTCCCATTCCACCACATCACCATGAAACTCTCCCGTTCCACCACATCACCATGAGAATCTCCCGTTCCACCACATCACCATGAAACTCTCCCGTTCCACCACATCACCATGAGAATCTCCCGTTCCACCACATCATGATGAGAATCTCCCATTCCACCACATCACGATGAGAATCTCCCGTTCCATCACATCATGATGAGAATTTCCTGTTCCACCACATCACCATGAAACTCTCTCGTTCCACCACATCACCATGAGAATCTCCCGTTCCACCACATCACCATGAAACTCTCCCGTTCCACCACATCACCATGAGAATCTCCCGTTCCACCACATCATGATGAGAATCTCCCGTTCCATCACATCATGATGAGAATCTCCCGTTCCACCACATCATGATGAGAATCTCCCGTTCCACCACAACACCATGAAACTCTCCCGTTCCACCACATCACCATGAGAATCTCCCGTTCCACCACATCATGATGAGAATCTCTGTTCCACCTCATCATGATGAGAATCTCCCGTTCCACCTCATCACCATGAGAATCTCCCTTTCCACCACCTCATCACCATGAGAATCTCCCGTTCCACCTCATCATGATGAGAATCTCCCGTTCCAACTCATCACCATGAGAATCTCCCGTTCCACCTCATCACCATGAGAATCTCCCGTTCCACCTCATCATGATGAAAATCTCCCGTTCCAACTCATCACGATGAGAATCTCCCGTTCCATCTCATCACCATGAGAATCTCCCGTTCCACCTCATCACCATGAAAATCTCCCGTTCCACCTCATCACCATGAGAATCTCCCGTTCTGCCTCATCACCATGAGAATCTTTCGTTCCACCACATCACAATAGGAGTATTCCATTCTATCGCATCACCATGAGAATCTCCCATTATACCTCATCACCATTAGAATCTCTGTTCCACCACATCATGATGAGAATCTCCTGTTCCACCACATCACCATGAGAATCTCCCATTCCACCACATCACCATGAAACTCTCCCGTTCCACCACATCACCATGAGAATCTCCCGTTCCACCACATCACCATGAAACTCTCCCGTTCCACCACATCACCATGAGAATCTCCCGTTCCACCACATCATGATGAGAATCTCCCATTCCACCACATCACGATGAGAATCTCCCGTTCCACCACATCATGATGAGAATTTCCTGTTCCACCACATCACCATGAAACTCTCTCGTTCCACCACATCACCATGAGAATCTCCCGTTCCACCACATCACCATGAAACTCTCCCGTTCCACCACATCACCATGAGAATCTCCCGTTCCACCACATCATGATGAGAATCTCCCGTTCCATCACATCATGATGAGAATCTCCCGTTCCACCACATCATGATGAGAATCTCCCGTTCCACCACATCACCATGAAACTCTCCCGTTCCACCACATCACCATGAGAATCTCCCGTTCCACCACATCATGATGAGAATCTCTGTTCCACCTCATCATGATGAGAATCTCCCGTTCCACCTCATCACCATGAGAATCTCCCATTCCACCTCATCACCATGAGAATCTCCCGTTCCACCTCATCATGATGAGAATCTCCCGTTCCAACTCATCACCATGAGAATCTCCCGTTCCACCTCATCACCATGAGAATCTCCCGTTCCACCTCATCATGATGAGAATCTCCCGTTCCACCTCATCACCATGAGAATCTCCCGTTCCACCTCATCATGATGAAAATCTCCCGTTCCAACTCATCACGATGAGAATCTCCCGTTCCACCTCATCACCATGAGAATCTCCCGTTCCACCTCATCACCATGAAAATCTCCCGTTCCACCTCATCACCATGAAAATCTCCCGTTCCACCTCATCACCATGTGAATCTTTCGTTCCACCACATCACAATAGGAGTATTCCATTCTATCGCATCACCATGAGAATCTCCCATTATACCTCATCACCATTAGAATCTCTGTTCCACCACATCATGATGAGAATCTCTTGTTCCACCTCATCACCATGAGAACCTCCCGTTCCACCTCATCACCATGAGAATCTCCCGTTCCACCACATCACCATGAAACTCTCCCGTTCCACCACATAACCATGAAACTCTCCCGTTCCACCACATCACCATGAGAATCTGCCATTCCACCACATCATGATGAGAATCTCCCGTTCCACCACATCACCATGAGAATCTCCCGTTCCACCACATCACCATGAGAATCTCCCGTTCCACCACATCACCATGAGAATCTCCCGTTCCACCTCATAACCATGAGAATCTCCCGTTCCACCACATCACCATGAAACTCTCCCGTTCCACCACATCATGATGAGAATCTCCCGTTCCACCACATCACCATGAGAATCTCCCGTTCCACCACATCACCATGAAACTCTCCCGTTCCACCACATCATGATGAGAATTTCCCGTTCCACCACATCACCATGAAACTCTCCCGTTCCACCACATCACCATGAGAATCTCCCGTTCCACCACATCGCCATGAAACTCTCCCGTTCCACCACATCACCATGAGAATCTCCCGTTCCACCACATCATGATGAGAATCTCCCGTTCCACCACATCATGATGAGAATTTCCCGTTCCACCACATCACCATGAAACTCTCCCGTTCCACCACATCACCATGAGAATCTCCCGTTCCACCACATCATGATGAGAATCTCCCGTTCCACCACATCACCAGGAAACTCTCCCGTTCCACCACATCACCAGGAAACTCTCCCGTTCCACCACATCACCATGAGAATCTCCCGTTCCACCACATCATGATGAGAATCTCCCGTTCCACCACATCACCATGAGAATCTCCTGTTCAACCTCATCACCATGAGAATCTCCCGTTCCACCTCATCACCATTAGAATATCTGTTCCAACACATCATGATGAGAATCTCCTGTTCCACCTCATCACCATGAGAAATTCCCATTTCATCACATCACCATGAGAATCTCTGTTCCACCACATCACCATGAAACTCTCCCGTTCCACCACATCACCATGAGAATCTCCCGTTCATCCTCATCACCATTAGAATCTCTGTTCCAACACATCATGATGAGAATCTCCCGTTCCACCTCATCACCATGAGAAATTCCCATTTCACCACATCACCATGAGAATCTCTGTTCCACCACATCACCATGAAACTCTCCCGTTCCACCTCATCACCATGAGAATCTCCCGTTCGCCCCCATCACGATGAGAATTTCCCGTTCCACCTCATCACCATGAGAATCTCCCGTTCCACCTCATCACCATGAGAATCTCCCGTTCCACCACATCACCATGAGAATCTCCCGTTCTATCACATCACCATGAGAATCTCCCGTTCCACCTCATCACCATGAGAATCTCCCGTTCCACCACATCACCATGAGAATCTCCCGTTCTATCACATCACCATGAGAATCTCCCGTTCCACCACATCACCATGAGAATCTCCCGTTCCACCACATCACCATGAGAATCTCCCGTTCTATCACATCACCATGAGAATCTCCCGTTCCATCACATCACCATGAAACTCTCCCGTTCCATCACATCACCATGAAACTCTCCCGTTCCATCACATCACCATGAAACTCTCCCGTTCCATCACATCACCATGAGAATCTCCCGTTCCACCACATCATGATGAGAATCTCCCGTTCCATCACATCACCATGACAATCTCCCGTTCCACCACATCACCATGAGATTCTCCCATTCCACCACATCATGATGAGAATCTCCCGTTCCACCTCATCACCATGAGAATCCCCCGTTCCACCTCATCACCATGTGAATCTCCCTTTACACCTCATCACCATGAGAATCTCTGTTCCACCTCATCATGATGAGAATCTCCCGTTCCACCTCATCACCATGAGAATCTCCCGTTCCACTTCATCACCATGAGAATCTCCCGTTCCACCTCATCATGATGAGAATCTCCCGTTCCACCTCATCACCATGAGAATCTCCCGTTCCACCTCATCACCATGAGAATCTCCCGTTCCACCTCATCATGATGAGAATCTCCCGTTCCACCTCATCACCATGAGAATCTCCCGTTCCACCTCATCACCATGAGAATCCCCCGTTCCACCTCATCACCATGTGAATCTCCCGTTCCACCTCATCACCATGAGAATCTCTGTTCCACCTCATCATGATGAGAATCTCCCGTTCCACCTCATCACCATGAGAATCTCCCGTTCCACTTCATCACCATGAGAATCTCCCGTTCCACCTCATCATGATGAGAATCTCCCGTTCCAACTCATCACCATGAGAATCTCCAGTTCCACCTCATCACCATGAGAATCTCCCGTTCCACCTCATCATGATGAGAATCTCCCGTTCCACCTCATCACCATGAGAATCTCCCGTTCCACCTCATCACCATGAGAATCTCCCGTTCCACCTCATCATGATGAAAATCTCCCGTTCCAACTAATCACGATGAGAATCTCCCGTTCCACCTCATCACCATGAGAATCTCCCGTTCCACCTAATCACCATGAAAATCTCCCGTTCCACCTCATCACCATGAGAATCTCCCGTTCTGCCTCATCACCATGAGAATCTCTGTTCCACCACATCATGATGAGAATCTCCTGTTCCACCTCATCACCATGAGAACCTCCCGTTCCACCTCATCACCATGAGAATCTCCCGTTCCACCACATCACTATGAGAATCTCCCGTTCCACCTCATCATGATGAGAATCTCCCGTTCCACCACATCATGATGAGAATCTCCCGTTCCACCACATCACCATGAAACTCTCCCTTTCCACCACATCACCATGAGAATCTCCCGTTCCACCTCATCATGATGAGAATCTCCCGTTCCACCTCATCATGATGAGAATCTCCCGTTCCACCTCATCACCATGAGAATCTCCCGTTCCACCTCATCACCATGAGAATCTCCCGTTCCACCTCATCATGATGAGAATCTCCCGTTCCACCTCATCATGATGAGAATCTCCCGTTCCACCTCATCACCATGAGAATCTCCCGTTCCACCACATCACCATGAAACTCTCCCGTTCCACCACATAACCATGAAACTCTCCCTTTCCACCACATCACCATGAGAATCTCCCGTTCCACCTCATCACCATGAGAATCTCCCGTTCCACCTCATTATGATGAAAATCTCCCGTTCCAACTCATCACCATGAGAATCTCCCGTTCCACCTCATCACCATGAGAATCTCCCGTTCCACCTCATCACCATGAAAATCTCCCGTTCCATCTCATCACCATGAGAATCTCCCGTTCTGCCTCATCACCATGAGAATCTTTCGTTCCACCACATCACAATAGGAGTATTCCATTCTATCGCATCACCATGAGAATCTCCCATTATACCTCATCACCATTAGAATCTCTGTTCCACCACATCATGATGAGAATCTCCTGTTCCACCTCATCACCATGAGAACCTCCCGTTCCACCTCATCACCATGAGAATCTCCCGTTCCACCACATAACCATGAAACTCTCCCGTTCCACCACATCACCATGAGAATCTGCCATTGCACCGCATCATGATGAGAATTTCCCATTCCACCACATCACCATGAGAATCTCCCGTTCCACCACATCACCATGAGAATCTCCCGTTCCACCACATCACCATGAGAATCTCCCGTTCCACCACATCACCATGAGAATCTCCCGTTCCATCACCTCACCATGAGAATCTCCCGTTCCACCACATCGCCATGAGAATCTCCCGTTCCACCACCTCACCATGAGAATCTCCCGTTCCACCACATCACCATGAAACTCTCCCGTTCCACCACATCACCATGAGAATCTCCTGTTCCATCACATCATGATGCGAATCTCCCGTTCCACCACCTCACCATGAGAATCTCCCGTTCCACCACATCACCATGAAACTCTCCTGTTCCACCACATCACCATGAGAATCTCCTGTTCCATCACATCATGATGAGAATCTCCCATTCCACCACATCATGATGACAATTTCCCGTTCCACCACATCACCATGAAACTCTCCCGTTCCACCACATCACCATGAGAATCTCCCGTTCCCCCACATCACCATGAAACTCTCCCGTTCCACCACATCACCATGAGAATCTCCCTTTCCACCACATCATGATGAGAATCTCCAGTTCCACCACATCATGATGAGAATCTCCCATTCCACCACATCACCATGAGAATCTCCCGTTCCACCACATCATGATGAGAATCTCCCGTTCCATCACATCATGATGAGAATCTCCCGTTCCACCACATCACCATGAAACTCTCCCGTTCCACCTCATCACCATGAGAATCTCTCTTTCCACCTCATCATGATGAGAATCTCCCGTTCCACCTCATCACCATGAGAATCTCCCGTTCCACCTCATCACCATGAGAATCTCCCGTTCCACCTCATCATGATGAAAATCTCCCTTTCCAACTCATCACGATGAGAATCTCCCGTTCCACCTCATCACCATGAGAATCTCCCGTTCCACCACATCACCATGAAACTCTCCCGTTCCACGACATCACCATGAGAATCTGCCATTCCACCACATCATGATGAGAATCTCCCATTCCACCACATCACCATGAGAATCTCCCGTTCCACCACATCACATTGAGAATCTCCCGTTCCACCTCATCACCATGAGAATCTCCCATTCCACCACATCACCATGAAACTCTCCCGTTCCACCACGTCATGATGAGAATCTCCCGTTCCACCTCATCACCATGAGAGTCTCCCGTTCCACCTCATCACCATGAGAATCTCCCGTTTCACCTCATCACCATGAGAAATTCTCATTTCACCACATCACCATGAGAATCTCCCGTTCCACCTCATCACCATGAGAATCTCCCGTTCCACCTCATCATGATGAGAATCTCCCGTTCCACCTCAACACCATGAGAATCTCCCGTTCCACCTCATCACCATGAGAATCTCCCGTTCCACCTCATCATGATGAAAATCTCCCGTTCCAACTCATCACCATGAGAATCTCCCTTTACACCACATCACCATGAGAATCTCCCGTTCCACCTCATCACCATGAAAATCTCCCGTTCCACCTCATCACCATGAGAATCTCCCGTTCTGCCTCATCACCATGAGAATCTTTCGTTCCACCACATCAGAATAGGAGTATTCCATTCTATCGCATCACCATGAGAATCTCCCGTTCCACCTCATCACCATGAGAATCTCCCGTTCCACCACATCAACATGAAACTCTCCCGTTCCACCACATCACCATGAGAATCTGCCATTCCACCACATCATGATGGGAATCTCCCATTCCACCACATCACCATGAGAATCTCCCGTTCCACCACATCACATTGAGAATCTCCCGTTCCACCTCATCACCATGAGAATCTCCCATTCCACCACATCACCATGAAACTCTCCCGTTCCACCACATCATGATGAGAATCTCCCGTTCCACCTCATCACCATGAGAGTCTCCCGTTCCACCTCATCACCATGAGAATCTCCCGTTTCACCTCATCACCATGAGAAATTCTCATTTCACCACATCACCATGAGAATCTCCCGTTCCACCTCATCACCATGAGAATCTCCCGTTCCACCTCATCATGATGAGAATCTCCCGTTCCACCTCAACACCATGAGAATCTCCCGTTCCACCTCATCACCATGAGAATCTCCCGTTCCACCTCATCATGATGAAAATCTCCCGTTCCAACTCATCACCATGAGAATCTCCCGTTCCACCTCATCATGATGAAAATCTCCCGTTCCAACTCATCACCATGAGAATCTCCCGTTCCACCTCATCACCATGAGAATCTCCCGTTCCACCTCATCACCATGAAAATCTCCCGTTCCACCTCATCACCATGAGAATCTCCCGTTCTGCCTCATCACCATGAGAATCTTTCGTTCCACCACATCACAATAGGAGTATTCCATTCTATCGCATCACCATGAGAATCTCCCATTATACCTCATCACCATTAGAATCTCTGTTCCACCACATCATGATGAGAATCTCCTGTTCCACCTCATCACCATGAGAACCTCCCGTTCCACCTCATCACCATGAGAATCTCCCGTTCCACCACATCACCATGAAACTCTCCCGTTCCACCACATAACCATGAAACTCTCCCGTTCCACCACATCACCATGAGAATCTGCCATTCCACCACATCATGATGAGAATCTCCCATTCCACCACATCACCATGAGAATCTCCCGTTCCACCACCTCACCATGAGAATCTCCCGTTCCACCACATCACCATGAGAATCTCCCGTTCCACCACATCACCATGAGAATCTCCCGTTCCACCACATCACCATGAGAATCTCCCGTTCCACCACCTCACCATGAGAATCTCCCGTTCCACCACATCACCATGAGAATCTCCCGTTCCACCACCTCACCATGAGAATCTCCCGTTCCACCACATCACCATGAAACTCTCCAATTCCACCACATCACCATGAGAATCTCCCGTTCCACCACATCATGATGAGAATCTCCCATTCCACCACATCACCATGAGAATCTCCCGTTCCACCACATCACCATGAGAATCTCCCGTTCCACCACATCACCATGAGAATCTCCCGTTCCACCACATCACCATGAGAATCTCCCGTTCCACCACATCATGATGAGAATCTCCCGTTCCACCACATCACCATGAAACTCTCCCGTTCCACCACATCACCATGAGAATCTCCCGTTCCACCACATCACCATGAAACTCTCCCGTTCCAACTCATCACCATGAGAATCTCACGTTCCACCACATCACCATTAGAATCTCTGTTCCAACACATCATGATGTGAATCTCCCGTTCCACCTCATCACCATGAGAAATTCCCATTTCACCACATCACCATGAGAATCTCTGTTCCACCACATCACCATGAAACTCTCCCGTTCCACCTCATCACCATGAGAACCTCCCGTTCTGCCCCATCACGATGAGAATCTCCCGTTCCACCTCATCACCATGAGAAACTCTGTTCCACCACATCACCATGAAACTCTCCCGTTCCACCACATCACCATGAGAATCTCCCGTTCCACCACATCACCATGAGAATCTCCCTTTACACCACATCACCATGAGAATCTCCCGTTACACCTCATCACCATGAGAATCTCCCGTTCCACCACATAACCATGAGAATCTCCCGTTCCACCACATCATGATGAGAATCTGCCGTTCCACCAGATCACCATGAGAATCTCCCGTTCCACCTCATCACCATGAGAATCTCCCGTTCCACCTCATCACCATGAGAATCTCCGGTTCCACCTCATCATGATGAGAATCTCCCATTCCATCACATCACCATGAGAATCTCCCGTTCCACCTCATCACCATGAGAATCTCCTGTTCCACCTCATCACCATGAGAATCTCCTGTTCCACCACATCATGATGAGAATCTCCTGTTCCAACACATCATGATGAGAATCTCCCGTTCCACCTCATCACCATGAGAATCTCCCGTTCCACCTCATCACCATGAGAATCTCCCGTTCCACCTCATCACCATGAGAATCTCCCGTTCCACCACATCACCATGAGAATCTCTCCTTCCACCACATCATGATGAGAATCTCCCGTTCCACCTCATCACCATGAGAATCTCCCGTTCCACCTCATCACCATGAGAATCTCCCGTTCCACCTCATCACCATGAGAATCTCCCGTTCCACCTCATCACCATGAGAATCTCCCGTTCCACCACATCATGATGAGAATCTCCCATTCCATCACATCACCATGAGAATCTCCCGTTCCACCTCATCACCATGAGAATCTCCCGTTCCACCTCATCACCATGAGAATCTCCTGTTCCACCACATCATGATGAGAATCTCCCGTTCCACCTCATCACCATGAGAATCTCCCGTTCCACCTCATCACCATGAGAATCTCCCGTTCCACCTCATCACCATGAGAATCTCCCGTTCCACCACATCACCATGAGAATCTCTCGTTCCACCACATCATGATGAGAATCTCCCATTCCATCACATCACCATGAGAATCTCCCGTTCCACCTCATCACCATGAGAATCTCCCGTTCCACCTCATCACCATGAGAATCTCCCGTTCCACCTCATCACCATGAGAATCTCCCGTTCCACCTCATCACAATGAGAATCTCCCGTTCCACCTCATCACCATGAGAATCTCCCGTTCCACCTCATCACCATGAGAATCTCCCGTTGCACCTCATCACCATGAGAATCTCCCGTTCCACCACATCACCATGAGAATCTCCCGTTCCACCACATCATGATGAGAATCTCCCGTTCCACCACATCACCATGAGAATCTCCTGTTCAACCTCATCACCATGAGAATCTCCCATTTCACCACATCACCATGAGAATCTCTGTTCCACCACATCACCATGAAACTCTCCCGTTCCACCACATCACCATGAGAATCTCCCGTTCCACCACATCACCATGAGAATCTCCCGTTCCACCACATCACCATGAAACTCTCCCGTTCCACCACATAACCATGAGAATCTCCCGTTCCACCACAACATGATGAGAATCTGCCGTTCCACCACATCATGATGAGAATCTCCCGTTCCACCACATCACCATGAGAATCTCCCGTTCCACCACATCATGATGAGAATCTCCCATTCCACCACATCACCATGAGAATCTCCCGTTCCACCACATAACCATGAGAATCTCCCGTTCCACCACATCATGATGAGAATCTGCCGTTCCACCACATCATGATGAGAATCTCCCGTTCCACCACATCACCATGAGAATGTCCCGTTCCACCACATCATGATGAGAATCTCCCGTTCCACCACATCACCATGAGAATCTCCCATTCCACCACATCACACTGAGAATCTCCCGTTCCACCACATCACCATGAGAATCTCCTGTTCCACCACATCATGATGAGAATCTCCCGTTCCACCTCATCACCATGAGAATCTCCTGTTCAACCTCATCACCATGAGAATCTCCCATTTCACCACATCACCATGAGAATTTCTGTTTCACCACATCACCATGAAACTCTCCCGTTCCACCACATCACCATGAGAATCTCCCGTTCCACCTCATCACCATGAGAATCTCCCGTTCCACCTCATCACCATGAGAATCTCCCGTTCCACCACATCACCATGAGAATCTCCCGTTCCACCACATCATGATGAGAATCTGCCATTCCACCACATCACCATGAGAATCTCCCGTTCCACCACATCATGATGAGAATCTCCCGTTCCACCACATCACCATGAGAATCTCCCATTCCACCACATCACACTGAGAATCTCCCGTTCCACCACATCACCATGAGAATCTCCCGTTCCACCACCTCACCATGAGAATCTCCCGTTCCACCACATCACCATGAGAATCTCCCGTTCCACCACATCATGATGAGAATCTCCCGTTCCATCACGTCATGATGAGAATCTCCCGTTCCACCACATCATGATGAGAATCTCCCGTTCCACCACATCACCAGGACACTCTCCCATTCCACCACATCACACTGAGAATCTCCCGTTCCACCACATCACCATGAAACTCTCCCGTTCCACCTTATCACCATGAGAACCTCCCGTTCTGCCCCATCACGATGAGAATCTCCCGTTCCACCTCATCCCCATGAGAAACTCTGTTCCACCACATCACCATGAAACTCTCCCGTTCCACCACATCACCATGAGAATATCCCGTTCCACCACATCACCATGAGAATTGCTGTTTCACCACATCACCATGAAACTCTCCCGTTCCACCACATCACCATGAGAATCTCCCGTTCCACCTCATCACCATGAGAATCTCCCGTTCCACCTCATCACCATGAGAATCTCCCGTTCCACCACATCACCATGAGAATCTCCCGTTCCACCACATCATGATGAGAATCTGCCATTCCACCACATCACCATGAGAATCTCCCGTTCCACCACATCAAGATGAGAATCTCCCGTTCCACCACATCACCATGAGAATCTCCCATTCCACCACATCACACTGAGAATCTCCCGTTCCACCACATCACCATGAGAATCTCCCGTTCCACCACCTCACCATGAGAATCTCCCGTTCCACCACATCACCATGAGAATCTCCCGTTCCACCACATCATGATGAGAATCTCCCGTTCCATCACGTCATGATGAGAATCTCCCGTTCCACCACATCATGATGAGAATCTCCCGTTCCACCACATCACCAGGACACTCTCCCATTCCACCACATCACACTGAGAATCTCCCGTTCCACCACATCACCATTAGAATCTCTGTTACAACACATCATGATGTGAATCTCCCGTTCCACCTCATCACCATGAGAAATTCCCATTTCACCACATCACCATGAGAATCTCTGTTCCACCACATCACCATGAAACTCTCCCGTTCCACCTTATCACCATGAGAACCTCCCGTTCTGCCCCATCACGATGAGAATCTCCCGTTCCACCTCATCCCCATGAGAAACTCTGTTCCACCACATCACCATGAAACTCTCCCGTTCCACCACATCACCATGAGAATATCCCGTTCCACCACATCACCATGAGAATCTCCCGTTCCACCACATCACCATGAGAATCTCCCGTTACACCTCATCACCATGAGAATCTCCCGTTCCACCACATAACCATGAGAATCTCCCGTTCAACCACATCATGATGAGAATCTGCCGTTCCACCACATCATGATGAGAATCTCCCGTTCCACCACATCACCATGAGAATCTCCCGTTCCACCACATCATAATGAGAATCTCCCGTTCCACCACATCACCATGAGAATCTCCCATTCCACCACATCACACTGAGAATCTCCGTTCCACCTCATCACCATGAGAATCTGCCGTTCCACCACATCATGATGAGAATCTCCCGTTCCACCACATCACCATGAGAATCTCCCGTTCCACCACATCATGATGAGAATCTCCCGTTCCACCACATCACCATGAGAATCTCCCATTCCACCACATCACACTGAGAATCTCCGTTCCTCCTCATCACCATGAGAATCTCCCGTTCCACCACATCATGATGAGAATCTCCCGTTCCACCTCATCACCATGAGAATCTCCCGTTCCACCTCATCACCATGAGAATCTCCCGTTCCACCTCATCACCATGAGAATCTCCCGTTCCACCACATCACCATGAGAATCTCTCGTTCCACCACATCATGATGAGAATCTCCCATTCCATCACATCACCATGAGAATCTCCCGTTCCACCACATCATGATGAGAATCTCCAGTCCCACCACATCACCATGAGAATCACCTGTTCAACCTCATCACCATGAGAATCTCCCATTTCACCACATCACCATGAGAATCTCCCGTTCCACCTCATCACCATGAGAATCTCCCGTTCCACCACATAACCATGAGAATCTCCCGTTCCACCACATCATGATGAGAATCTCCCGTTCCACCACATCACCATGAGAATCTCCTGTTCAACCTCATCACCATGAGAATCTCCCATTTCACCACATCACCATGAGAATCTCTGTTTCACCACATCACCATGAAACTCTCCCGTTCCACCACATCACCATGAGAATCTCCCGTTCCACCTCATCACCATGAGAATCTCCCGTTCCACCTCATCACCATGAGAATCTCCCGTTCCACCACATCACCATGAGAATCTCCCGTTCCACCACATCATGATGAGAATCTGCCATTCCACCACATCACCATGAGAATCTCCCGTTCCACCTCATCACCATGAGAATCTCCCGTTCCACCTCATCACCATGAGAATCTCCCGTTCCACCACATCATGATGAGAATCTCCCGTTCCACCACATCACCATGAGAATCTCCCATTCCACCACATCACACTGAGAATCTCTCGTTCCACCACATCACCATGAGAATCTCCCGTTCCACCACATCACCATGAGAATCTCCCGTTCCACCACCTCACCATGAGAATCTCCCATTCCATCACATCACACTGAGAATCTCCCGTTCCACCACATCACCATGAAACTCTCCCGTTCCACCACATCACCATTAGAATCTCTGTTCCAACACATCATGATGTGAATCTCCCGTTCCACCTCATAACCATGAGAAATTCCCATTTCACCACATCACCATGAGAATCTCTATTCCACCACATCACCATGAAACTCTCCCGTTCCACCTCATCACCATGAGAACCTCCCGTTCTGCCCCATCACGATGAGAATCTCCCGTTCCACGTCATCACTATGAGAAACTCTGTTCCACCACATCACCATGAAACTCTCCCGTTCCACCACATCACCATGAGAATCTCCCGTTCCACCACATCACCATGAAACTCTCCCGTTCCACCACATCACCATGAGAATCTCCCGTTCCACCACATCACCATGAGAATCTCCCGTTCCACCACATCACCATGAGAATCTCCCGTTACACCTCATCACCATGAGAATCTCCCGTTCCACCACATAACCATGAGAATCTCCCGTTCCACCACATCATGATGAGAATCTGCCGTTCCACCACATCATGATGAGAATCTCCCGTTCCACCACATCACCATGAGAATCTCCCGTTCCACCACATCATGATGAGAATCTCCCGTTCCACCACATCACCATGAGAATCTCCCATTCCACCACATCACAATGAGAATCTCCCGTTCCACCACATCACCATGAGAATCTCCTGTTCCACCACATCATGATGAGAATCTCCCGTTCCACCTCATCACCATGAGAATCTCCCGTTCCACCTCATCACCATGAGAATCTGCCGTTCCACCTCATCACCATGAGAATCTCCCGTTCCACCACATCACCATGAGAATCTCTCGTTCCACCACATCATGATGAGAATCTCCCATTCCATCACATCACCATGAGAATCTCCCATTTCACCACATCACCATGAGAATCTCTGTTTCACCACATCACCATGAAACTCTCCCGTTCCACCACATCACCATGAGAATCTCCCGTTCCACCTCATCACCATGAGAACCTCCCGTTCCACCTCATCACCATGAGAATCTCCCGTTCCACCACATCACCATGAGAATCTCCCGTTCCACCACATCATGATGAGAATGTGCCATTCCACCACATCTCCATGAGAATCTCCCGTTCCACCACATCATGATGAGAATCTCCCGTTCCACCACATCACCATGAGAATCTCCCATTCCACCACATCACACTGAGAATCTGCCGTTCCACCACATCACCATGAGAATCTCCCGTTCCACCACCTCACCATGAGAATCTCCCGTTCCACCACATCACCATGAGAATCTCCCGTTTCACCACATCATGATGAGAATCTCCCGTTCCATCACGTCATGATGAGAATCTCCCGTTCCACCACATCATGATGAGAATCTCCCGTTCCACCACATCACCAGGAAACTCTCCCATTCCACCACATCACACTGAGAATCTCCCGTTCCACCACATCACCATGAAACTGTCCCGTTCCACGACATCACCATTAGAATCTCTGTTACAACACATCATGATGTGAATCTCCCGTTCCACCTCATCACCATGAGAAATTCCCATTTCACCACATAACCATGAGAATATCTGTTCCACCTTATCACCATGAGAACCTCCCGTTCTGCCCCATAACGATGAGAATCTCCCGTTCCACCACATCACCATGAGAATCTCCCGTTCCACCACATCATAATGAGAATCTCCCATTCCATCACATCACCATGAGAATCTCCCGTTCCATCACATCACCATGAGAATCTCCCGTTCCACCACATCACCATGAGAATCTCCCGTTCCACCACATCATAATGAGAATCTCCCATTCCATCACATCACCATGAGAATCTCCCGTTCCACCACATCACCATGAGAATCTCCCGTTCCACCACATCATGATGAGAATCTCCCGTTCCACCTCATCACCATGAGAATCTCTGTTCCACCCCATCACAATAGAATTTCCTGTTCCACCTCATCACCATGAGAATCCCCCGTTCCACCACATCACCATGAGAATCTCCCGTTCCACCTCATCACCATGAGAATCTCCCGTTTCACCTCATCACCATGAGAATCTCCCGTTCCACCACATCACCATGAGAATCTCCCGTTCCACCCTATCACCATGAGAATCTCCCGTTCCACCACATCACCATGAGAATCTCCCGTTCCACCACATCATGATGAGAATCTCCCGTTCCACCTCATCACCATGAGAATCTCTGTTCCACCCCATCACAATAGAATTTCCGGTTCCACCTCATCACCATGAGAATCCCCCGTTCCACCACATCACCATGAGAATCTCCCGTTCCACCTCATCACCATGAGAATCTCCCGTTTCACCTCATCACCATGAGAATCTCCCGTTCCACCACATAACCATGAGAATCTCAAATTCCACCACCTCACCATGACAATCTCCCGTTCCACCACATCACCATGAGAATCTCCCGTTCCATCACATCATGATGAGAATCTCCCGTTCCACCACATCACCATGAGAATCTCCCGTTCCATCACATCATGATGAGAATCTCCCGTTCCACCACATCACCATGAGAATCTCCCGTTCCATCACATCATGATGAGAATCTCCCGTTCCACCACATCATGATAAGAATCTCCCGTTCCACCTCATCACCATGAGAATCTCCCGTTCCACCACATCACCATGAAACTCTCCCGTTCCACCACATCACCATGAGAATCTGCCATTCCACCACATCATGATGAGAATCTCCCGTTCCAACTCATCACCATGAGAATCTCCCGTTCCACCACATCACCATGAAACTCTCCCGTTCCACCTCATCACCATGAGAATCTCCCGTTCCACCACCTCACCATGAGAATCTCCCGTTCCACCACATCACCATGAAACTCTCCCGTTCCACCACATCACCATGAGAATCTCCCGTTCCACCACATCACCATGAGAATCTCCCTTTCCACCACATCATGATGAGAATCTCCCATTCCACCACATCACCATGAGAATCTCCCGTTCCACCACATCACCATGGGAATCTCCCGTTCCACCATATCACCATGAGAATCTCCCGTTCCATCACATCATGATGAGAATCTCCCGTTCCACCACATCATGATGAGAATTTCCCGTTCCACCACATCACCATGAAACTCTCCCGTTACACCTCATCACCATGAGAATCTCTGTTCCACCCCATCACAATAGAATTTCCGGTTCCACCTCATCACCATGAGAATCCCCCGTTCCACCACATCACCATGAGAATCTCCCGTTCCACCACATCACCATGAGAATCTCCCGTTCCACCACATTATGATGAGAATGTCCCGTTCCACCTCATCACCATGAGAATCTCTGTTCCACCCCATAACAATAGAATTTCCTGTTCCACCTCATCACCATGAGAATCCCTCATTCAACCACATCACCATGAGAATCTCCCGTTCCACCACATCATGATGAGAATCTCCCATTCCACCTCATCACCATGAGAATCTCCCGTTCCACCACATCACCATGAAAATCTCCCGTTCCACCACATCACCTTGAGAATCTCCCATTCCATCACATCACCATGAGAATCTCCCGTTCCACCACATCATGATGAGAATCTCCCGTTCCACCTCATCACCATGAGAATCTCCCGTTCCACCTCATCACCATGAGAATCTCCCGTTCCACCACATCACCATGAAAATCTCCCGTTCCATCACATCACCATGAGAATCTCCCGTTCCACCTCATCACAATAGAATTTCCTGTTCCACCTCATCACCATGAGAATCCCCCGTTCCACCACATCACCATGAGAATCTCCCGTTCCACCACATCATGATGAGAATCTCCCGTTCCACCACATCACCATGAGAATCTCCCGTTCCATCACATCATGATGAGAATCTCCCGTTCCACCACATCATGATGAGAATTTCCCGTTCCACCACATCACCATGAAACTCTCCCGTTCCACCTCATCACCATGAGAATCTCTGTTCCACCCCATCACAATAGAATTTCCGGTTCCACCTCATCACCATGAGAATCCCCTGTTCCACCACATCACCATGAGAATCTCCCGTTCCACCACATCACCATGAGAATCTCCCGTTCCACCACATTATGATGAGAATGTCCCGTTCCACCTCATCACCATGAGAATCTCTGTTCCACCCCATCACAATAGAATTTCCTGTTCCACCTCATCACCATGAGAATCCCCCGTTCCACCACATCACCATGAGAATCTCCCGTTCCACCACATCATGATGAGAATCTCCCATTCCACCTCATCACCATGAGAATCTCCCGTTCCACCACATCACCATGAAAATCTCCCGTTCCACCTCATCACCTTGAGAATCTCCCATTCCATCACATCACCATGAGAATCTCCCGTTCCACCACATCATGATGAGAATCTCCCGTTCCACCTCATCACCATGAGAATCTCCCGTTCCACCTCATCACCATGAGAATCTCCCGTTCCACCACATCACCATGAAAATCTCCCGTTCCACCACATCACCATGAGAATCTCCCGTTCAACCTCATCACCATTAGAATCTCTGTTCCAACACATCATGATGAGAATTTCCCGTTCCACCACATCACCATGAAACTCTCCCGTTCCATCACATCACCATGAGAATCTCCCGTTCCACCACATCACCATGAGAATCTCCGGTTCCACCACATCACCATGAGAATCTCCCGTTCAACCTCATCACCATTAGAATCTCTGTTCCAACACATCATGATGAGAATTTCCCGTTCCACCACATCACCATGAAACTCTCCCGTTCCATCACATCACCATGAGAATCTCCCGTTCCACCTCATCACAATAGAATTTCCTGTTCCACCTCATCACCATGAGAATCCCCCGTTCCACCACATCACCATGAGAATCTCCCGTTCCACCACATCATGATGAGAATCTCCCGTTCCACCACATCACCATGAGAATCTCCCGTTCCACCTCATCACCATGAGAATCTCCCGTTCCATCACATCATGATGAGAATCTCCCGTTCCACCACATCATGATGAGAATTTCCCGTTCCACCACATCACCATGAAACTCTCCCGTTACACCTCATCACCATGAGAATCTCTGTTCCACCCCATCACAATAGAATTTCCAGTTCCACCTCATCACCATGAGAATCCCCCGTTCCACCACATCACCATGAGAATCTCCCGTTCCACCACATCACCATGAGAATCTCCCGTTCCACCACATTATGATGAGAATGTCCCGTTCCACCTCATCACCATGAGAATCTCTGTTCCACCCCATAACAATAGAATTTCCTGTTCCACCTCATCACCATGAGAATCCCCCGTTCCACCACATCACCATGAGAATCTCCCGTTCCACCACATCATGATGAGAATCTCCCATTCCACCTCATCACCATGAGAATCTCCCGTTCCACCACATCACCATGAAAATCTCCCGTTCCACCACATCACCTTGAGAATCTCCCATTCCATCACATCACCATGAGAATCTCCCGTTCCACCACATCATGATGAGAATCTCCCGTTCCACCTCATCACCATGAGAATCTCCCGTTCCACCTCATCACCATGAGAATCTCCCGTTCCACCACATCACCATGAAAATCTCCCGTTCCATCACATCACCATGAGAATCTCCCGTTCCACCTCATCACAATAGAATTTCCTGTTCCACCTCATCACCATGAGAATCCCCCGTTCCACCACATCACCATGAGAATCTCCCGTTCCACCACATCATGATGAGAATCTCCCGTTCCAACTCATCACCATGAGAAATTCCCATTTCACCACATCATGATGAGAATCTCCCATTCCACCACATCACCATGAGAATCTCCCGTTCCACCTCATCACCATGAGAAATTCCCATTTCACCACATCACCATGAGAATCTCTGTTCCACCACATCACCATGAGACTCTCCCGTTCCACCTCATCACCATGAGAATCTCCCGTTCTGCCCCATCACCATGAGAATCTCCCGTTCCACCTCATCACCATGAGATTCTCTGTTCCACCACATCACCATGAGAATCTCCCGTTCCACCACATCATAATGAGAATCTCCCATTCCATCACATCACCATGAGAATCTCCCGTTCCATCACATCACCATGAGAATCTCCCGTTCCACCACATCACCATGAGAATCTCCCGTTCCACCACATCATAATGAGAATCTCCCATTCCATCACATCACCATGAGAATCTCCCGTTCCACCACATCACCATGAGAATCTCCCGTTCCACCACATCATGATGAGAATCTCCCGTTCCACCTCATCACCATGAGAATCTCTGTTCCACCCCATCACAATAGAATTTTCTGTTCCACCTCATCACCATGAGAATCCCCCGTTCCACCACATCACCATGAGAATCTCCCGTTCCACCTCATCACCATGAGAATCTCCCGTTTCACCTCATCACCATGAGAATCTCCCGTTCCACCACATCACCATGAGAATCTCCCGTTCCACCCTATCACCATGAGAATCTCCCGTTCCACCACATCACCATGAGAATCTCCCGTTCCACCACATCATGATGAGAATCTCCCGTTCCACCTCATCACCATGAGAATCTCTGTTCCACCCCATCACAATAGAATTTCCGGTTCCACCTCATCACCATGAGAATCCCCCGTTCCACCACATCACCATGAGAATCTCTCGTTCCACCTCATCACCATGAGAATCTCCCGTTCCACCACATCATGATGAGAATCTCCCGTTCCACCTCATCACCATGAGAATCTCTGTTCCACCCCATCACAATAGAATTTTCTGTTCCACCTCATCACCATGAGAATCCCCCGTTCCACCACATCACCATGAGAATCTCCCGTTCCACCTCATCACCATGAGAATCTCCCGTTTCACCTCATCACCATGAGAATCTCCCGTTCCACCACATCACCATGAGAATCTCCCGTTCCACCCTATCACCATGAGAATCTCCCGTTCCACCACATCACCATGAGAATCTCCCGTTCCACCACATCATGATGAGAATCTCCCGTTCCACCTCATCACCATGAGAATCTCTGTTCCACCCCATCACAATAGAATTTCCGGTTCCACCTCATCACCATGAGAATCCCCCGTTCCACCACATCACCATGAGAATCTCCCGTTCCACCACATCACCATGAGAATCTCCCGTGCCACCACATCACCATGAGAATCTCCCGTTCAACCTCATCACCATTAGAATCTCTGTTCCAACACATCATGATGAGAATTTCCCGTTCCACCACATCACCATGAAACTCTCCCGTTCCATCACATCACCATGAGAATCTCCCGTTCCACCTCATCACAATAGAATTTCCTGTTCCACCTCATCACCATGAGAATCCCCCGTTCCACCACATCACCATGAGAATCTCCCGTTCCACCACATCATGATGAGAATCTCCCGTTCCACCACATCACCATGAGAATCTCCCGTTCCATCACATCATGATGAGAATCTCCCGTTCCACCACATCATGATGAGAATTTCCCGTTCCACCACATCACCATGAAACTCTCCCGTTCCACCCCATCACCATGAGAATCTCTGTTCCACCCCATCACAATAGAATTTCCGGTTCCACCTCATCACCATGAGAATCCCCCGTTCCACCACATCACCATGAGAATCTCCCCTTCCACCACATCACCATGAGAATCTCCCGTTCCACCACATTATGATGAGAATGTCCCGTTCCACCTCATCACCATGAGAATCTCTGTTCCACCCCATAACAATAGAATTTCCTGTTCCACCTCATCACCATGAGAATCCCCCGTTCCACCACATCACCATGAGAATCTCCCGTTCCACCACATCATGATGAGAATCTCCCATTCCACCTCATCACCATGAGAATCTCCCGTTCCACCACATCACCATGAAAATCTCCCGTTCCACCACATCACCTTGAGAATCTCCCATTCCATCACATCACCATGAGAATCTCCCGTTCCACCACATCATGATGAGAATCTCCCGTTCCACCTCATCACCATGAGAATCTCCCGTTCCACCTCATCACCATGAGAATCTCCCGTTCCACCACATCACCATGAAAATCTCCCGTTCCATCACATCACCATGAGAATCTCCCGTTCCACCTCATCACAATAGAATTTCCTGTTCCACCTCATCACCATGAGAATCCCCCGTTCCACCACATCACCATGAGAATCTCCCGTTCCACCACATCATGATGAGAATCTCCCGTTCCACCACATCACCATGAGAATCTCCCGTTCCATCACATCATGATGAGAATCTCCCGTTCCACCACATCATGAAGAGAATTTCCCGTTCCACCACATCACCATGAAACTCTCCCGTTCCACCTCATCACCATGAGAATCTCTGTTCCACCCCATCACAATAGAATTTCCGGTTCCACCTCATCACCATGAGAATCCCCCGTTCCACCACATCACCATGAGAATCTCCCGTTCCACCTCATCACCATGAGAATCTCCCGTTCCACCACATCACCATGAAACTCTCCCGTTCCACCACATCACCATGAGAATCTGCCATTCCACCACATCATGATGAGAATCTCCCATTCCACCTCATCACCATGAGAATCTCCCGTTCCACCACCTCACCATGAGAATCTCCCGTTCCACCACATCACCATGAAACTCTCCCGTTCCACCACATCACCATGAGAATCTCCCGTTCCACCACATCACCATGAGAATCTCCCTTTCCACCACATCATGATGAGAATCTCCCATTCCACCACATCACCATGAGAATCTCCCGTTCCACCACATCACCATGGGAATCTCCCGTTCCACCACATCACCATGAAAATCTCCCGTTCCACCACATCACCTTGAGAATCTCCCATTCCATCACATCACCATGAGAATCTCCCGTTCCACCACATCATGATGAGAATCTCCCGTTCCACCTCATCACCATGAGAATCTCCCGTTCCACCTCATCACCATGAGAATCTCCCGTTCCACCTCATCACCATTAGAATCTCTGTTCCAACACATCATGATGAGAATTTCCCGTTCCACCACATCACCATGAAACTCTCCCGTTCCATCACATCACCATGAGAATCTCCCGTTCCACCACATCACCATGAGAATCTCCCGTTCCACCACATCACCATGAGAATCTCCCGTTCAACCTCATCACCATTAGAATCTCTGTTCCAACACATCATGATGAGAATTTCCCGTTCCACCACATCACCATGAAACTCTCCCGTTCCATCACATCACCATGAGAATCTCCCGTTCCACCTCATCACAATAGAATTTCCTGTTCCACCTCATCACCATGAGAATCCCCCGTTCCACCACATCACCATGAGAATCTCCCGTTCCACCACATCATGATGAGAATCTCCCGTTCCACCACATCACCATGAGAATCTCCCGTTCCACCACATCATGATGAGAATTTCCCGTTCCACCACATCACCATGAAACTCTCCCGTTCCACCTCATCACCATGAGAATCTCTGTTCCACCCCATCACAATAGAATTTCCGGTTACACCTCATCACCATGAGAATCCCCCGTTCCACCACATCACCATGAGAATCTCCCGTTCCACCACATCACCATGAGAATCTCCCGTTCCACCACATTATGATGAGAATGTCCCGTTCCACCTCATCACCATGATAATCTCTGTTCCACCCCATCACAATAGAATTTCCCGTTCCACCACATCACCATGAGAATCTCCCGTTCCACCACATCATGATGAGAATCTCCCATTCCACCTCATCACCATGAGAATCTCCCGTTCCACCACATCACCATGAAAATCTCCCGTTCCACCACATCACCTTGAGAATCTCCCATTCCATCACATCACCATGAGAATCTCCCGTTCCACCACATCACCATGAGAATCTCCCGTTCAACCTCATCACCATTAGAATCTCTGTTCCAACACATCATGATGAGAATTTCCCGCTCCACCACATCACCATGAAACTCTCCCGTTCCATCACATCACCATGAGAATCTCCCGTTCCAACACATCACCATGAGAATCTCCCGTTCCACCACATCACCATGAGAATCTCCCGTTCAACCTCATCACCATTAGAATCTCTGTTCCAACACATCATGATGAGAATTTCCCGTTCCACCACATCACCATGAAACTCTCCCGTTCCATCACATCACCATGAGAATCTCCAGTTCCACCTCATCACAATAGAATTTCCTGTTCCACCTCATCACCATGAGAATCCCCCGTTCCACCACATCACCATGAGAATCTCCCGTTCCACCACATCATGATGAGAATCTCCCGTTCCACCACATCACCATGAGAATCTCCCGTTCCATCACATCATGATGAGAATCTCCCGTTCCACCACATCATGATGAGAATTTCCCGTTCCACCACATCACCATGAAACTCTCCCGTTCCACCTCATCACCATGAGAATCTCTGTTCCACCCCATCACAATAGAATTTCCGGTTCCACCTCATCACCATGAGAATCCCCCGTTCCACCACATCACCATGAGAATCTCCCGTTCCACCACATCACCATGAGAATCTCCCGTTCCACCAAATTATGATGAGAATGTCCCGTTCCACCTCATCACCATGAGAATCTCTGTTCCACCCCATCACAATAGAATTTCCTGTTCCACCTCATCACCATGAGAATCCCCCGTTCCACCACATCACCATGAGAATCTCCCGTTCCACCACATCATGATGAGAATCTCCCGTTCCACCACATCACCATGAGAATCTCCCGTTCCATCACATCATGATGAGAATCTCCCGTTCCACCACATCATGATGAGAATTTCCCGTTCCACCACATCACCATGAAACTCTCCCGTTCCACCTCATCACCATGAGAATCTCTGTTCCACCCCATCACAATAGAATTTCCGGTTCCACCACATCACCATGAGAATCTCCCGTTCCACCTCATCATCATGAGAATCTCCCGTTTCACCTCATCACCATGAGAATCTCCCGTTCCACCACATAACCATGAGAATCTCCCGTTCCACCACCTCACCATGACAATCTCCCGTTCCACCACATCACCATGAGAATCTCCCGTTCCATCACATCATGATGAGAATCTCCCGTTCCACCACATCACCATGAGCATCTCCCGTTCCATCACATCATGATGAGAATCTCCCGTTCCACCACATCACCATGAGAATCTCCCGTTCCACCACATAACCATGAGAATCTCCCGTTCCACCTCATCACCATGAGAATCTCCCGTTCCATCACATCACCATGAGAATCTCCCGTTCCACCACATCATGATGAGAATCTCCCGTTCCACCACATCATGATGAGAATATTTCGTTCCACCACATCACAATAGGAGTACTCCATTCTATCGCATCACCATGAAAATCTCCCGTTCCACCTCATCACCATGAGAATCTCCCGTTCCATCACATCACCATGAAACTCTCCCGTTCCACCTCATCACCATGAGAATCTCTGTTCCACCCCATCACAATAGAATTTCCGGTTCCACCTCATCACCATGAGAATCCCCCGTTCCACCACATCACCATGAGAATCTCCCGTTCCACCTCATCATCATGAGAATCTCCCGTTTCACCTCATCACCATGAGAATCTCCCGTTCCACCACATAACCATGAGAATCTCCCGTTCCACCACCTCACCATGACAATCTCCCGTTCCACCACATCACCATGAGAATCTCCCGTTCCATCACATCATGATGAGAATCTCCCGTTCCACCACATCACCATGAGCATCTCCCGTTCCATCACATCATGATGGGAATCTCCCGTTCCACCACATCACCATGAGAATCTCCCGTTCCACCACATAACCATGAGAATCTCCCGTTCCACCTCATCACCATGAGAATCTCCCGTTCCATCACATCACCATGAGAATCTCCCGTTCCACCACATCATGATGAGAATCTCCCGTTCCACCACATCATGATGAGAATCTTTCGTTCCACCACATCACAATAGGAGTACTCCATTCTATCGCATCACCATGAAAATCTCCCGTTCCACCTCATCACCATGAGAATCTCCCGTTCCATCACATCACCATGAAACTCTCCCGTTCCATCACATCACCATGAAACTCTCCCGTTCCATCACATCACCATGAGAATCTCCCGTTCCATCACATCACCATGAGAATCTCCCGTTCCACCACATCATGATGAGAATCTCCCGTTCCACCACATCATGATGAGAATCTTTCGTTCCACCACATCACAATAGGAGTACTCCATTCTATCGCATCACCATGAAAATCTCCCGTTCCACCTCATCACCATGAGAATCTCCCGTTCCACCACATCACCATGAGAATCTCCCGTTCCATCACATCATGATGAGAATCTCCCGTTCCACCACATCACCATGAGAATCTCCCGTTCCATCACATCATGATGAGAATCTCCCGTTCCACCATATCATGATGAGAATCTCCCATTCCACCACATCACCATGAGAATCTCCCGTTCCACCACATCACCATGAGAATCTCCCATTCCACCACATCATGATGAGAATCTCCCATTCCACCACATCACCATGAGAATCTCCCGTTCCACCACATCATGATGAGAATCTCCCGTTCCACCTCATCACCATGAGAATCTCCCGTTCCACCTCATCACCATGAGAATCTCCCGTTCCACCACATCACCATGAAAATCTCCCGTTCCACCATATCATGATGAGAATCTCCCATTCCACCACATCACCATGAGAATCTCCCGTTCAACCTCATCACCATTAGAATCTCTGTTCCAACACATCATGATGAGAATCTCCCGTTCCACCTCATCACCATGAGAAATTCCCATTTCACCACATCACCATGAGAATCTCTGTTCCACCACATCACCATGAAACTCTCCCATTCCACCACATCACCATGAGAATCTCCCGTTCAACCTCATCACCATTAGAATCTGTGTTCCAACACATCATGATGAGAATTTCCCGTTCCACCACATCACCATGAAACTCTCCCGTTCCATCACATCACCATGAGAATCTCCCGTTCCATCACATCACCATGAGAATCTCTGTTCCACCACATCACCATGAAACTGTCTTGTTCCATCACATCACCATGAGAATCTCCCGTTCCACCACATCATGATGAGAATGTCCCGTTCCACCTCATCACCATGAGAATCTCTGTTCCACCCCATCACAATAGAATTTCCGGTTCCACCTCATCACCATGAGAATCCCCCGTTCCACCACATCACCATGAGAATCTCCCGTTCCACCACATCACCATGAGAATCTCCCGTTCCACCACATTATGATGAGAATGTCCCGTTCCACCTCATCACCATGAGAATCTCTGTTCCACCCCATAACAATAGAATTTCCTGTTCCACCTCATCACCATGAGAATCCCCCGTTCCACCACATCACCATGAGAATCTCCCGTTCCACCACATCATGATGAGAATCTCCCATTCCACCTCATCACCATGAGAATCTCCCGTTCCACCACATCACCATGAAAATCTCCCGTTCCACCACATCACCTTGAGAATCTCCCATTCCATCACATCACCATGAGAATCTCCCGTTCCACCACATCATGATGAGAATCTCCCGTTCCACCTCATCACCATGAGAATCTCCCGTTCCACCTCATCACCATGAGAATCTCCCGTTCCACCACATCACCATGAAAATCTCCCGTTCCATCACATCACCATGAGAATCTCCCGTTCCACCTCATCACAATAGAATTTCCTGTTCCACCTCATCACCATGAGAATCCCCCGTTCCACCACATCACCATGAGAATCTCCCGTTCCACCACATCATGATGAGAATCTCCCGTTCCACCACATCACCATGAGAATCTCCCGTTCCATCACATCATGATGAGAATCTCCCGTTCCACCACATCATGAAGAGAATTTCCCGTTCCACCACATCACCATGAAACTCTCCCGTTCCACCTCATCACCATGAGAATCTCTGTTCCACCCCATCACAATAGAATTTCCGGTTCCACCTCATCACCATGAGAATCCCCCGTTCCACCACATCACCATGAGAATCTCCCGTTCCACCTCATCACCATGAGAATCTCCCGTTCCACCACATCACCATGAAACTCTCCCGTTCCACCACATCACCATGAGAATCTGCCATTCCACCACATCATGATGAGAATCTCCCATTCCACCTCATCACCATGAGAATCTCCCGTTCCACCACCTCACCATGAGAATCTCCCGTTCCACCACATCACCATGAAACTCTCCCGTTCCACCACATCACCATGAGAATCTCCCGTTCCACCACATCACCATGAGAATCTCCCGTTCCACCACATCATGATGAGAATCTCCCATTCCACCACATCACCATGAGAATCTCCCGTTCCACCACATCACCATGGGAATCTCCCGTTCCACCACATCACCATGAGAATCTCCGGTTCCACCACATCATGATGAGAATCTCCCGTTCCACCTCATCACCATGAGAATCTCCCATTCCACCTCATCACCATGAGAATCTCCCGTTCCACCACATCACCATGAAAATCTCCCGTTCCACCACATCACCTTGAGAATCTCCCATTCCATCACATCACCATGAGAATCTCCCGTTCCACCACATCATGATGAGAATCTCCCGTTCCACCTCATCACCATGAGAATCTCCCGTTCCACCTCATCACCATGAGAATCTCCCGTTCCACCTCATCACCATGAGAATCTCTGTTCCAACACATCATGATGAGAATTTCCCGTTCCACCACATCAACATGAAACTCTCCCGTTCCATCACATCACCATGAGAATCTCCCGTTCCACCACATCACCATGAGAATCTCCCGTTCCACCACATCACCATGAGAATCTCCCGTTCAACCTCATCACCATTAGAATCTCTGTTCCAACACATCATGATGAGAATTTCCCGTTCCACCACATCACCATGAAACTCTCCCGTTCCATCACATCACCATGAGAATCTCCCGTTCCACCTCATCACAATAGAATTTCCTGTTCCACCTCATCACCATGAGAATCCCCCGTTCCACCACATCACCATGAGAATCTCCCGTTCCACCACATCATGATGAGAATCTCCCGTTCCACCACATCACCATGAGAATCTCCCGTTCCATCACATCATGATGAGAATCTCCCGTTCCACCACATCATGATGAGAATTTCCCGTTCCACCACATCACCATGAAACTCTCCCGTTCCACCCCATCACCATGAGAATCTCTGTTCCACCCCATCACAATAGAATTTCCGGTTCCACCTCATCACCATGAGAATCCCCCGTTCCACCACATCACCATGAGAATCTCCCGTTCCACCACATCACCATGAGAATCTCCCGTTCCACCACATTATGATGAGAATGTCCCGTTCCACCTCATCACCATGAGAATCTCTGTTCCACCCCATAACAATAGAATTTCCTGTTCCACCTCATCACCATGAGAATCCCCCGTTCCACCACATCACCATGAGAATCTCCCGTTCCACCACATCATGATGAGAATCTCCCATTCCACCTCATCACCATGAGAATCTCCCGTTCCACCACATCACCATGAAAATCTCCCGTTCCACCACATCACCTTGAGAATCTCCCATTCCATCACATCACCATGAGAATCTCCCGTTCCACCACATCATGATGAGAATCTCCCGTTCCACCTCATCACCATGAGAATCTCCCGTTCCACCTCATCACCATGAGAATCTCCCGTTCCACCACATCACCATGAAAATCTCCCGTTCCATCACATCACCATGAGAATCTCCCGTTCCACCTCATCACAATAGAATTTCCTGTTCCACCTCATCACCATGAGAATCCCCCGTTCCACCACATCACCATGAGAATCTCCCGTTCCACCACATCATGATGAGAATCTCCCGTTCCACCACATCACCATGAGAATCTCCCGTTCCATCACATCATGATGAGAATCTCCCGTTCCACCACATCATGATGAGAATTTCCCGTTCCACCACATCACCATGAAACTCTCCCGTTCCACCTCATCACCATGAGAATCTCTGTTCCACCCCATCACAATAGAATTTCCGGTTCCACCTCATCACCATGAGAATCCCCCGTTCCACCACATCACCATGAGAATCTCCCGTTCCACCACATCACCATGAGAATCTCCCGTTCCACCACATTATGATGAGAATGTCCCGTTCCACCTCATCACCATGATAATCTCTGTTCCACCCCATCACAATAGAATTTCCCGTTCCACCACATCACCATGAGAATCTCCCGTTCCACCACATCATGATGAGAATTTCCCGTTCCACCACATCACCATGAAACTCTCCCGTTCCACCTCATCACCATGAGAATCTCTGTTCCACCCCATCACAATAGAATTTCCGGTTCCACCTCATCACCATGAGAATCCCCCGTTCCACCACATCACCATGAGAATCTCCCGTTCCACCACATCACCATGAGAATCTCCCGTTCCACCACATTATGATGAGAATGTCCCGTTCCACCTCATCACCATGATAATCTCTGTTCCACCCCATCACAATAGAATTTCCCGTTCCACCACATCACCATGAGAATCTCCCGTTCCACCACATCATGATGAGAATCTCCCATTCCACCTCATCACCATGAGAATCTCCCGTTCCACCACATCACCATGAAAATCTCCCGTTCCACCACATCACCTTGAGAATCTCCCATTCCATCACATCACCATGAAACTCTCCCGTTCCATCACATCACCATGAGAATCTCCCGTTCCACCACATCACCATGAGAATCTCCCATTCCACCACATCACCATGAGAATCTCCCGTTCAACCTCATCACCATTAGAATCTCTGTTCCAACACATCATGATGAGAATTTCCCGTTCCACCACATCACCATGAAACTCTCCCGTTCCATCACATCACCATGAGAATCTCCAGTTCCACCTCATCACAATAGAATTTCCTGTTCCACCTCATCACCATGAGAATCCCCCGTTCCACCACATCACCATGAGAATCTCCCGTTCCACCACATCATGATGAGAATCTCCCGTTCCACCACATCACCATGAGAATCTCCCGTTCCATCACATCATGATGAGAATCTCCCGTTCCACCACATCATGATGAGAATTTCCCGTTCCACCACATCACCATGAAACTCTCCCGTTCCACCTCATCACCATGAGAATCTCTGTTCCACCCCATCACAATAGAATTTCCGGTTCCACCTCATCACCATGAGAATCCCCCGTTCCACCACATCACCATGAGAATCTCCCGTTCCACCACATCACCATGAGAATCTCCCGTTCCACCAAATTATGATGAGAATGTCCCGTTCCACCTCATCACCATGAGAATCTCTGTTCCACCCCATCACAATAGAATTTCCTGTTCCACCTCATCACCATGAGAATCCCCCGTTCCACCACATCACCATGAGAATCTCCCGTTCCACCACATCATGATGAGAATCTCCCGTTCCACCACATCACCATGAGAATCTCCCGTACCATCACATCATGATGAGAATCTCCCGTTCCACCACATCATGACGAGAATTTCCCGTTCCACCACATCACCATGAAACTCTCCCGTTCCACCTCATCACCATGAGAATCCCCCGTTCCACCACATCACCATGAGAATCTCCCGTTCCACCTCATCATCAAGAGAATCTCCCGTTTCACCTCATCACCATGAGAATCTCCCGTTCCACCACATAACCATGAGAATCTCCCGTTCCACCACCTCACCATGACAATCTCCCGTTCCACCACATCACCATGAGAATCTCCCGTTCCATCACATCATGATGAGAATCTCCCGTTCCATCACATCATGATGAGAATCTCCCGTTCCACCACATCACCATGAGAATCTCCCGTTTCACCTCATCACCATGAGAATCTCCCGTTCCACCACATAACCATGAGAATCTCCCGTTCCACCACATCACCATGAGAATCTCCCGTTCCACCTCATCACCATGAGAATCTCCCGTTCCACCACATCACCATGAGAATCTCCCGTTCCACCACATCACCATGAGAATCTCCCGTTCCACCACATCACCATGAGAATCTCCCGTTCCACCACATAACCATGAGAATCTCCCGTTCCACCTCATCACCATGAGAATCTCCCGTTCCATCACATCACCATGAGAATCTCCCGTTCCACCACATCATGATGAGAATCTTTCGTTCCACCACATCACAATAGGAGTACTCCATTCTATCGCATCACCATGAAAATCTCCCGTTCCACCTCATCACCATGAGAATCTCCCGTTCCATCACATCACCATGAAACTCTCCCGTTCCATCACATCACCATGAAACTCTCCCGTTCCATCACATCACCATGAGAATCTCCCGTTCCATCACATCACCATGAGAATCTCCCGTTCCACCACATCATGATGAGAATCTCCCGTTCCACCACATCATGATGAGAATCTTTCGTTCCACCACATCACAATAGGAGTACTCCATTCTATCGCATCACCATGAAAATCTCCCGTTCCACCTCATCACCATGAGAATCTCCCGTTCCACCACATCACCATGAGAATCTCCCGTTCCATCACATCATGATGAGAATCTCCCGTTCCACCACATCACCATGAGAATCTCCCGTTCCATCACATCATGATGAGAATCTCCCGTTCCACCACATCATGATGAGAATCTCCCGTTCCACCACATCACAATAGGAGTACTGCATTCTATCGCATCACCATGAAACTCTCCCGTTCCAACACATCACCTTGAAAATCTCCCGTTCCACCTCATCACCATGAGAATCTCCCGTTCAACCTCATCACCATTAGAATCTCTGTTCCAACACATCATGATGAGAATCTCATGTTCCACCTCATCACCATGAGAAATTCCCATTTCACCACATCACCATGAGAATCTCTGTTCCACCACATAACCATGAAACTCTCCCGTTCCACCACATCACCATGAGAATCTCCCGTTCCACTTCATCACCATGAGAATCTCCCGTTCCACCACATCACCATGAGAATCTCCCTTTCCAACACATCATGATGAGAATCTCCTGTTCCACGTCATCACCATGAGAATCTCCCGTTCCACCACATCACCATGAAACTCTCCCGTTCCACCACATCACCATGAGAATCTCCCGCTCCACCACATCATGATGAGAATCTCCCGTTCCACCACACCATGATGTGAATCTCCCGCTCCACCACATCATGATGAGAATCTCCCGTTCCACCACACCATGATGAGAATCTCCCGTTCCACCACACCATGACGAGAATCTCCCGCTCCACCACATCATGATGAGAATCTCCCGTTCCACCACACCATGATGAGAATCTCCCGTTCCACCACATCACCATTAAACTTTCCCGTTCCACCACATCACCATGAGAATCTGCCATTCCACCACATCATGATGAGAATCTCCCGTTCCACCACATCATGATGAGAATCTCCTGTTCCACCACATCACCATGAAACTCTCCCGTTCCACCACATCACCATGAGAATCTCCCGTTCCACCACATCACCATGAGAATCTCCCGTTCCACCACATCACCATGAAACTCTCCCGTTCCACCACATCATGATGAGAATCTCCTGTTCCACTTTATCACCTTGAGAATCTCCCGTTCCACCACATCACCATGAGAATCTACCATTCCACCACATCATGATGAGAATCTCCCATTCCACCACATCATGACGAGAATCTCCCATTCCACCACATCACCATGAGAATCTCCCGTTCCACCACATCACCATGAGAATCTCCCGTTCCATCACATCATGATGAGAATCTCCCGTTCCACCACATCACCATGAGAATCTGCCATTCCACCACATCATGATGAGAATCTCCCGTTCCACCACATCACCATGAGAATCTCCCGTTCCACCACATCATGATGAGAATCTCCTGTTCCACTTTATCACCTTGAGAATCTCCCGTTCCACCACATCACCATGAGAATCTACCATTCCACCACATCATGATGAGAATCTCCCATTCCACCACATCATGACGAGAATCTCCCATTCCACCACATCACCATGAGAATCTCCCGTTCCACCACATCACCATGAGAATCTCCCGTTCCATCACATCATGATGAGAATCTCCCGTTCCACCACATCATGATGAGAATCTCCCGTTCCACCACACCATGATGAGAATCTCCCGCTCCACCACATCATGATGAGAATCTCCCGTTCCACCACACCATGATGAGAATCTCCCGTTCCACCACACCATGATGAGAATCTCCCGCTCCACCACATCATGATGAGAATCTCCCGTTCCACCACACCATGATGAGAATCTCCCGTTCCACCACATCACCATGAAACTTTCCCGTTCCACCACATCACCATGAGAATCTGCCATTCCACCACATCATGATGAGAATCTCCCGTTCCACCACATCATGATGAGAATCTCCTGTTCCACCACATCACCATGAAACTCTCCCGTTCCACCACATCACCATGAGAATCTCCCGTTCCACCACATCACCATGAGAATCTCCCGTTCCACCACATCACCATGAAACTCTCCCGTTCCACCACATCACCATGAGAATCTGCCATTCCACCACATCATGATGAGAATCTCCCGTTCCACCACATCATGATGAGAATCTCCTGTTCCACTTTATCACCTTGAGAATCTCCCGTTCCACCACATCACCATGAAACTCTCCCGTTCCACCACATCACCATGAGAATCTGCCATTCCACCACATCATGATGAGAATCTCCCATTCCACCACATCATGACGAGAATCTCCCATTCCACCACATCACCATGAGAATCTCCCGTTCCACCACATCACCATGAGAATCTCCCGTTCCATCACATCATGATGAGAATCTCCCGTTCCACCACATCACCATGACAATATCCCGTTCCACCACATCATGATGAGAATCTCCCATTCCACCTCATCATGATGAGAATCTCCCGTTCCAACTCATCACCATGAGAATCTCCCGTTCCACCACATCACCATGAGAATCTACCGTTCCACCACATCATGATGAGAATCTCCCATTCCACCACATCACCATGAGAATCTCCCGTTCCACCACCTCACCACGAGAATCTCCCGTTCCACCACATCACCATGAAACTCTCCCGTTCCACCACATCACCATGAGAATCTCCCGTTCCATCACATCATGATGAGAATCTCCCGTTCCACCACATCACCATGAGAATCTCCCGTTCCATCACATCATGATGAGAATCTCCTGTTCAACCTCATCACCATGAAACTCTCCCGTTCCACCACATCACCATGAAAATCTCCCGTTCCACCTCATCACCATGAGAATCCCTATTCCACCTAATCATGATGAGAATCTCCCGTTCCAACTCATCACCATGAGAATCTCCCGTTCCACCTCATCACCATGAGAATCTCCCGTTCCACCACATCACCATGAGAATCTCCCGGTCCAACTCATCACCATTAGAATCTCTGTTCCACCACATCATGATGAGAATCTCCTGTTCCACCTCATCACCATGAGAACCTCCCGTTCCACCTTATCACCATGAGAATCTCCCGTTCCACCACATCACCATGAAACTCTCCCGTTCCACCACATCACCATGAGAATCTGCCGTTCCACCACATCATGATGAGAATCTCCCGTTCCACCTCATCACCATGAGAATCTCCCGTTCCACCTCATCACCATGAGAATCTCTGTTCCACCACATCACCATGAAACTTTCCCGTTCCACCACATCACCATGAGAATCTCCCGTTCCACCTCATCACCATGAGAATCTCCCGTTCCACCTCATCACCATGAGAATCTCCCGTTCCACCTCATCACCATGAGAATCTCCCGTTCCACCACATCACCATGAGAATCTCCCGTTCCACCACATCATGATGAGAATCTCCCATTCCACCACATCACCATGAGAATCTCCCGTTCCACCACATCACCATGAGAATCTCCCGTTCCACCTCATCACCATGAGAATCTCCCGTTCCACCACATCACCATGAAACTCTCCCGTTCCATCACATCACCATGAGAATCTCCCGTTCCACCACATCACCATGAAACTCTCCCGTTCCATCACATCACCATGAGAATCTCCCGTTCCGTCACATCACCATGAGAATCTCCCGTTCCATCACATCACCATGAAACTCTCCCGTTCCATCACATCACCATGAAACTCTCCCGTTCCATCACATCATGATGAGAATCTCCCGTTCCATCACATCACCATGAAACTCTCCCGTTCCACCACATCACCATGAAACTCTCCCGTTCCACCACCTCACCACGAGAATCTCCCGTTCCACCACATCACCATGAAACTCTCCCGTTCCACCACATCACCATGAGAATCTCCTGTTCCACCACATCATGATGAGAATCTCCCATTCCACCACATCACCATGAGAATCTCCCGTTCCACCACATCATGATGAGAATCTCCCGTTCCACCTCATCACCATGAGAATCTCCCGTTCCACCTCATCACCATGAGGATCTCCCGTTCCACCACATCACCATGAGAATCTCTTTTCCACCACATCACCATGAAACTCTCCCGTTCCACCTCATCACCATGAGAATCTCCCGTGCTGCCCCATCACGATGAGAATTTCCCGTTCCACCTCATCACCATGAGAATCTGCCGTTACACCACATCACCATGAAACTCTCCCGTTCCACCACATCACCATGAGAATCTCCCGTTCCACCTCATCACCATGAGAATCTCCCGTTCCACCTCATCGCCATGAGAATCTCCCATTCCACCTCATCACCATGAGAATCTCCCGTTCCACCACATCACCATGAGAATCTCCCGTTCCACCACATCATGATGAGAATCTCCCATTCCACCACATCACCATGAGAATCTCCCGTTCCACCACATCACCATGAGAATCTCCCGTTCCACCTCATCACCATGAGAATCTCCCGTTCCACCTCATCACCATGAGAATCTCCCGTTCCACCACATCACCATGAGAATCTCCCGTTCCACCACATCACCATGAAAATCTCCCGTTCCATCACATCATGATGAGAATCTCCCGTTCCATCACATCACCATGAAAATCTCCCGTTCCATCACATCACCATAAGAATCTCCCGTTCCACCACATCACCATGAGAATCTCCCGTTCCATCACATCACCATGAGAATCTCCCGTTCCACCACATCATGATGAGAATCTCCCGTTCCATCACATCACCATGAAAATCTCCCGTTCCATCACATCACCATAAGAATCTCCCGTTCCACCACATCACCATGAGAATCTCCCGTTCCATCACATCATGATGAGAATCTCCCGTTCCACCACATAATGATGAGAATCTCCCATTCCACCACATCACCATAAGAATCTCCCGTTCCACCTCATCACCATGAGAATCTCCCGTTCCACCTCATCACCATGAGAATCCCTATTCCACCACATCACCATGAAAATCTCCCGTTCCACCACATCACCATGAGAATCTCCCGTTCCACCTCATCACCATGAGAATCTCCCGTTCCACCACATTACCATGAGAATCTCCCGTTCCACCACATCATGATGAGAATCTCCTGTTCCACCACATCACCATGAAACTCTCCCGTTCCAGCTCATCACCATGAGAATCTCCCGTTCCACCACATCACCATGAGAATCTCCCTTTCCACCACATCACCATGAGAATCTCCCGTTCCACCTCATCACCATGAGAATCTCCCGTTCCACCACATCACCATGAAACTCTCCCGTTCCACCACATCACCATGAGAATCTCCCGTTCCACCACATCACGATGAGAATCTCCCGTTCCACCTCATCACCATGAGAATCTCCCATCCCACCTCATCATGATGAGAATCTCCCGTTCCAACTCATCACCATGAGAATCTCCCGTTCCACCTCATCACCATGAGAATCTCCCGTTCCACCACATCACCATGAGAATCTCCCGTTGCAACTCATCACCATTAGAATCTCTGTTCCACCACATCATGATGAGAATCTCCTGTTCCACCTCATCACCATGAGAACCTCCCGTTCCACCTCATCACCATGAGAATCTCCCGTTCCACCACATCACCATGAAACTCTCCCGTTCCACCACATCACCATGAGAATCTCCCGTTCCACCACATCATGATGAGAATCTCCTGTTCCACCACATCACCATGAAACTCTCCCGTTCCACCACATCACCATGAGAATCTGCCATTCCACCACATCATGATGAGAATCTCCCGTTCCACCACATCACCATGAAACTCTCCCGTTCCACCACATTACCATGAGAATCTCCCGTTCCACCACATCATGATGAGAATCTCCTGTTCCACCACATCACCATGAAACTCTCCCGTTCCACCACATCACCATGAGAATCTGCCATTCCACGACATCATGATGAGAATCTCCCGTTCCACCACATCACCATGAAACTCTCCCGTTCCACCACATCACCATGAGAATCTCCCGTTCCACCACATCACCATGAAACTCTCCCGTTCCACCACATCACCATGAGAATCTGCCATTCCACCACATCATGATGAGAATCTCCCGTTCCACCACATCATGATGAGAATCTCCAGTTCCACGTTATCACCATGAGAATCTCCCGTTCCAACTCATCACCATGAGAATCTCCCGTTCCACCTCATCACCATGAGAATCTCCCGTTCCACCACATCACCATGAGAATCTCCCGGTCCAACTCATCACCATTAGAATCTCTGTTCCACCACATCATGATGAGAATCTCCCGTTCCAACTCATCACCATGAGAATCTCCCGTTCCACCTCATCACCATGAGAACCTCCCGTTCCACCTTATCACCATGAGAATCTCCCGTTCCACCACATCACCATGAAACTCTCCCGTTCCACCACATCACCATGAGAATCTGCCGTTCCACCACATCATGATGAGAATCTCCCGTTCCACCTCATCACCATGAGAATCTCCCGTTCCACCTCATCACCATGAGAATCTCTGTTCCACCACATCACCATGAAACTTTCCCGTTCCACCACATCACCATGAGAATCTCCCGTTCCACCTCATCACCATGAGAATCTCCCGTTCCACCTCATCACCATGAGAATCTCCCGTTCCACCTCATCACCATGAGAATCTCCCGTTCCATCACATCACCATGAGAATCTCCCGTTCCACCACATCATGATGAGAATCTCCCATTCCACCACATCACCATGAGAATCTCCCGTTCCACCACATCACCATGAGAATCTCCCGTTCCACCTCATCACCATGAGAATCTCCCGTTCCACCACATCACCATGAAACTCTCCCGTTCCATCACATCACCATGAGAATCTCCCGTTCCACCACATCACCATGAAACTCTCCCGTTCCATCACATCACCATGAGAATCTCCCGTTCCGTCACATCACCATGAGAATCTCCCGTTCCATCACATCACCATGAAACTCTCCCGTTCCATCACATCACCATGAAACTCTCCCGTTCCATCACATCATGATGAGAATCTCCCGTTCCATCACATCACCATGAAACTCTCCCGTTCCACCACATCACCATGAAACTCTCCCGTTCCACCACCTCACCACGAGAATCTCCCGTTCCACCACATCACCATGAAACTCTCCCGTTCCACCACATCACCATGAGAATCTCCTGTTCCACCACATCATGATGAGAATCTCCCATTCCACCACATCACCATGAGAATCTCCCGTTCCACCACATCATGATGAGAATCTCCCGTTCCACCTCATCACCATGAGAATCTCCCGTTCCACCTCATCACCATGAGGATCTCCCGTTCCACCACATCACCATGAGAATCTCTTTTCCACCACATCACCATGAAACTCTCCCGTTCCACCTCATCACCATGAGAATCTCCCGTGCTGCCCCATCACGATGAGAATTTCCCGTTCCACCTCATCACCATGAGAATCTGCCGTTACACCACATCACCATGAAACTCTCCCGTTCCACCACATCACCATGAGAATCTCCCGTTCCACCTCATCACCATGAGAATCTCCCGTTCCACCTCATCGCCATGAGAATCTCCCATTCCACCTCATCACCATGAGAATCTCCCGTTCCACCACATCACCATGAGAATCTCCCGTTCCACCACATCATGATGAGAATCTCCCATTCCACCACATCACCATGAGAATCTCCCGTTCCACCACATCACCATGAGAATCTCCCGTTCCACCTCATCACCATGAGAATCTCCCGTTCCACCTCATCACCATGAGAATCTCCCGTTCCACCACATCACCATGAGAATCTCCCGTTCCACCACATCACCATGAAAATCTCCCGTTCCATCACATCATGATGAGAATCTCCCGTTCCATCACATCACCATGAAAATCTCCCGTTCCATCACATCACCATAAGAATCTCCCGTTCCACCACATCACCATGAGAATCTCCCGTTCCATCACATCACCATGAGAATCTCCCGTTCCACCACATCATGATGAGAATCTCCCGTTCCATCACATCACCATGAAAATCTCCCGTTCCATCACATCACCATAAGAATCTCCCGTTCCACCACATCACCATGAGAATCTCCCGTTCCATCACATCATGATGAGAATCTCCCGTTCCACCACATAATGATGAGAATCTCCCATTCCACCACATCACCATAAGAATCTCCCGTTCCACCTCATCACCATGAGAATCTCCCGTTCCACCTCATCACCATGAGAATCCCTATTCCACCACATCACCATGAAAATCTCCCGTTCCACCACATCACCATGAGAATCTCCCGTTCCACCTCATCACCATGAGAATCTCCCGTTCCACCACATTACCATGAGAATCTCCCGTTCCACCACATCATGATGAGAATCTCCTGTTCCACCACATCACCATGAAACTCTCCCGTTCCAGCTCATCACCATGAGAATCTCCCGTTCCACCACATCACCATGAGAATCTCCCTTTCCACCACATCACCATGAGAATCTCCCGTTCCACCTCATCACCATGAGAATCTCCCGTTCCACCACATCACCATGAAACTCTCCCGTTCCACCACATCACCATGAGAATCTCCCGTTCCACCACATCACGATGAGAATCTCCCGTTCCACCTCATCACCATGAGAATCTCCCATCCCACCTCATCATGATGAGAATCTCCCGTTCCAACTCATCACCATGAGAATCTCCCGTTCCACCTCATCACCATGAGAATCTCCCGTTCCACCACATCACCATGAGAATCTCCCGTTGCAACTCATCACCATTTGAATCTCTGTTCCACCACATCATGATGAGAATCTCCTGTTCCACCTCATCACCATGAGAACCTCCCGTTCCACCTCATCACCATGAGAATCTCCCGTTCCACCACATCACCATGAAACTCTCCCGTTCCACCACATCACCATGAGAATCTCCCGTTCCACCACATCATGATGAGAATCTCCTGTTCCACCACATCACCATGAAACTCTCCCGTTCCACCACATCACCATGAGAATCTGCCATTCCACCACATCATGATGAGAATCTCCCGTTCCACCACATCACCATGAAACTCTCCCGTTCCACCACATTACCATGAGAATCTCCCGTTCCACCACATCATGATGAGAATCTCCTGTTCCACCACATCACCATGAAACTCTCCCGTTCCACCACATCACCATGAGAATCTGCCATTCCACGACATCATGATGAGAATCTCCCGTTCCACCACATCACCATGAAACTCTCCCGTTCCACCACATCACCATGAGAATCTCCCGTTCCACCACATCACCATGAAACTCTCCCGTTCCACCACATCACCATGAGAATCTGCCATTCCACCACATCATGATGAGAATCTCCCGTTCCACCACATCATGATGAGAATCTCCAGTTCCACGTTATCACCATGAGAATCTCCCGTTCCACCACATCACCATGAAACTCTCCCATTCCACCACATCACCATGAGAATCTCCCGTTCCACCTCATCACCATGAAACTCTCCCGTTCCACCACATCACCATGAGAATCTCCCGTTCCACCTCATCACCATGAGAATCTCCCGTTCCACCACATCACCATGAAACTCTCCCGTTCCACCTCATCACCATGAGAATCTCCCCTTCCACCTCATCACCATGAGAATCTCCCGTTCCACCACATCATGATGAGAATCTCCTGTTCCACGTTATCACCATGAGAATCTCCCGTTCCACCACATCACCATGAAAATCTCCCGTTCCACCACATCACCATGAGAATCTCCCGTTCCACCTCATCACCATGAAAATCTCCCGTTCCACCACATCACCATGAGAATCTCCCGTTCCACCACATCACCATGAAAATCTCCCGTTCCACCACATCACCATGAGAATCTCCCGTTCCATCACATCATGATGAGAATCTCCCGTTCCACCACATCACCATGAGAATCTCCCGTTCCATCACATCATGATGAGAATCTCCCGTTCCACCTCATCACCATGAGAATCTCCCGTTCCACCACATCACCATGAGAATCTCCCGTTCCACCACATCACCATGAGAATCTCCCGTTCCACCACATCACCATGAGAATCTCCCGTTCCACATCATCACCATGAGAATCTCCCGTTCCACCACATAATGATGAGAATCTCCTGTTCCATCACATCACCATGAAACTCTCCCGTTCCACCACATCACCATGAGAATCTCCCGTTCCACCACATCATGATGAGAATCTCCTGTTCCACGTTATCACCATGAGAATCTCCCGTTCCACCACATCACCATGAAAATCTCCCGTTCCACCACATCACCATGAGAATCTCCCGTTCCACCTCATCACCATGAAAATCTCCCGTTCCACCACATCACCATGAGAATCTCCCGTTCCACCACATCACCATGAAAATCTCCCGTTCCACCACATCACCATGAGAATCTCCCGTTCCATCACATCATGATGAGAATCTCCCGTTCCACCACATCACCATGAGAATCTCCCGTTCCATCACATCATGATGAGAATCTCCCGTTCCACCTCATCACCATGAGAATCTCCCGTTCCACCACATCACCATGAGAATCTCCCGTTCCACCACATCACCATGAGAATCTCCCGTTCCACCACATCACCATGAGAATCTCCCGTTCCACATCATCACCATGAGAATCTCCCGTTCCACCACATCACCATGAGAATCTCCCGTTCCACCTCATCACCATGAGAATATCCCGTTCCACCTCATCACCATGAGAATCTCCCGTTCCACCTCATCACCATGAGAATGTCCCGTTCCACCTCAACACCATGAGAATCCCTATTCCACCACATCACCATGAAAATCTCCCGTTCCACCTCATCACCATGAGAATCTCCCGTTCCACCACATAATGATGAGAATCTCCTGTTCCATCACATCACCATGAAACTCTCCCGTTCCACCACATCACCATGAGAATCTCCCGTTCCACCACATCATGATGAGAATCTCCTGTTCCACGTTATCACCATGAGAATCTCCCGTTCCACCACATCACCATGAAACTCTCCCGTTCCACCTCATCACCATGAGAATCTCCCGTTCCACCACATCATGATGAGAATCTCCCGTTCCACCACATCACCATGAAAATCTCCCGTTCCACCACATCACCATGAGAATCTCCCGTTCCACCTCATCACCATGAAAATCTCCCGTTCCACCACATCACCATGAGAATCTCCCGTTCCACCACATCACCATGAAAATCCCCCGTTCCACCACATCACCATGAGAATCTCCCGTTCCATCACATCATGATGAGAATCTCCCGTTCCACCACATCACCATGAGAATCTCCCGTTCCATCACATCATGATGAGAATCTCCCGTTCCACCACATCATGATTAGAATCTCCCATTCCACCACATCACCATAAGAATCTCCCGTTCCACCTCATCATGATGAGAATCTCCCGTTCCATCACATCACCATGAGAATCTCCCGTTCCACCTCATCACCATGAGAATCTCTGTTCCACCACATCACCATGAGAATCTCCCGTTCCACCACATCACCATGAGAATCTCTGTTCCACCACATCACCATGAAACTCTCCCGTTCCATCACATCACCATGAGAATCTCCCGTTCCACCACATCACCATGAGAATCTCCCGTTCCACCACATCATGATGAGAATCTCCTGTTCCACCACATCACCATGAAACTCTCCCGTTCCACCACATCACCATGAGAATCTCCCGTTCCACCACATCATGATGAGAATCTCCTGTTCCACGTTATCACCATGAGAATCTCCCGTTCCACCACATCACCATGAAACTCTCCCGTTCCACCACATCACCATGAGAATCTCCCGTTCCACCACATCATGATGAGAATCTCCCGTTCCAGCACATCACCATGAGAATCTGCCATTCCACCACATCATGATGAGAATCTCCCATTCCACCACATCACCATGAAAATCTCCCCATTCCACCACATCACCATGAGAATCTCCCGTTCCACCACCTCACCACGAAAATCTCCCGTTCCATCACATCACCATGAGAATCTCCCGTTCCATCACATCATGATGAGAATCTCCCGTTCCACCACATCATGATGAGAATCTCCCATTCCACCACATCACCATAAGAATCTCCCGTTCCACCACATCACCATGAGAATCTCCCATTCCACCACATCACCATGAAACTCTCCCGTTCCACCACATCACCATGAGAATCTCCCGTTCCATCACATCATGATGAGAATCTCACGTTCCACCACATCACCATGAGAATCTCCCGTTCCATCACATCATGATGAGAATCTCCCGTTCCACCACATCATGATGAGAATCTCCCATTCCACCACATCACCATAAGAATCTCCCGTTCCACCACATCACCATGAGAATCTCCCGTTCCACCTCATCACCATGAGAATCTCCCGTTCCACATCATCACCATGAGAATCTCCCGTTCCACCACATCACCATGAGAATCTCCCGTTCCACCTCATCACCATTAGAATCTCCCGTTCCACCTCATCACCATGAGAATCTCCCGTTCCACCTCATCACCATGAGAATGTCCCGTTCCACCTCAACACCATGAGAATCCCTATTCCACCACATCACCATGAAAATCTCCCGTTCCACCTCATCACCATGAGAATCTCCCATTCCACCTCATCATGATGAGAATCTCCCGTTCCAACTCATCACCATGAGAATCTCCCGTTCCACCTCATCACCTTGATAATCTCCTGTTCCACCACATCATGATGAGAATCTCCCGTTCCACCACATCACCATGAGAATCTCCCGTTCCATCACATCATGATGAGAATCTCCCGTTCCACCACATCATGATGATAATCTCCCGTTCCACCACATCATGATGAGAATCTCCCGTTCCACCACATCACCTTGAGAATCTCCCGTTCCACCACATCATGATGAGAATCTCCCGTTCCACCACATCACCATGAGAATCTCCCGTTCCATCACATCATGATGAGAATCTCCCGTTCCACCACATCATGATGAGAATCTCCCGTTCCACCTCATCACCATGAGAATCTCCCATTCCACCTCATCATGATGAGAATCTCCCGTTCCACCTCATCACCATGAGAATCTCCCGTTCCACCACATCACCATGAAACTCTCCCGTTCCACCACATCACCATGAGAATCTCCCGTTCCACCACATCATGATGAGAATCTCCCGTTCCACCACATCACCATGAGAATCTGCCATTCCACCACATCATGATGAGAATCTCCCATTCCACCACATCACCATAAGAATCTCCCGTTCCACCACATCACCATGAGAATCTCCCGTTCCACCACATCACCATGAAACTCTCCCGTTCCACCACATCACCATAAGAATCTCCCGTTCCACCTCATCATGATGAGAATCTCCCGTTCCATCACATCACCATGAGAATCTCCCGTTCCACCTCATCACCATGAGAATCTCTGTTCCACCACATCACCATGAGAATCTCCCGTTCCACCACATCACCATGAGAATCTCTGTTCCACCACATCACCATGAAACTCTCCCGTTCCACCTCATCACCATGAGAATCTCTGTTCCACCACATCACCATGAGAATCTCCCGTTCCACCACATCACCATGAGAATCTCCCGTTCCACCACATCACCATGAAACTCTCCCGTTCCACCACATCACCATGAGAATCTCCCGTTCCACCACATCATGATGAGAATCTCCCGTTCCACCACATCACCATGAGAATCTGCCATTCCACCACATCATGATGAGAATCTCCCATTCCACCACATCACCATAAGAATCTCCCGTTCCACCACATCACCATGAGAATCTCCCGTTCCACCACATCACCATGAAACTCTCCCGTTCCACCACATCACCATGAGAATCTCCCGTTCCATCACATCATGATGAGAATCTCCCGTTCCACCACATCACCATGAGAATCTCCCGTTCCATCACATCATGATGAGAATCTCCCGTTCCACCACATCATGATGAGAATCTCCCATTCCACCACATCACCATAAGAATCTCCCGTTCCACCACATCACCATGAGAATCTCCCATTCCACCTCATCACCATGAGAATCTCCCGTTCCACATCATCACCATGAGAATCTCCCGTTCCACCACATCACCATGAGAATCTCCCGTTCCACCTCATCACCATGAGAATCTCCCGTTCCACCTCATCACCATGAGAATCTCCCGTTCCACCACATCACCATGAGAATCTCCCGTTCCAACTCATCACCATTAGAATCTCTGTTCCACCACATCATGATGAGAATCTCCTGTTCCACCTCATCACCATGAGAACCTCCCGTTCCACCACATCACCATGAAACTCTCCCGTTCCACCACATCATGATGAGAATCTCCCATTCCACCACATCACCATGAAAATCCCCCGTTCCACCACATCACCATGAGAATCTCCCGTTCCATCACATCATGATGAGAATCTCCCGTTCCACCACATCACCATGAGAATCTCCCGTTCCATCACATCATGATGAGAATCTCCCGTTCCACCACATCATGATGAGAATCTCCCATTCCACCACATCACCATAAGAATCTCCCGTTCCACCACATCACCATGAGAATCTCCCGTTCCATCACATCACCATGAGAATCTCCCATTCCACCACATCACCATGAGAATCTCCCATTCCACCACATCACCATGAAAATCCCCCGTTCCACCACATCACCATGAGAATCTCCCGTTCCATCACATCATGATGAGAATCTCCCGTTCCACCACATCACCATGAGAATCTCCCGTTCCATCACATCATGATGAGAATCTCCCGTTCCACCACATCATGATGAGAATCTCCCTTTCCACCACATCACCATAAGAATCTCCCGTTCCACCACATCACCATGAGAATCTCCCGTTCCACCACATCACCATAAGAATCTCCCGTTCCACCACATCACCATGAGAATCTCCCGTTCCACCTCATCACCATGAGAATCTCCCGTTCCACCTCATCACCATGAGAATCTCCCGTTCCACCACATCACCATGAGAATCTCCCGTTCCACCTCATCACCATGAGAATCTCCCGTTCCACCTCATCACCATGAGAATCTCCCGTTCCACCTCATCACCATGAGAATCTCCCGTTCCACCTCAACACCATGAGAATCCCTATTCCACCACATCACCATGAAAATCTCCCGTTCCACCTCATCATGAAGAGAATCTCCCGTTCCATCACATCACCATGAGAATCTCCCGTTCCACCACATCATGATGAGAATCTCCCGTTCCACCACATCACCATGAGAATCTCCCGTTCCATCACATCATGATGAGAATCTCCCGTTCCACCACATCATGATGAGAATCTCCCGTTCCACCTCATCACCATGAGAATCTCCCGTTCCACCTCATCACCATGAGAATCTCCCGTTCCACCACATCACCATGAGAATCTCCCGTTCCACCTCATCACCATGAGAATCTCCCGTTCCACCTCATCACCATGAGAATCTCCCGTTCCACCTCATCACCATGAGAATCTCCCGTTCCACCACATCACCATGAGAATCTCCCGTTCCAACTCATCACCATTAGAATCTCTGTTCCACCACATCATGATGAGAATCTCCTGTTCCACCTCATCACCATGAGAACCTCCCGTTCCACCTCATCACCATGAGAATCTCCCGTTCCACCACATCACCATGAAACTCTCCCGTTCCACCACATCACCATGAGAATCTCCCGTTCCACCACATCATGATGAGAATCTCCCATTCCACCACATCACCATGAAAATCTCCCGTTCCACCACATCACCATGAGAATCTCCCGTTCCATCACATCATGATGAGAATCTCCCGTTCCACCACATCACCATGAGAATCTCCCGTTCCATCACATCATGATGAGAATCTCCCGTTCCACCACATCATGATGAGAATCTCCCATTCCACCACATCACCATAAGAATCTCCCGTTCCACCACATCACCATGAGAATCTCCCGTTCCATCACATCACCATGAGAATCTCCCGTTCCATCACATCACCATGAAACTCTCCCGTTCCATCACATCACCATGAGAATCTCCCGTTCCACCACATGACCATGAGAATCTCCCGTTCCACCACATCATGATGAGAATCTCCTGTTCCACCACATCACCATGAAACTCTCCCGTTCCACCACATCACCATGAGAATCTCCCATTCCATCACATCACCATTAGAATCTCCTGTTCCACGTTATCACCATGAGAATCTCCCGTTCCACCACATCATGATGAGAATCTCCTGTTCCACGTTATCACCATGAGAATCTCCCGTTCCACCACATCACCATGAAACTCTCCCGTTCCACCACATCACCATGAGAATCTCCCGTTCCACCACATCACCATGAGAATCTGCCATTCCACCACATCATGATGAGAATCTCCCATTCCACCACATCACCATGAAAATCTCCCGTACCACCACATCACCATGAGAATCTCCCGTTCCACCACCTCATGATGAGAATCTCCCGTTCCACCACATCATGATGAGAATCTCCCATTCCACCACATCACCATAAGAATCTCCCGTTCCACCACATCACCATGAGAATCTCCCGTTCCATCACATCACCATGAGAATCTCCCGTTCCACCACATCACCATGAGAATCTCTGTTCCACCACATCACCATGAAACTCTCCCGTTCCATCACATCACCATGAGAATCTCCCATTCCACCACATGACCATGAGAATCTCCCGTTCCACCACATCATGATGAGAATGTCCTGTTCCACCACATCACCATGAAACTCTCCCGTTCCACCACATCACCATGAGAATCTCCCATTCCATCACATCACCATGAGAATCTCCTGTTCCACGTTATCACCATGAGAATCTCCCGTTCCACCACATCATGATGAGAATCTCCTGTTCCACGTTATCACCATGAGAATCTCCCGTTCCACCACATCACCATGAAACTCTCCCGTTCCACCACATCACCATGAGAATCTCCCGTTCCACCACATCATGATGAGAATCTCCCGTTCCACCACATCACCATGAGAATCTGCCATTCCACCACATCATGATGAGAATCTCCCATTCCACCACATCACCATGAAAATCTCCCGTTCCACCACATCACCATGAGAATCTCCCGTTCCACCACCTCACCACGAAAATCTCCCGTTCCATCACATCACCATGAGAATCTCCCGTTCCATCACATCATGATGAGAATCTCCCATTCCACCACATCAGCATAAGAATCTCCCGTTCCATCACATCACCATGAGAATCTCCCATTCCACCACATCACCATCAAACTCTCCCGTTCCACCACATCACCATGAGAATCTCCCGTTCCATCACATCATGATGAGAATCTCCCGTTCCACCACATCACCATGAGAATCTCCCGTTCCATCACATCATGATGAGAATCTCCCATTCCACCACATCACCATAAGAATCTCCCGTTCCACCACATCACCATGAGAATCTCCCGTTCCACCTCATCACCATGAGAATCTCCCGTTCCACCTCATCACCATGAGAATCTCCCGTTCCACCACATCACCATGAAAATCTCCCGTTCCACCTCATCACCATGAGAATCTCCCATTCCACCTCATCATGATGAGAATCTCCCGTTCCAACTCATCACCATGAGAATCTCCCGTTCCACCTCATCACCATGAGAATCTCCCGTTCCACCACATCACCATGAGAATCTCCCGTTCCAACTCATCACCATTAGAATCTCTGTTCCACCACATCATGATGAGAATCTCCTGTTCCACCTCATCACCATGAGAACCTCCCGTTCCACCTCATCACCATGAGAATCTCCCGTTCCACCACATCACCATGAAACTCTCCCATTCCACCACATCACCATGAGAATCTCCCGTTCCACCACATCATGATGAGAATCTCCCGTTCCACCACATCACCATGAGAATCTCCCGTTCCATCACATCATGATGACAATCTCCCGTTCCATCACATCATGATGAGAATCTCCCGTTCCACCACATCATGATGAGAATCTCCCATTTCACCACATCACCATGAAAATCTCCCGTTCCATCACATCATGATGTGAATCTCCCGTTCCATCACATCATGATGAGAATCTCCCGTTCCATCACATCATGATGAGAATCTCCCGTTCCATCACATCATGATGAGAATCTCCCGCTCCACCACATCACCATGAGAATCTCCCGTTCCATCACATCATGATGAGAATCTCCTGTTCCACGTTATCACCATGAGAATCTCCCGTTCCACCACATCACCATGAAACTCTCCCGTTCTACCACATCACCATGAGAATCTCCCGTTCCACCACATCATGATGAGAATCTCCCGTTCCACCACATCACCATGAAACTCTCCCGTTCCATCACATCACCATGAGAATCTCCCGTTCCACCACATCACCATGAGAATCTCCCGTTCCACCACATCATGATGAGAATCTCCTGTTCCACCACATCACCATGAAACTCTCCCGTTCCACCACATCACCATGAGAATCTCCCGTTCCACCACATCATGATGAGAATCTCCTGTTCCACGTTATCACCATGAGAATCTCCCGTTCCACCACATCACCATGAAACTCTCCCGTTCCACCACATCACCATGAGAATCTCCCGTTCCACCACATCATGATGAGAATCTCCCGTTCCACCACATCACCATGAGAATTTCCTGTTCCACCTCATCACCATGAGAATCTCCCGTTCCACCTCATCATGATGAGAATCTCCCGTTCCACCACATCATGATGAGAATCTCCCATTCCACCACATCACCATGAAAATCTCCCGTTCCACCACATCACCATGAGAATCTCCCGTTCCATCACATCATGATGAGAATCTCCCATTCCACCACATCACCATGAGAATCTCCCATTCCACCACATCACCATCAAACTCTCCCGTTCCACCACCTCACCACGAAAATCTCCCGTTCCATCACATCACCATGAGAATCTCCCGTTCCATGACATCATGATGAGAATCTCCCGTTCCACCACATCATGATGAGAATCTCCCATTCCACCACATCACCATGAAAATCTCCCGTTCCACCACATCACCATCAAACTCTCCCGTTCCACCACCTCACCACGAAAATCTCCCGTTCCATCACATCACCATGAGAATCTCCCGTTCCATGACATCATGATGAGAATCTCCCGTTCCACCACATCATGATTAGAATCTCCCGTTCCACCACATCACCATGAGAATCTCCCGTTCCACCTCATCACCATGAGAATCTCCCGTTCCACCTCATCACCATGAGAATCTCCCGTTCCACCTCATCACCATTAGAATCCCTATTCCACCACATCACCATGAAAATCTCCCGTTCCACCTCATCACCATGAGAATCTCCCATTCCACCTCATCATGATGAGAATCTCCCGTTCCAACTCATCACCATGAGAATCTCCCGTTCCACCTCATCACCAGGAGAATCTCCCGTTCCACCAAATCACCATGAGAATCTCCCGTTCCAACTCATCACCATTAGAATCTCTGTTCCACCTCATCACCATGAGAACCTCCCGTACCACCTCATCACCATGAGAATCTCCCGTTCCACCACATCACCATGAAACTCTCCCGTTCCACCACATCACCATGAGAATCTCCCGTTCCACCACATCATGATGAGAATCTCCCATTCCACCACATCATGATGAGCATCTCCCATTCCACCACATCACCATGAGAATCTCCCGTTCCACCTCATCACCATGAGAATCTCCCGTTCCACCACATCACCATGAAACTCTCCCGTTCCACCACATCACCATGAGAATCTCCCGTTCCACCACATCATGATGAGAATCTCCCGTTCCACCACATCATGATGAGCATCTCCCATTCCACCACATCACCATGAGAATCTCCCTTTCCACCACATCACCATGAGAATCTCTTTTCCACCACATCACCATGAAACTCTCCCGTTCCACCTCATCACCATGAGAATCTCCCGTGCTGCCCCATCACGATGAGAATTTCCCGTTCCACCTCATCACCATGAGAATCTCTGTTCCACCACATCCCCATGAAACTCTCCCGTTCCACCACATCACCATGAGAATCTCCCGTTCCACCACATCACCATGAGAATCTCCCGTTCCACCACATCATGATGAGAATCTCCCGTTCCACCACATCACCATGACAATCTCCCGTTCCATCACATCACCATGACAATCTCCCGTTCCACCTCATCACCATGACAATCTCCCGTTCCACCTCATCACCATGAGAATCTCCCGGTCCACCACATCACCATGAAACTCTCCCGTTCCATCACATCACCATGACAATCTCCCGTTCCACCTCATCACCATGAGAATCTCCCGTTCCACCACATCACCATGACAATCTCCCGTTCCACCTCATCACCATGAGAATCTCCCGTTCCACCTCATCACCATGAGAATCTCTGTTCCACCACATCACCATGAGAATCTCCCGTTCCATCACATCACCATGAGAATCTCCCGTTCCATCACATCACCATGAAACTCTCCCATTCCACCACATCATGATGAGAATCTCCCGTTCCACCTCATCACCATGACAATCTCCCGTTCCACCACATCACCATGAAACTCTCCCGTTCCATCACATCACCATGAGAATCTCCCGTTCCATCACATCACCATGAGAATCTCCCGTTCCATCACATCACCATGAAACTCTCCCATTCCACCACATCATGATGAGAATCTCCTGTTCCACCTCATCACCATGAGAATCTCTGTTCCACCACATCACAATAGGAGTATTCCATTCTATCGCATCACCATGAGAACCTCCCGTTCCACCTCATCACCATGAGAATCTCTCGTTCCACCACATCACCATGAAACTCTCCCGTTCCACCACATCACCATGAGAATCTCCCGTTCCATCACATCACCATGAAAGTCTCCCGTTCCACCACATCACCATGAGAATCTGACGTTTCACCACATCATGATGAGAATCTCCCGTTCCATCACATCACCATGAGAATCTCCCGTTCCACCACATCATGATGAGAATCTCCTGTTCCACGTTATCACCATGAGAATCTCCCGTTCCACCACATCACCATGAAACTCTCCCGTTCTACCACATCACCATGAGAATCTCCCGTTCCACCACATCATGATGAGAATCTCCCGTTCCACCACATCACCATGAAACTCTCCCGTTCCATCACATCACCATGAGAATCTCCCGTTCCACCACATCACCATGAGAATCTCCCGTTCCACCACATCATGATGAGAATCTCCTGTTCCACCACATCACCATGAAACTCTCCCGTTCCACCACATCACCATGAGAATCTCCCGTTCCACCACATCATGATGAGAATCTCCTGTTCCACGTTATCACCATGAGAATCTCCCGTTCCACCACATCACCATGAAACTCTCCCGTTCCACCACATCACCATGAGAATCTCCCGTTCCACCACATCATGATGAGAATCTCCCGTTCCACCACATCACCATGAGAATCTGCCATTCCACCACATCATGATGAGAATCTCCCATTCCACCACATCACCATGAAAATCTCCCGTTCCACCACATCACCATGAGAATCTCCCGTTCCACCACATCACCATGAGAATCTCCCATTCAACCACATCACCATCAAACTCTCCCGTTCCACCACATCACCATGAGAATCTCCCGTTCCATCACATCATGATGAGAATCTCCCGTTCCACCACATCATCATGAGAATCTCCCATTCCACCACATCACCATGAGAATCTCCCGTTCCACCTCATCACCATGAGAATCTCCCGTTCCACCACATCACCATGAGAATCTCCCGTTCCACCTCATCACCATGAGAATCTCCCGTTCCACCTCATCACCATGAGAATCTCCCGTTCCACCTCATCACCATTAGAATCCCTATTCCACCACATCACCATGAAAATCTCCCGTTCCACCTCATCACCATGAGAATCTCCCATTCCACCTCATCATGATGAGAATCTCCCGTTCCAACTCATCACCATGAGAATCTCCCGTTCCACCTCATCACAATGAGAATCTCCCGTTCCACCAAATCACCATGAGAATCTCCCGTTCCAACTCATCACCATTAGAATCTCTGTTCCACCACATCATGATGAGAATCTCCTGTTCCACCTCATCACCATGAGAACCTCCCGTACCACCTCATCACCATGAGAATCTCCCGTTCCACCACATCACCATGAAACTCTCCCGTTCCACCACATCACCATGAGAATCTCCCGTTCCACCACATCATGATGAGAATCTCCCATTCCACCACATCACCATGAAACTCTCCCGTTCCACCACATCACCATGAGAATCTGCCATTCCACCACATCATGATGAGCATCTCCCATTCCACCACATCACCATGAGAATCTCCCGTTCCACCTCATCACCATGAGAATCTCCCGTTCCACCTCATCACCATGAGAATCTCCCTTTCCACCACATCACCATGAGAATCTCTTTTCCACCACATCACCATGAAACTCTCCCGTTCCACCTCATCACCATGAGAATCTCCCGTGCTGCCCCATCACGATGAGAATTTCCCTTTCCACCTCATCACCATGAGAATCTCTGTTCCACCACATCACCATGAAACTCTCCCGTTCCACCACATCACCATGAGAATCTCCCGTTCCACCACATCACCATGAGAATCTCCCGTTCCACCACATCATGATGAGAATCTCCCGTTCCACCACATCACCATGACAATCTCCCGTTCCAGCACATCACCATGAAACTCTCCCGTTCCATCACATCACCATGACAATCTCCCGTTCCACCTCATCACCATGACAATCTCCCGTTCCACCTCATCACCATGAGAATCTCCCGTTCCATCACATCACCATGACAATCTCCCGTTCCACCTCATCACCATGAAAATCTCCCGTTCCACCTCATCACCATGAGAATCTCTGTTCCACCACATCACCATGAGAATCTCCCGTTCCATCACATCACCATGAGAATCTCCCGTTCCATCACATCACCATGAAACTCTCCCGTTCCATCACATCACCATGAAACTCTCCCATTCCACCACATCATGATGAGAATCTCCCGTTCCACCTCATCACCATGACAATCTCCCGTTCCACCACATCACCATGAAACTCTCCCGTTCCATCACATCACCATGAGAATCTCCCGTTCCATCACATCACCATGAGAATCTCCCGTTCCATCACATCACCATGAAACTCTCCCGTTCCATCACATCACCATGAAACTCTCCCATTCCACCACATCATGATGAGAATCTCCTGTTCCACCTCATCACCATGAGAATCTCTGTTCCACCCCATCACAATAGAATTTCCTGTTCCACCTAATCACCATGAGAATCTCCCATTCCATCACATCACCATGAGAATCTCCCGTTCCACCACATCACCATGAGAATGTCCCGTTCCACTACATCATGATGAGAATCTCCTGTTCCACCACATCACCATGAAACTCTCTCGTTCCATCACATCACCATGAGAATCTCCCGTTCCACCACATCACCATGAGAATCTCCCGTTCCACCACATCATGATGAGAATCTCCTGTTCCACGTTATCACCATGAGAATCTCCCGTTCCACCACATCATGATGAGAATCTCCCGTTCCACCACATCACCATGAGAATCTGCCATTCCACCACATCATGATGAGAATCTCCCATTCCACCACGTCACCACGAAAATCTCCCGTTCCATCACATCACCATGAGAATCTCCCGTTCCATCACATCATGATGAGAATCTCCCATTCCGCCACATCACCATGAGAATCTCCCATTCCACCACATCACCATCAAACTCTCCCGTTCCACCACATCACCATGAGAATCTCCCGTTCCATCACATCATGATGAGAATCTCCCGTTCCACCACATCATGATGAGAATCTCCCATTCCACCACATCACCATAAGAATCTCCCGTTCCACCACATCACCATGAGAATCTCCCGTTCCACCTCATCACCATGAGAATCTCCCGTTCCACCTCATCACCATGAGAATCTCCCGTTCCACCACATCACCATGAAAATCTCCCGTTCCACCTCATCACCATTAGAATCGCTATTCCACCACATCACCATGAAAATCTCCCGATCCACCTCATCACCATGAGAATCTCCCATTCCACCTCATCATGATGAGAATCTCCCGTTCCAACTCATCACCATGAGAATCTCCCGTTCCACCTCATCACCATGAGAATCTCCCGTTCCACCAAATCACCATGAGAATCTCCCGTTCCACCTCATCACCATTAGAATCCCTATTCCACCACATCACCATGAAAATCTCCCGTTCCACCTCATCACCATGAGAATCTCCCATTCCACCTCATCATGATGAGAATCTCCCGTTCCAACTCATCACCATGAGAATCTCCCGTTCCACCTCATCACCATGAGAATCTCCCGTTCCTCCAAATCACCATGAGAATCTCCCGTTCCAACTCATCACCATGAGAATCTCCCGTTCCACCTCATCACCATGAGAATCTCCCGTTCCAACTCATCACCATGAGAATCTCCCGTTCCACCTCATCACCATGAGAACCTCCCGTACCACCTCATCACCATGAGAATCTCCCGTTCCACCACATCATCATGAAACTCTCCTGTTCCACCACATCACCATGACAATCTCCCGTTCCACCACATCATGATGAGAATCTCCCATTCCACCTCAACACCATGAGAACCTCCCGTACCACCTCATCACCATGAGAATCTCCCGTTCCACCACATCACCATGAAACTCTCCCGTTCCACCACATCACCATGAGAATCTGCCATTCCACCACATCATGATGAGAATCTCCCATTCCACCACATCACCATGAAACTCTCCCGTTCCACCACATCACCATGAGAATCTGCCATTCCACCACATCACCATGAGAATCTCCCGTTCCACCTCATCACCATGAGAATCTCCCGTTCCACCTCATCACCATGAGAATCTCCCGTTCCACCACATCACCATGAGAATCTCTTTTCCACCACATCACCATGAAACTCTCCCGTTCAGCCTCATCACCATGAGAATCTCCCCGTGCTGCCCCATCACGATGAGAATTTCCCGTTCCACCTCATCACCATGAGAATCTCCCGTTCCACCACATCACCATGAGAATCTCCCGTTCCACCACATCATGATGAGAATCTCCCGTTCCACCACATCACCATGACAATCTCCCGTTCCACCACATCACCATGAAACTCTCCCGTTCCATCACATCACCATGACAATCTCCCGTTCCACCTCATCACCATGAGAATCTCCCGTTCCACCTCATCACCATGAGAATCTCCCGTTCCACCTCATCACCATGACAATCTCCCGTTCCACCTCATCACCATGAGAATCTCCCGTTCCACCACATCACCATGACAATCTCCCGTTCCACCTCATCACCATGAGAATCTCCCGTTCCACCTCATCACCATGAAACTCTCCCGTTCCATCACATCACCATGAAACTCTCCCATTCCACCACATCATGATGAGAATCTCCCGTTCCACCTCATCACCATGACAATCTCCCGTTCCACCTCATCACCATGAGAATCTCCCGTTCCACCACATCACCATGACAATCTCCCGTTCCACCTCATCACCATGAGAATCTCCCGTTCCACCTCATCACCATGAGAATCTCTGTTCCACCACATCACCATGAGAATCACCCGTTCCATCACATCACCATGAGAATCTCCCGTTCCACCACATCACCATGAAACTCTCCCGTTCCATCACATCACCATGAGAATCTCCCGTTCCATCACATCACCATGAAACTCTCCCGTTCCATCACATCACCATGAAACTCTCCCATTCCACCTCATCACCATGAGAATCTCTGTTCCACCCCATCACAATAGAATTTCCTGTTCCACCTCATCACCATGATAATCTTTTGTTCCACCACATCACAATAGGAGTATTCCATTCTATCGCATCACCATGAGATTCTCAGTTCCACCACATCATGATGAGAATCTCCTGTTCTACCTCATCACCATGAGAACCTCCCGTTCCACCTCATCACCATGAGAATCTCCCGTTCCACCACATCACCATGAAACTCTCCCGTTCCACCACATCACCATGAGAATCTCCCGTTCCATCACATCACCATGAAACTCTCCCGTTCCCCCACATCACCATGAGAATCTGCCGTTTCACCACATCATGATGAGAATCTCCCATTCCACCACATCACCATGAGAATCTCCCGTTCCACCACATCACCATGAAACTCTCCCGTTCCACCACATCACCATGAGAATCTCCCGTTCCATCACATCACCATGAGAATCCCTATTCCACCACATCACCATGAAAATCTCCCGTTCCACCTCATCACCATGAGAATCTCCCATTCCACCTCATCATGATGAGAATCTCCCGTTCCAACTCATCACCATGAGAATCTCCCGTTCCACCTCATCACCATGAGAATCTCCCGTTCCACCACATCACCATGAGAATCTCCCGTTCCAACTCATCACCATTAGAATCTCTGTTCCACCACATCATGATGAGAATCTCCTGTTCCACCTCATCACCATGAGAACCTCCCGTTCCACCTCATCACCATGAGAATCTCCCATTCCACCACATCACCATGAGAATCTGCCATTCCACCACATCATGATGAGAATCTCCCATTCCACCACATCACCATGAGAATCTCCCGTTCCACCTCATCACCATGAGAATATCCCGTTCCACCTCATCACCATGAGAATCTCCATTTCCACCACATCACCATGAGAATCTCTTTTCCACCACATCACCATGAAACTCTCCCGTTCCACATCATCACCATGACAATCTCTGTTCCACCACATCACCATGAAACTCTCCCGTTCCACCACATCACCATGAGAATCTCCCGTTCCACCACATCACCATGAAACTCTCCCGTTCCACATCATCACCATGACAATCTCTGTTCCACCACATCACCATGAAACTCTCCCGTTCCACCACATCATGATGAGAATCTCCCGTTCCACCACATCACCATGACAATCTCCCGTTCCACATCATCACCATGAGAATCTCCCGTTCCACCACATCACCGTGACAATCTCTGTTCCACCACATCACCATGAAACTCTCCCGTTCCACCACATCACCATGAAACTCTCCCGTTCCATCACATCACCATGACAATCTCCCGTTCCACCTCATCACCATGAGAATCTCCCGTTCCACCACATCACCATGAAACTCTCCCGTTCCATCACATCACCATGACAATCTCCCGTTCCACCTCATCACCATGAGAATCTCCCGTTCCACCTCATCACCATGAGAATCTCCCGTTCCACCTCATCACCATGAGAATCTCCCGTTCCACCACATCACCATGAAACTCTCCCGTTCCACCTCATCACCATGAGAATCTCCCGTTCCACCTCATCACCATGAGAATCTCTGTTCCACCTCATCACCATGAGAATCTCTGTTCCATCACATCACCATGACAATCTCCCGTTCCACCACATCACCATGACAATCTCCCGTTCCACCTCATCACCATGAGAATCTCCCGTTCCACCTCATCACCATGAGAATCTCTGTTCCACCACATCATGATGAGAATCTCCCGTTCCACCTCATCACCATGACAATCTCCCGTTCCACCACATCACCATGAAACTCTCCCGTTCCATCACATCACCATGAGAATCTCCCGTTCCATCACATCACCATGAGAATCTCCCGTTCCATCACATCACCATGAAACTCTCCCATTCCACCACATCATGATGAGAATCTCCTGTTCCACCTCATCACCATGAGAATCTTTTGTTCCACCACATCACAATAGGAGTATTCCATTCTATCGCATCACCATGAGAATCTCTGTTCCACCACATCATGATGAGAATCTCCTGTTCTACCTCATCACCATGAGAATCTCCCGTTCCACCTCATCACCATGAGAATCTCCCGTTCCACCACAACACCATGAAACTCTCCCGTTCCACCACATCACCATGAGAATCTCCCGTTCCATCACATCACCATGAAAGTCTCCCGTTCCACCACATCACCATGAGAATCTGACGTTTCACCACATCATGATGAGAATCTCCCGTTCCATCACATCACCATGAGAATCTCCCGTTCCACCACATCATGATGAGAATCTCCTGTTCCACGTTATCACCATGAGAATCTCCCGTTCCACCACATCACCATGAAACTCTCCCGTTCTACCACATCACCATGAGAATCTCCCGTTCCACCACATCATGATGAGAATCTCCCGTTCCACCACATCACCATGAAACTCTCCCGTTCTACCACATCACCATGAGAATCTCCCGTTCCACCACATCATGATGAGAATCTCCCGTTCCACCACATCACCATGAAACTCTCCCGTTCCACCACATCACCATGAAACTCTCCCGTTCCATCACATCACCATGAGAATCTCCCGTTCCACCACATCACCATGAAACTCTCCCGTTCCATCACATCACCATGAGAATCTCCCGTTCCACCACATCACCATGAGAATCTCCCGTTCCACCACATCATGATGAGAATCTCCTGTTCCACCACATCACCATGAAACTCTCCCGTTCCACCACATCACCATGAGAATCTCCCGTTCCACCACATCATGATGAGAATCTCCTGTTCCACGTTATCACCATGAGAATCTCCCGTTCCACCACATCACCATGAAACTCTACCGTTCCACCACATCACCATGAGAATCTCCCGTTCCACCACATCATGATGAGAATCTCCCGTTCCACCACATCACCATGAGAATCTGCCATTCCACCACATCATGATGAGAATCTCCCATTCCACCACATCACCATGAAAATCTCCCGTTCCACCACATCACCATGAGAATCTCCCGTTCCACCACATCATGATGAGAATCTCCCATTCAACCACATCACCATCAAACTCTCCCGTTCCACCACCTCACCACGAATATCTCCCGTTCCATCACATCACCATGAGAATCTCCCGTTCCATCACATCATGATGAGAATCTCCCGTTCCACCACATCATCATGAGAATCTCCCATTCCACCACATCACCATAAGAATCTCCCGTTCCACCACATCACCATGAGAATCTCCCGTTCCACCTCATCACCATGAGAATCTCCCGTTCCACCTCATCACCATTAGAATCCCTATTCCACCACATCACCATGAAAATCTCCCGTTCCACCTCATCACCATGAGAATCTCCCATTCCACCTCATCATGATGAGAATCTCCCGTTCCAACTCATCACCATGAGAATCTCCCGTTCCACCTCATCACAATGAGAATCTCCCGTTCCACCAAATCACCATGAGAATCTCCCGTTCCAACTCATCACCATTAGAATCTCTGTTCCACCACATCATGATGAGAATCTCCTGTTCCACCTCATCACCATGAGAACCTCCCGTACCACCTCATCACCATGAGAATCTCCCGTTCCACCACATCACCATGAAACTCTCCCGTTCCACCACATCACCATGAGAATCTCCCGTTCCACCACATCATGATGAGAATCTCCCATTCCACCACATCACCATGAAACTCTCCCGTTCCACCACATCACCATGAGAATCTGCCATTCCACCACATCATGATGAGCATCTCCCATTCCACCACATCACCATGAGAATCTCCCGTTCCACCTCATCACCATGAGAATCTCCCGTTCCACCTCATCCCCATGAGAATCTCCCTTTCCACCACATCACCATGAGAATCTCTTTTCCACCACATCACCATGAAACTCTCCCGTTCCACCTCATCACCATGAGAATCTCCCGTGCTGCCCCATCACGATGAGAATTTCCCGTTCCACCTCATCACCATGAGAATCTCTGTTCCACCACATCACCATGAAACTCTCCCGTTCCACCACATCACCATGAGAATCTCCCGTTCCACCACATCACCATGAGAATCTCCCGTTCCACCACATCATGATGAGAATCTCCCGTTCCACCACATCACCATGACAATCTCCCGTTCTACCACATCACCATGAGAATCTCCCGTTCCACCACATCATGATGAGAATCTCCCGTTCCACCACATCACCATGAAACTCTCCCGTTCCATCACATCACCATGAGAATCTCCCGTTCCACCACATCACCATGAGAATCTCCCGTTCCACCACATCATGATGACAATCTCCCGTTCCACCTCATCACCATGAGAATCTCCCGTTCCATCACATCACCATGACAATCTCCCGTTCCACCTCATCACCATGAAAATCTCCCGTTCCACCTCATCACCATGAGAATCTCTGTTCCACCACATCACCATGAGAATCTCCCGTTCCATCACATCACCATGAGAATCTCCCGTTCCATCACATAACCATGAAACTCTCCCGTTCCATCACATCACCATGAAACTCTCCCATTCCACCACATCATGATGAGAATCTCCCGTTCCACCTCATCACCATGACAATCTCCCGTTCCACCACATCACCATGAAACTCTCCCGTTCCATCACATCACCATGAGAATCTCCCGTTCCATCACATCACCATGAGAATCTCCCGTTCCATCACATCACCATGAAACTCTCCCGTTCCATCACATCACCATGAAACTCTCCCATTCCACCACATCATGATGAGAATCTCCTGTTCCACCTCATCACCATGAGAATCTCTGTTCCACCCCATCACAATAGAATTTCCTGTTCCACCTCATCACCATAAGAATCTTTTGTTCCACCACATCACAATAGGAGTATTCCATTCTATCGCATCACCATGAGAATCTCTGTTCCACCACATCATGATGAGAATCTCCTGTTCTACCTCATCACCATGAGAACCTCCCGTTCCACCTCATCACCATGAGAATTTCCCGTTCCACCACATCACCATGAAACTCTCCCGTTCCACCACATCACCATGAGAATCTCCCGTTCCATCACATCACCATGAAACTCTCCCGTTCCACCACATCACCATGAGAATCTGCCGTTTCACCACATCATGATGAGAATCTCCGATTCCACCACATCACCATGAGAATCTCCCGTTCCACCACATCACCATGAAACTCTCCCGTTCCACCACATCACCATGAGAATCTCCCGTTCCATCACATCACCATGAGAATCCCTATTCCACCACATCACCATGAAAATCTCCCGTTCCACCTCATCACCATGAGAATCTCCCATTCCACCTCATCATGATGAGAATCTCCCGTTCCACCACATCACCATGAGAATCTCCCGTTCCACCTCATCACCATTAGAATCTCTGTTCCACCACATCATGATGAGAATCTCCTGTTCCACCTCATCACCATGAGAACCTCCCGTTCCACCTCATCACCATGAGAATCTCCCGTTCCACCTCATTACCATGAGAATCTCCCGTTCCACCACATCACCATGAGAATCTCCCGTTCCATCACATCACGATGAGAATCTCCCGTTCCACCACATCACCATGAGAATCTCCCGTTCCACCACATCATGATGAGAATCTCCTGTTCCACCTCATCACCATGAGAACCTCCCGTTCCACCTCATCACCATGAGAATCTCCCGTTCCACCACATCACCATGAAACTCTCCCGTTCCATCACATCACGATGAGAATCTCCCGTTCCACCACATCACCATGAGAATCTCCCGTTCCATCACATCATGATGAGAATCTCCCGTTCCACCACATCATGATGAGAATCTCCCGTTCCACCTCATCACCATGAGAATCTCCCGTTCCACCTCATCACCATGAGAATCTCCCGTTCCACCTCATCACCATGAGAATCCCTATTCCACCACATCACCATGAAAATCTCCTGTTCCACCTCATCACCATGAGAATCTCCCATTCAACCTCATCATGATGAGAATCTCCCGTTCCAACTCATCACCATTAGAATCTCTGTTCCACCACATCATGATGAGAATCTCCTGTTCCACCTCATCACCATGAGAACCTCCCGTTCCACCTCATCACCATGAGAATCACCCGTTCCACCACATCACCATGAAAATCTCCCGTTCCACCACATCACCATGAGAATCTCCCGTTCCATCACATCATGATGAGAATCTCCCGTTCCACCACATCACCATGAGAATCTCCCGTTCCATCACATCATGATGAGAATCTCCCGTTCCACCACATCATGATGAGAATCTCCCGTTCCACCACATCACCATAAGAATCTCCCGTTCCACCACATCACCATGAGAATCTCCCGTTCCATCACATCACCATGAGAATCTCCCGTTCCACCACATCACCATAAGAATCTCCCGTTCCACCACATCACCATGAGAATCTCCCGTTCCACCACATCACCATGAAACTCTCCCGTTCCACCACATCACCATGAGAATCTCCCGTTCCACCACATCATGATGAGAATCTCCCGTTCCACCACATCACCATGAAACTCTCCCGTTCCATCACATCACCATGAGAATCTCCCGTTCCACCACATCACCATGAGAATCTCCCGTTCCACCACATCATGATGAGAATCTCCTGTTCCACCACATCACCATGAAACTCTCCCGTTCCATCACATCACCATGAGAATCTCCCGTTCCACCACATCACCATGAGAATCTCCCGTTCCACCACATCATGATGAGAATCTCCTGTTCCACGTTATCACCATGAGAATCTCCCGTTCCACCACATCATGATGAGAATCTCCCGTTCCACCACATCACCATGAGAATCTGCCATTCCACCACATCATGATGAGAATCTCCCATTCCACCACATCACCATGAAAATCTCCCGTTCCACCACATCACCATGAGAATCTCCCGTTCCACCACATCACCATCAAACTCTCCCGTTCCACCACGTCACCACGAAAATCTCCCGTTCCATCACATCATGATGAGAATCTCCCATTCCACCACATCACCATGAGAATCTCCCATTCCACCACATCACCATCAAACTCTCCCGTTCCACCACGTCACCACGAAAATCTCCCGTTCCATCACATCATGATGAGAATCTCCCATTCCACCACATCACCATGAGAATCTCCCGTTCCATCACATCATGATGAGAATCTCCCATTCCACCACATCACCATGAGAATCTCCCATTCCACCACATCACCATCAAACTCTCCCGTTCCACCACATCACCATGAGAATCTCCCGTTCCATCACATCATGATGAGAATCTCCCGTTCCACCACATCACCATGAGAATCTCCCGTTCCATCACATCATGATGAGAATCTCCCGTTCCACCACATCATGATGAGAATCTCCCATTCCACCACATCACCATAAGAATCTCCCGTTCCACCTCATCACCATGAGAATCTCCCGTTCCACCTCATCACCATGAGAATCTCCCGTTCCACCTCATCACCATGAGAATCTCCCGTTCCACCTCATCACCATTAGAATCCCTATTCCACCACATCACCATGAAAATCTCCCGTTCCACCTCATCACCAAGAGAATCTCCCATTCCACCTCATCATGATGAGAATCTCCCGTTCCAACTAATCACCATGAGAATCTCCCGTTCCACCTCATCACCATGAGAATCTCCCGTTCCACCAAATCACCATGAGAATCTCCCGTTCCAACTCATCACCATGAGAATCTCCCGTTCCACCTCATCACCATGAGAATCTCCCGTTCCAACTCATCACCATGAGAATCTCCCGTTCCACCTCATCACCATGAGAACCTCCCGTACCACCTCATCACCATGAGAATCTCCCGTTCCACCACATCACCATTAGAATCCCTATTCCACCACATCACCATGAAAATCTCCCGATCCACCTCATCACCATGAGAATCTCCCATTCCACCTCATCATGATGAGAATCTCCCGTTCCAACTCATCACCATGAGAATCTCCCGTTCCACCTCATCACCATGAGAATCTCCCGTTCCACCAAATCACCATGAGAATCTCCCGTTCCACCTCATCACCATTAGAATCCCTATTCCACCACATCACCATGAAAATCTCCCGTTCCACCTCATCACCAAGAGAATCTCCCATTCCACCTCATCATGATGAGAATCTCCCGTTCCAACTAATCACCATGAGAATCTCCCGTTCCACCTCATCACCATGAGAATCTCCCGTTCCACCAAATCACCATGAGAATCTCCCGTTCCAACTCATCACCATGAGAATCTCCCGTTCCACCTCATCACCATGAGAATCTCCCGTTCCAACTCATCACCATGAGAATCTCCCGTTCCACCTCATCACCATGAGAACCTCCCGTACCACCTCATCACCATGAGAATCTCCCGTTCCACCACATCACCATGAAACTCTCCCGTTCCACCACATCACCATGAGAATCTCCCGTTCCACCACATCATGATGAGAATCTCCCATTCCACCTTAACACCATGAGAACCTCCCGTACCACCTCATCACCATGAGAATCTCCCGTTCCACCACATCACCATGAAACTCTCCCGTTCCACCACATCACCATGAGAATCTGCCATTCCACCACATCATGATGAGAATCTCCCATTCCACCACATCACCATGAAACTCTCCCGTTCCACCACATCACCATGAGAATCTGCCATTCCACCACATCACCATGAGAATCTCCCGTTCCACCTCATCACCATGAGAATCTCCCGTTCCACCTCATCACCATGAGAATCTCCCTTTCCACCACATCACCATGAGAATCTCCCGTTCCACCACATCACCATGAAACTCTCCCGTTCCATCACATCACCATGACAATCTCCCGTTCCACCTCATCACCATGAGAATCTCCCGTTCCACCTCATCACCATGAGAATCTCCCGTTCCACCTCATCACCATGACAATCTCCCGTTCCACCTCATCACCATGACAATCTCCCGTTCCACCTCATCACCATGAGAATCTCCCGTTCCACCACATCACCATGACAATCTCCCGTTCCACCTCATCACCATGAGAATCTCCCGTTCCACCTCATCACCATGAGAATCTCTGTTCCACCACATCACCATGAGAATCTCCCGTTCCATCACATCACCATGAGAATCTCCCGTTCCATCACATCACCATGAAACTCTCCCGTTCCATCACATCACCATGAAACTCTCCCATTCCACCACATCATGATGAGAATCTCCCGTTCCACCTCATCACCATGACAATCTCCCGTTCCACCTCATCACCATGAGAATCTCCCGTTCCACCACATCACCATGACAATCTCCCGTTCCACCTCATCACCATGAGAATCTCCCGTTCCACCTCATCACCATGAGAATCTCTGTTCCACCACATCACCATGAGAATCACCCGTTCCATCACATCACCATGAGAATCTCCCGTTCCACCACATCACCATGAAACTCTCCCGTTCCATCACATCACCATGAGAATCTCCCGTTCCATCACATCACCATGAGAATCTCCCGTTCCACCACATCACCATGAAACTCTCCCGTTCCACCACATCACCATGAGAATCTCCCGTTCCACCACATCATGATGAGAATCTCCCGTTCCACCACATCACCATGAGAATCTGCCATTCCACCACATCATGATGAGAATCTCCCATTCCACCACATCACCATGAAAATCTCCCGTTCCACCACATCACCATGAGAATCTCCCGTTCCACCACATCACCATGAGAATCTCCCATTCAACCACATCACCATCAAACTCTCCCGTTCCACCACATCATGATGAGAATCTCCCATTCCACCACCTCACCACGAAAATCTCCCGTTCCATCACATCACCATGAGAATCTCCCGTTCCATCACATCATGATGAGAATCTCCCGTTCCACCACATCATCATGAGAATCTCCCATTCCACCACATCACCATAAGAATCTCCCGTTCCACCACATCACCATGAGAATCTCCCGTTCCACCTCATCACCATGAGAATCTCCCGTTCCACCTCATCACCATGAGAATCTCCCGTTCCACCTCATCACCATTAGAATCCCTATTCCACCACATCACCATGAAAATCTCCCGTTCCACCTCATCACCATGAGAATCTCCCATTCCACCTCATCATGATGAGAATCTCCCGTTCCAACTCATCACCATGAGAATCTCCCGTTCCACCTCATCACAATGAGAATCTCCCGTTCCACCAAATCACCATGAGAATCTCCCGTTCCAACTCATCACCATTAGAATCTCTGTTCCACCACATCATGATGAGAATCTCCTGTTCCACCTCATCACCATGAGAACCTCCCGTACCACCTCATCACCATGAGAATCTCCCGTTCCACCACATCACCATGAAACTCTCCCGTTCCACCACATCACCATGAGAATCTCCCGTTCCACCACATCATGATGAGAATCTCCCATTCCACCACATCACCATGAAACTCTCCCGTTCCACCACATCACCATGAGAATCTGCCATTCCACCACATCATGATGAGCATCTCCCATTCCACCACATCACCATGAGAATCTCCCGTTCCACCTCATCACCATGAGAATCTCCCGTTCCACCTCATCACCATGAGAATCTCCCTTTCCACCACATCACCATGAGAATCTCTTTTCCACCACATCACCATGAAACTCTCCCGTTCCACCTCATCACCATGAGAATCTCCCGTGCTGCCCCATCACGATGAGAATTTCCCTTTCCACCTCATCACCATGAGAATCTCTGTTCCACCACATCACCATGAAACTCTCCCGTTCCACCACATCACCATGAGAATCTCCCGTTCCACCACATCACCATGAGAATCTCCCGTTCCACCACATCATGATGAGAATCTCCCGTTCCACCACATCACCATGACAATCTCCCGTTCCAGCACATCACCATGAAACTCTCCCGTTCCATCACATCACCATGACAATCTCCCGTTCCACCTCATCACCATGACAATCTCCCGTTCCACCTCATCACCATGAGAATCTCCCGTTCCATCACATCACCATGACAATCTCCCGTTCCACCTCATCACCATGAAAATCTCCCGTTCCACCTCATCACCATGAGAATCTCTGTTCCACCACATCACCATGAGAATCTCCCGTTCCATCACATCACCATGAGAATCTCCCGTTCCATCACATCACCATGAAACTCTCCCGTTCCATCACATCACCATGAAACTCTCCCATTCCACCACATCATGATGAGAATCTCCCGTTCCACCTCATCACCATGACAATCTCCCGTTCCACCACATCACCATGAAACTCTCCCGTTCCATCACATCACCATGAGAATCTCCCGTTCCATCACATCACCATGAGAATCTCCCGTTCCATCACATCACCATGAAACTCTCCCGTTCCATCACATCACCATGAAACTCTCCCATTCCACCACATCATGATGAGAATCTCCTGTTCCACCTCATCACCATGAGAATCTCTGTTCCACCCCATCACAATAGAATTTCCTGTTCCACCTAATCACCATGAGAATCTCCCGTTCCATCACATCACCATGAGAATCTCCCGTTCCACCACATCACCATGAGAATGTCCCGTTCCACCTCATCATGATGAGAATCTCCTGTTCCACGTTATCACCATGAGAATCTCCCGTTCCACCACATCATGATGAGAATCTCCCGTTCCACCACATCACCATGAGAATCTGCCATTCCACCACATCATGATGAGAATCTCCCATTCCACCACGTCACCACGAAAATCTCCCGTTCCATCACATCACCATGAGAATCTCCCGTTCCATCACATCATGATGAGAATCTCCCATTCCACCACATCACCATGAGAATCTCCCATTCCACCACATCACCATCAAACTCTCCCGTTCCACCACATCACCATGAGAATCTCCCGTTCCATCACATCATGATGAGAATCTCCCGTTCCACCACATCACCATGAGAATCTCCCGTTCCATCACATCATGATGAGAATCTCCCGTTCCACCACATCATGATGAGAATCTCCCATTCCACCACATCACCATAAGAATCTCCCGTTCCACCACATCACCATGAGAATCTCCCGTTCCACCTCATCACCATGAGAATCTCCCGTTCCACCTCATCACCATGAGAATCTCCCGTTCCACCTCATCACCATTAGAATCCCTATTCCACCACATCACCATGAAAATCTCCCGATCCACCTCATCACCATGAGAATCTCCCATTCCACCTCATCATGATGAGAATCTCCCGTTCCAACTCATCACCATGAGAATCTCCCGTTCCACCTCATCACCATGAGAATCTCCCGTTCCACCAAATCACCATGAGAATCTCCCGTTCCACCTCATCACCATTAGAATCCCTATTCCACCACATCACCATGAAAATCTCCCGTTCCACCTCATCACCATGAGAATCTCCCATTCCACCTCATCATGATGAGAATCTCCCGTTCCAACTCATCACCATGAGAATCTCCCGTTCCACCTCATCACCATGAGAATCTCCCGTTCCACCAAATCACCATGAGAATCTCCCGTTCCAACTCATCACCATGAGAATCTCCCGTTCCACCTCATCACCATGAGAATCTCCCGTTCCAACTCATCACCATGAGAATCTCCCGTTCCACCTCATCACCATGAGAACCTCCCGTGCCACCTCATCACCATGAGAATCTCCCGTTCCACCACATCATCATGAAACTCTCCCGTTCCACCACATCACCATGAGAATCTCCCGTTCCACCACATCATGATGAGAATCTCCCATTCCACCTCAACACCATGAGAACCTCCCGTACCACCTCATCACCATGAGAATCTCCCGTTCCACCACATCACCATGAAACTCTCCCGTTCCACCACATCACCATGAGAATCTGCCATTCCACCACATCATGATGAGAATCTCCCATTCCACCACATCACCATGAAACTCTCCCGTTCCACCACATCACCATGAGAATCTGCCATTCCACCACATCACCATGAGAATCTCCCGTTCCACCTCATCACCATGAGAATCTCCCGTTCCACCTCATCACCATGAGAATCTCCCGTTCCACCTCATCACCATGAGAATCTCCCGTTCCACCACATCACCATGACAATCTCCCGTTCCACCACATCACCATGAGAATCTGTTTTCCACCACATCACCATGAAACTCTCCCGTTCAGCCTCATAACCATGAGAATCTCCCCGTGCTGCCCCATCACGATGAGAATTTCCCGTTCCACCTCATCACCATGAGAATCTCTGTTCCACCACATCACCATGAAACTCTCCTGTTCCACCACATCACCATGAGAATCTCCCGTTCCACCACATCACCATGAGAATCTCCCGTTCCACCACATCATGATGAGAATCTCCCGTTCCACCACATCACCATGACAATCTCCCGTTCCACCACATCACCATGAAACTCTCCCGTTCCATCACATCACCATGACAATCTCCCGTTCCACCTCTTCACCATGAGAATCTCCCGTTCCACCTCATCACCATGACAATCTCCAGTTCCACCTCATCACCATGAGAATCTCCCGTTCCACCACATCACCATGACAATCTCCCGTTCCACCTCATCACCATGAGAATCTCCCGTTCCACCTCATCACCATGAGAATCTCTGTTCCACCACATCACCATGAGAATCTCCCGTTCCATCACATCACCATGAGAATCTCCCGTTCCATCACATCACCATGAAACTCTCCCGTTCCATCACATCACCATGAAACTCTCCCATTCCACCACATCATGATGAGAATCTCCCGTTCCACCTCATCACCATGACAATCTCCCGTTCCACCTCATCACCATGAGAATCTCCCGTTCCAACACATCACCATGACAATCTCCCGTTCCACCTCATCACCATGAGAATCTCCCGTTCCACCTCATCACCATGAGAATCTCTGTTCCACCACATAACCATGAGAATCACCCGTTCCATCACATCACCATGAGAATCTCCCGTTCCACCACATCACCATGAAACTCTCCCGTTCCATCACATCACCATGAGAATCTCCCGTTCCATCACATCACCATGAAACTCTCCCGTTCCATCACATCACCATGAAACTCTCCCATTCCACCTCATCACCATGAGAATCTCTGTTCCACCCCATCACAATAGAATTTCCTGTTCCACCTCATCACCATGATAATCTTTTGTTCCACCACATCACAATAGGAGTATTCCATTCTATCGCATCACCATGAGAATCTCTGTTCCACCACATCATGATGAGAATCTCCTGTTCTACCTCATCACCATGAGAACCTCCCGTTCCATCACATCACCATGAGAATCTGCCGTTTCACCACATCATGATGAGAATCTCCCATTCCACCACATCACCATGAGAATCTCCCGTTCCACCACATCACCATGAAACTCTCCCGTTCCACCACATCAACATGAGAATCTCCCGTTCCATCACATCACCATGAGAATCCCTATTCCACCACATCACCATGAGAATCTCCCATTCCACCTCATCATGATGAGAATCTCCCGTTCCAACTCATCACCATGAGAATCTCCCGTTCCACCTCATCACCATGAGAATCTCCCGTTCCACCACATCACCATGAGAATCTCCCGTTCCAACTCATCACCATTAGAATCTCTGTTCCACCACATCATGATGAGAATCTCCTGTTCCACCTCATCACCATGAGAACCTCCCGTTCCACCTCATCACCATGAGAATCTCCCATTCCACCACATCACCATGAGAATCTGCCATTCCACCACATCATGATGAGAATCTCCCATTCCACCACATCACCATGAGAATCTCCCGTTCCACCTCATCACCATGAGAATGTCCCGTTCCACCTCATCACCATGAGAATCTCCATTTCCACCACATCACCATGAGAATCTCTTTTCCACCACATCACCATGAAACTCTCCCGTTCCACATCATCACCATGACAATCTCTGTTCCACCACATCACCATGAGAATCTCCCGTTCCACCACATCACCATGAGAATCTCCCGTTCCACCACATCATGATGAGAATCTCCCGTTCCACCACATCACCATGACAATCTCCCGTTCCACATCATCACCATGACAATCTCTGTTCCACCACATCACCATGAAACTCTCCCGTTCCACCACATCACCATGACAATCTCCCGTTCCACCTCATCACCATGAGAATCTCCCGTTCCACCACATCACCATGAAACTCTCCCGTTCCATCACATCACCATGACAATCTCCCGTTCCACCTCATCACCATGAGAATCTCCCGTTCCACCACATCACCATGACAATCTCCCGTTCCACCTCATCACCATGAGAATCTCCCGTTCCACCTCATCACCATGAGAATCTCTGTTCCACCACATCACCATGAGAATCTCCCGTTCCATCACATCACCATGAGAATCTCCCGTTCCATCACATCACCATGAAACTCTCCCGTTCCATCACATCACCATGAAACTCTCCCATTCCACCACATCATGATGAGAATCTCCCGTTCCACCTCATCACCATGACAATCTCCCGTTCCACCACATCACCATGAAACTCTCCCGTTCCATCACATCACCATGAGAATCTCCCGTTCCATCACATCACCATGAGAATCTCCCGTTCCATCACATCACCATGAAACTCTCCCGTTCCATCACATCACCATGAAACTCTCCCGTTCCACCACATCACCATGAGAATCTGCCGTTTCACCACATCATGATGAGAATCTCCCATTCCACCACATCACCATGAGAATCTCCCGTTCCACCACATCACCATGAAACTCTCCCGTTCCACCACATCACCATGAGAATCTCCCATTCCATCACATCACCATGAGAATCCCTATTCCACCACAGCACCATGAAAATCTCCCGTTCCACCTCATCACCATGAGAATCTCCCATTCCACCTCATCATGATGAGAATCTCCCGTTCCACCACATCACCATGAGAATCTCCCGTTCCACCTCATCACCATTAGAATCTCTGTTCCACCACATCATGATGAGAATCTCCTGTTCCACCTCATCACCATGAGAACCTCCCGTTCCACCTCATCACCATGAGAATCTCCCGTTCCACCTCATTACCATGAGAATCTCCCGTTCCACCACATCACCATGAGAATCTCCCGTTCCAACTCATCACCATTAGAATCTCTGTTCCACCACATCATGATGAGAATCTCCTGTTCCACCTCATCACCATGAGAACCTCCCGTTCCACCTCATCACCATGAGAATCTCCCGTTCCACCACATCACCATGAGAATCTCCCGTTCCATCACATCATGATGAGAATCTCCCGTTCCACCACATCATGATGAGAATCTCCCGTTCCACCTCATCACCATGAGAATCTCCCGTTCCACCTCATCACCATGAGAATCTCCCGTTCCACCTCATCACCATGAGAATCCCTATTCCACCACATCACCATGAAAATCTCCTGTTCCACCTCATCACCATGAGAATCTCCCATTCAACCTCATCATGATGAGAATCTCCCGTTCCAACTCATCACCATTAGAATCTCTGTTCCACCACATCATGATGAGAATCTCCTGTTCCACCTCATCACCATGGGAACCTCCCGTTCCACCTCATCACCATGAGAATCTCCCGTTCCACCACATCACCATGAAAATCTCCCGTTCCACCACATCACCATGAGAATCTCCCGTTCCATCACATCATGATGAGAATCTCCCGTTCCACCACATCACCATGAGAATCTCCCGTTCCATCACATCATGATGAGAATCTCCCGTTCCACCACATCATGATGAGAATCTCCTGTTCCACCACATCACCATAAGAATCTCCCGTTCCACCACATCACCATGAGAATCTCCCGTTCCATCACATCACCATGAGAACCTCCCGTTCCACCACATCATGATGAGAATCTCCTGTTCCACGTTATCACCATGAGAATCTCCCGTTCCACCACATCACCATGAAACTCTCCCGTTCCATCACATCACCATGAGAATCTCCCGTTCCACCACATCACCATGAGAATCTCCCGTTCCACCACATCATGATGAGAATCTCCTGTTCCACCACATCACCATGAAACTCTCCCGTTCCATCACATCACCATGAGAATCTCCCGTTCCACAACATCACCATGAGAATCTCCCGTTCCACCACATCACGATGAGAATCTCCTGTTCCACGTTATCACCATGAGAATCTCCCGTTCCACCACATCATGATGAGAATCTCCCGTTCCACCACATCACCATGAGAATCTGCCATTCCACCACATCATGATGAGAATCTCCCATTCCACCACATCACCATGAGAATCTCCCGTTCCACCACGTCACCACGAAAATCTCCCGTTCCATCACATCACCATGAGAATCTCCCGTTCCATCACATCATGATGAGAATCTCCCATTCCACCACATCACCATGAGAATCTCCCATTCCACCACATCACCATCAAACTCTCCCGTTCCACCACATCACCATGAGAATCTCCCGTTCCACCTCATCACCATGAGAATCTCCCGTTCCACCTCATCACCATGAGAATCTCCCGTTCCACCTCATCACCATTAGAATCCCTATTCCACCACATCACCATGAGAATCTCCCGATCCACCTCATCACCATGAGAATCTCCCATTCCACCTCATCATGATGAGAATCTCCCGTTCCAACTCATCACCATGAGAATCTCCCGTTCCACCTCATCACCATGAGAATCTCCCGTTCCACCAAATCACCATGAGAATCTCCCGTTCCACCTCATCACCATTAGAATCCCTATTCCACCACATCACCATGAAAATCTCCCGTTCCACCTCATCACCATGAGAATCTCCCATTCCACCTCATCATGATGAGAATCTCCCGTTCCAACTCATCACCATGAGAATCTCCCGTTCCACCTCATCACCATGAGAATCTCCCGTTCCACCAAATCACCATGAGAATCTCCCGTTCCAACTCATCACCATGAGAATCTCCCGTTCCACCTCATCACCATGAGAATCTCCCGTTCCAACTCATCACCATGAGAATCTCCCGTTCCACCTCATCACCATGAGAACCTCCCGTACCACCTCATCACCATGAGAATCTCCCGTTCCACCACATCACCATGAAACTCTCCCGTTCCATCACATCACCATGAAACTCTCCCATTCCACCACATCATGATGAGAATCTCCCGTTCCAACTCATCACCATGACAATCTCCCGTTCCACCTCATCACCATGAGAATCTCCCGTTCCACCACATCACCATGACAATCTCCCGTTCCACCTCATCACCATGAGAATCTCCCGTTCCACCTCATCACCATGAGAATCTCTGTTCCACCACATCACCATGAGAATCACCCGTTCCATCACATCACCATGAGAATCTCCCGTTCCACCACATCACCATGAAACTCTCCCGTTCCATCACATCACCATGAGAATCTCCCGTTCCATCACATCACCATGAGAATCTCCCGTTCCATCACATCACCATGAAACTCTCCCGTTCCATCACATCACCATGAAACTCTCCCATTCCACCTCATCACCATGAGAATCTCTGTTCCACCCCATCACAATAGAATTTCCTGTTCCACCTCATCACCATGAGAATCTTTTGTTCCACCACATCACAATAGGAGTATTCCATTCTATCGCATCACCATGAGAATCTCTGTTCCACCACATCATGATGAGAATCTCCTGTTCTACCTCATCACCATGAGAACCTCCCGTTCCACCTCATCACCATGAGAATCTCCCGTTCCACCACATCACCATGAAACTCTACCGTTCCACCACATCACCATGAAACTCTCCCGTTCCCCCACATCACCATGAGAATCTGCCGTTTCACCACATCATGATGAGAATCTCCCATTCCACCACATCACCATGAGAATCTCCCGTTCCACCACATCACCATGAAACTCTCCCGTTCCACCACATCACCATGAGAATCTCCCGTTCCATCACATCACCATGAGAATCTCCCGTTCCATCACATCACCATGAAACTCTCCCGTTCCACCACATCACCATGAGAATCTCCCGTTCCATCACATCACCATGAGAATCTCCCGTTCCACCACATCACCATGAGAATCTCCCGTTCCATCACATCACCATGAAACTCTCCCGTTCCACCACATCACCATGAAACTCTCCCGTTCCACCACATCACCATGAGAATCTCCCGTTCCACCACATCACCATGAGAATCTCCCGTTCCATCACATCACCATGAAACTCTCCCGTTCCCCCACATCACCATGAGAATCTGCCGTTTCACCACATCATGATGAGAATCTCCCATTCCACCACATCACCATGAGAATCTCCCGTTCCACCACATCACCATGAAACTCTCCCGTTCCACCACATCACCATGAGAATCTCCCGTTCCATCACATCACCATGAGAATCCCTATTCCACCACATCACCATGAAAATCTCCCGTTCCACCTCATCACCATGAGAATCTCCCATTCCACCTCATCATGATGAGAATCTCCCGTTCCAACTCATCACCATGACAATCTCCCGTTCCACCTCATCACCATGAGAATCTCCCGTTCCACCACATCACCATGACAATCTCCCGTTCCACCTCATCACCATGAGAATCTCCCGTTCCACCTCATCACCATGAGAATCTCTGTTCCACCACATCACCATGAGAATCACCCGTTCCATCACATCACCATGAGAATCTCCCGTTTCACCACATCACCATGAAACTCTCCCGTTCCATCACATCACCATGAGAATCTCCCGTTCCATCACATCACCATGAAACTCTCCCGTTCCATCACATCACCATGAAACTCTCCCATTCCACCTCATCACCATGAGAATCTCTGTTCCACCCCATCACAATAGAATTTCCTGTTCCACCTCATCACCATGAGAATCTTTTGTTCCACCACATCACAATAGGAGTATTCCATTCTATCGCATCACCATGAGAATCTCTGTTCCACCACATCATGATGAGAATCTCCTGTTCTACCTCATCACCATGAGAACCTCCCGTTCCACCTCATCACCATGAGAATCTCCCGTTCCACCACATCACCATGAAACTCTCCCGTTCCACCACATCACCATGAAACTCTCCCGTTCCCCCACATCACCATGAGAATCTGCCGTTTCACCACATCATGATGAGAATCTCCCATTCCACCACATCACCATGAGAATCTCCCGTTCCACCACATCACCATGAAACTCTCCCGTTCCACCACATCACCATGAGAATCTCCCGTTCCATCACATCACCATGAGAATCTCCCGTTCCATCACATCACCATGAAACTCTCCCGTTCCACCACATCACCATGAGAATCTCCCGTTCCATCACATCACCATGAGAATCTCCCGTTCCACCACATCACCATGAGAATCTCCCGTTCCATCACATCACCATGAAACTCTCCCGTTCCACCACATCACCATGAAACTCTCCCGTTCCACCACATCACCATGAGAATCTCCCGTTCCACCACATCACCATGAGAATCTCCCGTTCCATCACATCACCATGAAACTCTCCCGTTCCCCCACATCACCATGAGAATCTGCCGTTTCACCACATCATGATGAGAATCTCCCATTCCACCACATCACCATGAGAATCTCCCGTTCCACCTCATCACCATGAGAATCTCCCGTTCCATCACATCACCATGAAACTCTCCCGTTCCCCCACATCACCATGAGAATCTGCCGTTTCACCACATCATGATGAGAATCTCCCATTCCACCACATCACCATGAGAATCTCCCGTTCCACCACATCACCATGAGAATCTCCCGTTCCATCACATCACCATGAAACTCTCCCGTTCCCCCACATCACCATGAGAATCTGCCGTTTCACCACATCATGATGAGAATCTCCCATTCCACCACATCACCATGAGAATCTCCCATTCCACCACATCACCATGAGAATCTCCCGTTCCCCCACATCACCATGAGAATCTGCCGTTTCACCACATCATGATGAGAATCTCCCATTCCACCACATCACCATGAAACTCTCCCGTTCCACCACATCACCATGAGAATCTCCCGTTCCATCACATCACCATGAGAATCCCTATTCCACCACATCACCATGAAAATCTCCCGTTCCACCTCATCACCATGAGAATCTCCCATTCCACCTCATCATGATGAGAATCTCCCGTTCCAACTCATCACCATGAGAATCTCCCGTTCCACCTCATCACCATGAGAATCTCCCGTTCCACCACATCACCATGAGAATCTCCCGTTCCAACTCATCACCATTAGAATCTCTGTTCAACCACATCATGATGAGAATCTCCTGTTCCACCTCATCACCATGAGAACCTCCCGTTCCACCTCATCACCATGAGAATCTCCCGTTCCACCACATCACCATGAAACTCTCCCGTTCCACCACATCACCATGAGAATCTGCCATTCCACCACATCATGATGAGAATCTCCCATTCCACCACATCACCATGAGAATCTCCCGTTCCACCTCATCACCATGAGAATCTCCCGTTCCACCTCATCACCATGAGAATCTCCATTTCCACCACATCACCATGAGAATCTCTTTTCCACCACATCACCATGAAACTCTCCCGTTCCACATCATCACCATGACAATCTCTGTTCCACCACATCACCATGAAACTCTCCCGTTCCACCACATCACCATGAGAATCTCCCGTTCCACCACATCACCATGAGAATCTCCCGTTCCACCACATCATGATGAGAATCTCCCGTTCCACCACATCACCATGACAATCTCCCGTTCCACATCATCACCATGACAATCTCTGTTCCACCACATCACCATGAAACTCTCCCGTTCCACCACATCACCATGAAACTCTCCCGTTCCATCACATCACCATGACAATCTCCCGTTCCACCTCATCACCATGAGAATCTCCCGTTCCACCACATCACCATGAAACTCTCCCATTCCATCACATCACCATGACAATCTCCCGTTCCACCTCATCACCATGAGAATCTCCCGTTCCACCACATCACCATGAAACTCTCCCGTTCCATCACATCACCATGACAATCTCCCGTTCCACCTCATCACCATGAGAATCTCCCGTTCCACCACATCACCATGACAATCTCCCGTTCCACCTCATCACCATGAGAATCTCCCGTTCCACCACGTCACCATGAAACTCTCCCGTTCCATCACATCACCATGAGAATCTCTGTTCCACCACGTCACCATGAAACTCTCCCGTTCCATCATATCACCATGAGAATCTCCCGTTCCATCACATCACCATGAAACTCTCCCGTTCCATCACATCACCATGAAACTCTCCCATTCCACCACATCATGATGAGAATCTCCCGTTCCACCTCATCACCATGACAATCTCCCGTTCCACCACATCACCATGAAACTCTCCCGTTCCATCACATCACCATGAGAATCTCAGGTTCCATCACATCACCATGAGAATCTCCCGTTCCATCACATCACCATGAAACTCTCCCGTTCCATCACATCACCATGAAACTCTCCCGTTCCATCACATCACCATGAGAATTTCCCGTTCCATCACATCACCATGAAACTCTCCCGTTCCATCACATCACCATGAAACTCTCCCGTTCCATCACATCACCATGAGAATCTCCCATTCCATCACATCACCATGAAACTCTCCCGTTCCATCACATCACCATGAGAATCTCCCGTTCCATCACATCACCATGAAACTCTCCCGTTCCATCACATCACCATGAAACTCTCCCGTTCCACCACATCATGATGAGAATCTCCAGTTCCACCTCATCACCATGAGAATCTCTGTTCCACCCCATCACAAAAGAATTTCCTGTTCCACCTCATCACCATGAGAATCCCCCGTTCCACCACATCACCATGAAAATCTCCCGTTCCACCGCATCACCATGAGAATCTCCCATTATACCTCATCACCATTAGAATCTCTGTTCCACCACATCATGATGAGAATCTCCTGTTCTACCTCATCACCATGAGAACCTCCCGTTCCACCTCATCACCATGAGAATCTCCCGTTCCACCACATCACCATGAGAATCTCCCGTTCCACCACATCACCATGAAACTCTCCCGTTCCACCACATCACCATGAGAATCTGCCGTTCCACCACATCATGATGAGAATCTCCCATTCCACCACATCACCATGAGAATCTCCCGTTCCACCACATCACCATTACAATCTCCCGTTCCACCACCTCACCATGAGAATCTCCCGTTCCACCACATCACTATGAGAATCTCCCGTTCCACCACATCACCATGAGAATCTCCCTTTCCACCACATCACCATGAGAATCTCCCGTTCCACCACATCATGATGAGAATCTCTGTTCCAACACATCATGATGAGAATATCCCGTTCCACCTCATCACCATGAGAATCTCCCGTTCCACCTCATCACCATGAGAATCTCCCGTTCAACCTCATCACCATTAGAGTCTCTGTTCCAACACATCATGATGAGAATATCCCGTTCCACCTCATCACCATGAGAATCTCCCGTTCCACCTCATCACCATGAGAATCTCCCGTTCCACCACATCACCATGAAAATCTCCCGTTCCACCTCATCACCATGAAAATCTCCCGTTCCACCACATCATGATGAGAATCTCCCATTCCACCACATCACCATGAGAATCTCCCGTTCAACATCACCATTAGAATCTCTGTTCCAACACATCATGATGAGAATCTCCCGTTCCACCTCATCACCATGAGAAATTCCCGTTCTGCCCCATCACCATGAGAATCTCTGTTCCACCACATCACCATGAGAATCTCCCGTTCCACCACATCATAATGAGAATCTCCCGTTCCATCACATCACCATGAGAATCTCCCGTTCCACCACATCACCATGAGAATCTCCCGTTCCACCACATCATGATGAGAATCTCCCGTTCCACCTCATCACCATGAGAATCTCTGTTCCACCCCATCACAATAGAATTTCCTGTTCCACCTCATCACCATGAGAATCCCCCGTTCCACCACATCACCATGAGAATCTCCCGTTCCACCTCATCACCATGAGAATCTCCCGTTTCACCTCATCACCATGAGAATCTCCCGTTCCACCACATCACCATGAGAATCTCCCGTTCCACCGCCTCACCATGACAATCTCCCGTTCCACCCTATCACCATGAGAATCTCCCGTTCCACCACATCACCATGAGAATCTCCCGTTCCATCACATCATGATGAGAATCTCCCGTTCCACCTCATCACCATGAGAATCTCTGTTCCACCACATCACCATGAGAATCTCTCGTTCCACCACATCATGATGAGAATTTCCCGTTCCACCACATCACCATGAGAATCTCCCATTCCACCACATCACCATGAGAATCTCTGTTCCACCACATCACCATGAAACTCTCCCGTTCCATCACATCATGATGAGAATCTCCCGTTCCACCACATCATGATGAGAATCTGCCGTTCCACCACATAACCATGAAACTCTCCCGTTCCACCACATCACCATGAGAATCTCCCGTTCCACCTCATCACCATGAGAATCTCCCGTTCCATCACATCACCATGAGAATCTCCCGTTCCACCGCCTCACCATGATAATCTCCCGTTCCACCCTATCACCATGAGAATCTCCCGTTCCATCACATCATGATGAGAATCTCCCGTTCCACCACATCACCATGAGAATCTCCCGTTCCATCACATCATGATGAGAATCTCCTGTTCCACCTCATCACCATGAGAATCTCTGTTCCACCCCATCACAATAGAATTTCCTGTTCCACGTTATCACCATGAGAATCTCCCGTTCCATCACATCATGATGAGAATCTCCCGTTCCACCACATCATGATGAGAATCTGCCGTTCCACCACATCACCATGAGAATCTCCTGTTCCACCACATCACCATGAGAATCTCCCGTTCCACCAAATCTTAATGAGAATCTCCCGTTCCATCACATCATGATGAGAATCTCCCGTTCCACCACATCATGATGAGAATCTCCCGTTCCACCTCATCACCATGAGAATCTCTGTTCCACCCCATCACAATAGAATTTCCTGTTCCACCTCATCACCATGAGAATCCGACGTTCCACCACATCACCATGAGAATCTCCCGTTCCACCTCATCACCATGAGAATCTCCCATTTCACCTCATCACCATGAGAATCTACCGTTCCACCACATAACCATGAGAATCTCCCGTTCCACCACCTCACCATGACAATCTCCCGTTCCACCACATCACCATGAGAATCTCTGTTCCACCCCATCACAATAGAATTTCCTGTTCCACGTTATCACCATGAGAATCTCCCGTTCCATCACATCATGATGAGAATCTGCCGTTCCACCACATCACCATGAGAATCTCCTGTTCCACCACATCACCATGAGAATCTCCCGTTCCACCAAATCTTAATGAGAATCTCCCGTTCCACCTCATCACCATGAGCATCTCCAGTTCCACCACATCATGATGAGAATCTCCCGTTCCACCTCATCACCATGAGAATCTCTGTTCCACCCCATCACAATAGAATTTCCTGTTCCACCTCATCACCATGAGAATCCGACGTTCCACCACATCACCATGAGAATCTCCCGTTCCACCTCATCACCATGAGAATCTCCCATTTCACCTCATCACCATGAGAATCTACCGTTCCACCACATAACCATGAGAATCTCCCGTTCCACCACCTCACCATGACAATCTCCCGTTCCACCACATCACCATGAGAATCTCCCGTTCCATCACATCATGATGAGAATCTCCCGTTCCACCACATCACCATGAGAATCTCCCGTTCAATCACATCATGATGAGAATCTCCCGTTCCACCACATCATGATGAGAATCTCCCGTTCCACCACATCACCATGAGAATCTCCCGTTCCACCTCATCACCATGAGAATCTCCCATTTCACCTCATCACCATGAGAATCTCCCGTTCCACCTCATCACCATGAGAATCTCCCGTTCAACCTCATCAACATTAGAATCTCTGTTCCAACACATCATGATGAGAATCTCATGTTCCACCTCATCACCATGAGAAATTCCCATTTCACCACATCACCGTGAAACTCTCCCGTTCCACCTCATCACCATGAGAATCTCTGTTCCACCACATCACCATGAAACTCTCCCGTTCCACCACATCACCATGAGAATCTCCCGTTCCACCTCATCACCATGAGAATCTCCCGTTCCACCTCATCACCATGAGAATCTCCCGTTCCACCACATCACCATGAGAATCTCCCGTTCCACCACATCATGATGAGAATCTCCCGTTCCACCACATCATGATGAGAATCTCCCGCTCCACCACATCACCATGAAACTCTCCCGTTCCACCACATCACCATGAGAATCTCCCGTTCCACCACATCATGATGAGAATCTCCCATTCCACCACATCACCATGAGAATCTCCCGTTCCACCTCATCACCATGAGAATCTCCCGTTCCACCTCATCACCATGAGAATCTCCCGTTCAACCTCATCACCATTAGAATCTCTGTTCCAACACATCATGATGAGAATCTCATGTTCCACCTCATCACCATGAGAAATTCCCATTTCACCACATCACCGTGAAACTCTCCCGTTCCACCTCATCACCATGAGAATCTCTGTTCCACCACATCACCATGAAACTCTCCCGTTCCACCACATCACCATGAGAATCTCCCGTTCCACCTCATCACCATGAGAATCTCCCGTTCCACCTCATCACCATGAGAATCTCCCGTTCCACCACATCACCATGAGAATCTCCCATTCCACCACATCATGATGAGAATCTCCCGTTCCACCACATCATGATGAGAATCTCCCGCTCCACCACATCACCATGAAACTCTCCCGTTCCACCACATCACCATGAGAATCTCCCGTTCCACCACATCATGATGAGAATCTCCTGTTCCACCACATCATGATGAGAATCTCCCGTTCCACCACATCATGATGAGAATCTCCGTTTCCACCACATCACCATGAAACTCTCCCGTTCCACCACATCACCATGAGAATCTCCCGTTCCACCACATCATGATGAGAATCTCCTGTTCCACGTCATCACCATGAGAATCTCCCGTTCCACCACATCACCATGAAACTCTCCCGTTCCACCACATCACCATGAGAATCTCCCGTTCCACCACATCATGATGAGAATCTCCCGTTCCACCACATCACCATGAGAATCTCCCGTTCCACCACATCACCATGAGAATCTCCCGTTCCACCACCTCACCATGAGAATCTCCCGTTCCACCACATCATGATGAGAATCTCCCATTCCACCACATCACCATGAGAATCTCCCGTTCCACCACATCACCATGAGAATCTCCCGTTCCATCACATCATGATGAGAATCTCCCGTTCCACCACATCATGATGAGAATCTCCCATTCCACCACATTACCATGAGAATCTCCCATTCCACCACATCTCCATGAGAATCTCCCGTTCCACCTCATCATGATGAGAATCTCCCGTTCCAACTCATCACCATGAGAATCTCCCGTTCCATCACATCAACATGAAAATCTCCCGTTCCAACTCATCACCATTAGAATCTCCTGTTCCACCACATCATGATGAGAATCTCCCGTTCCACCAAATCATAATGAGAATCTCCCGTTCCACCTCATCACCATGAGCATCTCCAGTTCCACCACATCATGATGAGAATCTCCCGTTCCACCTCATCACCATGAGAATCTCTGTTCCACCCCATCACAATAGAATTTCCTGTTCCACCTCATCACCATGAGAATCCGACGTTCCACCACATCACCATGAGAATCTCCCGTTCCACCTCATCACCATGAGAATCTCCCATTTCACCTCATCACCATGAGAATCTACCGTTCCACCACATAACCATGAGAATCTCCCGTTCCACCACCTCACCATGACAATCTCCCGTTCCACCACATCACCATGAGAATCTCCCGTTCCATCACATCATGATGAGAATCTCCCGTTCCACCACATCACCATGAGAATCTCCCGTTCAATCACATCATGATGAGAATCTCCCGTTCCACCACATCATGATGAGAATCTCCCGTTCCACCACATCACCATGAGAATCTCCCGTTCCACCTCATCACCATGAGAATCTCCCATTTCACCTCATCACCATGAGAATCTCCCGTTCCATCACATCATGATGAGAATCTCCCGTTCCACCACATCACCATGAGAATCTCCCGTTCCACCACATCACCATGAGAATCTCCCGTTCAATCACATCATGATGAGAATCTCCCGTTCCACCACATCATGATGAGAATCTCCCGTTCCACCATATCACCATGAGAATCTCCCGTTCCACCACATCATGATGAGAATCTCCTGTTCCACCACATCATGATGAGAATCTCCCGTTCCACCACATCATGATGAGAATCTCCGTTTCCACCACATCACCATGAAACTCTCCCGTTCCACCACATCACCATGAGAATCTCCCGTTCCACCACATCATGATGAGAATCTCCTGTTCCACGTCATCACCATGAGAATCTCCCGTTCCACCACATCACCATGAAACTCTCCCGTTCCACCACATCACCATGAGAATCTCCCGTTCCACCACATCATGATGAGAATCTCCCGTTCCACCACATCACCATGAGAATCTCCCGTTCCACCACATCACCATGAGAATCTCCCGTTCCACCACCTCACCATGAGAATCTCCCGTTCCACCACATCATGATGAGAATCTCCCATTCCACCACATCACCATGAGAATCTCCCGTTCCACCACATCACCATGAGAATCTCCCGTTCCATCACATCATGATGAGAATCTCCCGTTCCACCACATCATGATGAGAATCTCCCATTCCACCACATTACCATGAGAATCTCCCATTCCACCACATCTCCATGAGAATCTCCCGTTCCACCTCATCATGATGAGAATCTCCCGTTCCAACTCATCACCATGAGAATCTCCCGTTCCATCACATCAACATGAAAATCTCCCGTTCCAACTCATCACCATTAGAATTTCCTGTTCCACCACATCATGATGAGAATCTCCCGTTCCACCACATCATGATGAGAATCTCCGTTTCCACCACATCACCATGAAACTCTCCCGTTCCACCACATCACCATGAGAATCTCCCGTTCCACCACATCATGATGAGAATCTCCTGTTCCACGTCATCACCATGAGAATCTCCCGTTCCACCACATCACCATGAAACTCTCCCGTTCCACCACATCACCATGAGAATCTCCTGTTCCACCACATCATGATGAGAATCTCCCGTTCCACCACATCACCATGAGAATCTCCCGTTCCACCACATCAACATGAAAATCTCCCGTTCCAACTCATCACCATGAGAATCTCCCGTTCCACCACATCACCATGAAACTCTCCCGTTCCACCTCATCACCATTAGAATCTCTGTTCCACCACATCATGATGAGACTCTTCTGTTCCACCTCATCACCATGAGAATCTCCCGTTCCACCACATCAACATGAAAATCTCCCGTTCCAACTCATCACCATTAGAATCTCTGTTCCACCACATCATGATGAGACTCTTCTGTTCCACCTCATCACCATGAGAATCTCCCGTTCCACCTCATCACCATGAGAATCTCCCGTTCCACCTCATCACCATGAGAATCTCCCGTTCCACCACATCACCATGAAACTCTCCCGTTCCACCACATCACCATGAGAATCTCCCGTTCCACCACATCATGATGAGAATCTCCCGTTCCACCACATCACCATGAGAATCTCTGTTCCACCACATCACCATGAAACTCTCCCGTTCCACCTCATCACCATGAGAATCTCCCGTGCTGCCCCATCACGATGAGAATTTCCCGTTCCACCTCATCACCATGAGAATCTCTGTTCCACCACATCACCATGAAACTCTCCCGTTCCACCACATCACCATGAGAATCTCCCGTTCAACCTCATCACCATGAGAATCTCCCGTTCCACCTCATCACCATGAGAATCTCCCGTTCCACCTCATCACCATGAGAATCTCCCGTTCCACCACATCACCATGAGAATCTCCCATTCCACCACATCATGATGAGAATCTCCCATTCCACCACATCACCATGAGAATCTCCCGTTCCACCACATCATGATGAGAATTTCCCTTTCCACCACATCACCATGAAACTCTCCCGTTCCATCACATCACCATGAGAATCTCCCGTTCCATCACATCACCATGAAACTCTCCCGTTCCACCTCATCACCATGAGAATCTCCCGTTCCATCACATCACCATGAGAATCTCCCATTCCACCACATCCTGATGAGAATCTCCTGTTCCACCTCATCACCATGAGAATCCCCCGTTCCACCACATAGCCATGAAAATCTCCCGTTCCACCTCATCACCATGAGAAGCTTTCGTTCCACCACATCACAATAGGAGTATTCCATTCTATCGCATCACCATGAGAATCTCCCATTATACCTCATCACCATGAGAATCTCCCGTGCCACCACATCATGATGAGAATCTCCCGTTCCACCTCATCACCATGAGAATCTGCCGTTCCACCACATCATGATGAGAATCTCCCATTCCACCACATTACCATGAGAATCTCCCATTCCACCACATCTCCATGAGAATCTCCCGTTCCACCTCATCATGATGAGAATCACCCGTTCCAACTCATCACCATGAGAATCTCCCGTTCCATCACATCAACATGAAAATCTCCCGTTCCAACTCATCACCATTAGAATCTCTGTTCCACCACATCATGATGAGACTCTCCCGTTCCACCTCATCACCATGAGAATCTCCCGTTCCACCACATCACAATGAGAATCTCCCGTTCCACCTCATCACCATGAGAATCTCCCGTTCCACCTCATCACCATGAGAATCTCCCGTTCCACCACATCACAATGAGAATCTCCCGTTCCATCACATCACCATGAGAATCTCCCGTTCCACCTCATCACCATGAGAATCTCCCGTTCCACCTCATCACCATGAGAATCTCCCGTTCCACCTCATCACCATGAGAATCTCCCGTTCCACCACATCACAATGAGAATCTCCCGTTCCATCACATCATGATGAGAATCTCCCGTTCCACCACATCACCATGAGAATCTCCCGTTCCATCACATCATGATGAGAATCTCCCGTTCCACCACATCATGATGAGAATCTCCCATTCCACCACATTACCATGAGAATCTCCCGTGCTGCCCCATCACGATGAGAATTTCCCGTTCCACCTCATCACCATGAGAATCTCCCGTTCCACCTCATCACCATGAGAATCTCCCGTTCCACCTCATCACCATGAGAATCTCCCGTTCCACCTCATCACCATGAGAATCTCTGTTCCACCACATCACCATGAAACTCTCCCGTTCCACCACATCACCATGAGAATCTCCCGTTCCACCTCATCACCATGAGAATCTCCCGTTCCACCTCATCACCATGAGAATCTCCCGTTCCACCTCATCACCATGAGAATCTCCCGTTCCACCACATCACCATGAGAATCTCCCATTCCACCACATCATGATGAGAATCTCCCATTCCACCACATCACCATGAGAATCTCCCGTTCCACCACATCATGATGAGAATTTCCCTTTCCACCACATCACCATGAAACTCTCCCGTTCCATCACATCACCATGAGAATCTCCCGATCCATCACATCACCATGAAACTCTCCCGTTCCATCACATCACCATGAGAATCTCCCGTTCCATCACATCACCATGAGAATCTCCCATTCCACCACATCATGATGAGAATCTCCTGTTCCACCTCATCACCATGAGAATCTCTGTTCCACCCCATCACAATAGAATTTCCTGTTCCACCTCATCACCATGAGAATCCCCCGTTCCACCACATCACCATGAAAATCTCCCGTTCCACCTCATCACCATGAGAAGCTTTCGTTCCACCATATCACAATAGGAGTATTCCATTCTATCGCATCACCATGAGAATCTCCCATTATACCTCATCACCATGAGAATCTCCCGTGCCACCACATCATGATGAGAATCTCCCGTTCCACCACATCACCATGAAACTCTCCCGTTCCACCTCATCACCATGAGAATCTGCCGTTCCACCACATCATGATGAGAATCTCCCATTCCACCACATCACCTTGAGAATATCCCGTTCCACCACATCAAGATGAGAATTTCCCGTTCCACCACATCACCATTAGAATCTCCCGTTCCACCACATCACCATGAGAATCTCCCGTTCCACCACATCACTATGAGAATCTTCCGTTCCACCACATCATGATGAGAATCTCCCGTCACATCACATTACCATGAGAATCTCCTGTTCCACCTCATCACCATGAGAATCTCTGTTCCACCCCATCACAATAGAATTTCCTGTTCCACCTCATCACCATGAGAATCCCCCGTTCCACCACATCACCATGAGAATCTCCCGTTCCACCTCATCACCATGAGAATCTCCCGTTCCACCTCATCACCATGAGAATCTCCCGTTCCACCACATCATGATGAGAATCTCCCATTCCACCACATCACCATGAGAATCTCCCGTTCCACCATATCATGATGAGAGTCTCCCATTCCACCACATCACCATGAGAATCTCCCGTTCCACCACATCATGATGAGAATCTCCCATTCCACCACATCACCATGAGAATCTCCCGTTCCACCACATCACCATGAAAATCTCCCGTTCCACCTCATCACCATGAGAATCTCCCGTTCCACCACATCACCATGAGAATCTCCCGTTCCACCACATCACCATGAAAATCTCCCGTTCCACCACATCACCATGAGAATCTCCCGTTCAACGTCATCACCATTAGAATCTCTGTTCCAACACATCATGATTAGAATCTCCCGTTCCACCTCATCACCATGAGAAATTCCCATTTCACCACATCACCATGAGAATCTCTGTTCCACCACATCACCATGAAACTCTCCCGTTCCACCTCATCACCATGAGAATCTCCCGTTCTGCCCCATCACGATGAGAATCTCCCGTTCCACCTCATCACCATGAGAATCTCTGTTCCACCACATCACCATGAGAATCTCCCGTTCCACCACATCATGATGAGAATTTCCCGTTCCACCACATCACCATGAAACTCTCCCGTTCCACCTAATCACCATGAGAATCTCTGTTCCACCACATCACCATGAGAATCTCCCGTTTCTCCACATCACCATGAGAATCTCCCGTTCCACCACATCATCATGAAACTCTCCCGTTCCACCACATCATGATGAGAATCTCCCATTCCACCACATCACCATGGGAATCTCCCGTTCCACCACATCACCATGAGAATCTCCCGTTCCACCACATCATGATGAGAATCTCCCATTCCACCACATCACCATGAGAATCTCCCGTTCCACCACATCATGATGAGAATCTCTGTTCCACCACATCACCATGAGAATCTCCCAATCCACCTCATCACCATGAGAATCTCCCGTTCCACCACATCATGATGAGAATCTCCCGTTCCACCACATCACCATGAGAATCTCCCGTTCCACCACATCACCATGAGAATCTCCCGTTCCACCACATCATGATGAGAATCTCTGTTCGACCTCATCACCATGAGAATCTCCCGTTCCACCACATCACCATGAAACTCTCCCATTCCACCACATCACCATGAGAATCTCCCGTTCCACCACATCACCATGAGAATCTCCCGTTCCACCACATCATAATGAGAATCTCCCTTTCCACCTCATCACCATGAGAATCTCCCGTTCCACCACATCATGATGAGAATCTCCCGTTCCACCTCATCACCATGAGAATCTCTTTCCACCCCATCACAATAGAATTTCCTGTTCCACCTCATCACCATGAGAATCTCCCGTTCCACCACATCACCATGAGAATCTCCCGTTCCACCACATCATGATGAGAATCTCCCATTCCACCACATCACCATGGGAATCTCCCGTTCCACCTCATCACCATGAGAATCTCCCATTCCACCACGTCACCATGAGAATCTCCCGTTCTGCCCCATCACGATGAGAATCTCTGTTCCACCACATCACCTTGAGAATCTCCCGTTCCACCACATCATGATGAGAATTTCCCGTTCCACCACATCACCATGAAACTCTCCCGTTCCATCACATCACCATGAGAATCTCCCGTTCCACCACATCATGATGAGAATCTCCCGTTCCACCACATGATGATGAGAATCTCCCGTTCCACCACATGATGATGAGAATCTCCCATTCCACCACATCACCATGGGAATCTCCCGTTCCACCACATCACCATGAGAACCTCCCGTTCCACCACATCACTATGAGAATCTTCCGTTCCACCACATCATGATGAGAATCTCCCGTTACATCACATCACCATGAGAATCTCCCGTTCCACCACATCACATTGAGAATCTCCCATTCCACCAATCATGATGAGAATCTCCTGTTCCACCTCATCACCATGAGAATCTCTCTTCCACCCAATCACAATAGAATTTCCTGTTCCACCTCATCACCATGAGAATCCTCCATTCCAACTCATCACCATGAGAATTTCTGTTCCACCCCATCACAATATAATTTCCTGTTCCACCTCATCACCATGAGAATCCCCCGTTCCACCACATCACCATGAGAATCTCCCGTTCCACCTCATCACCATGAGAATCTCCCGTTTCACCTCATCACCATGACAATCTCCCGTTCCACCACATCACCATGAGAATCTCCCTTTCCACCACATCACCATGACACTCCCGTTCCACCTCATCACCATGAGAATCTACCGTTCCACCACATCATGATGAGAATCTCCCATTCCACAACATCACCATTACAATCTCCCGTTCCACCACATCATGATGAGAATCTCCCATTCCACCACATCACCATGAGAATCTCCCGTTCCACCTCATCACCATGAGAAATTCCCATTTCACCACATCACCATGAGAATCTCTGTTCCACCACATCACCATGAAACTCTCCCGTTCCACCTCATCACCATGAGAATCTCCCCTTCTGCCCCATCACGATGAGAATCTCCCGTTCCACCTCATCACCATGAGAATCTCTGTTCCACCACATCACCATGAGAATCTCCCGTTCCACCACATCATGATGAGAATTTCCCGTTCCACCACATCACCATGAAACTCTCCCGTTCCATCACATCACCATGAGAATCTCCCGTTCCTCCACATCATGATGAGAATCTCCCATTCCACCACATCATCATGAGAATCTCCCGTTCCACCACATCATGATGAGAATCTCCCATTCCACCACATCACCATGGGAATCTCCCGTTCCACCACATCACCATGAGAATCTCCCGTTTCACCACATCACCATGAGAATCTCCCGTTCCACCACATCACCATGAGAATCTCCCGTTCCACCACATCATGATGAGAATCTCCCATTCCACCACATCACCATGAGAATCTCCCGTTCCACCACATCATGATGAGAATTTCCCGTTCCACCACATCACCATGAAACTCTCCCGTTCCATCACATCACCATGAGAATCTCCCGTTCCACCACATCACCATGAGAATCTCCTGTTTCTCCACATCACCATGAGAATCTCCCGTTCCACCACATCATCATGAAACTCTCCCGTTCCACCACATCATGATGAGAATCTCCCATTCCACCACATAACCATGGGAATCTCCCGTTCCACCACATCACCATGAGAATCTCCCGTTCCACCACATCATGATGAGAATCTCCCATTCCACCACATCACCAAGGGAATCTCCCGTTCCACCACATCACCATGAGAATCTCCCGTTCCACCACATCACCATGAAAATCTCCTGTTCAACCTCATCACCATGAGAATCTCCCGTTCCACCACATCACCATGAGAATCTCCCGTTCCACCACATCATGATCAGAATCTCTGTTCCACCACATCACCATGAGAATATCCCGTTCCACCTCATCACCATGAGAATCTCCCGTTCCACCACATCATGATGAGAATCTCTGTTCCACCACATCATGATGAGAATTTCTGTTCCACCACATCACCATGAGAATCTCCCGTTCCACCTCATCACCATGAGAATCTCCCGTTCCACCACATCATGATGAGAATCTCCCGTTCCACCACATCACCATGAGAATCTCCCGTTCCACCACATCACCATGAGAATCTCCCGTTCCACCACATCATGATGAGAATCTCTGTTCCACCACATCACCATGAGAATCTCCCGTTCCACCACATCACCATGAGAATCTCCCGTTCCACCACATCATGATGAGAATCTCCCGTTCCACCACATCACCATGAGAATCTCCCGTTCCACCACATCACCATGAGAATCTCCCGTTCCACCACATCACCATGAGAATCTCCCGTTCCACCTCATCACCATGAGAATCTCCCGTTCCACCACATCATGATGAGAATCTCTGTTCCACCACATCACCATGAGAATTTCCCGTTCCACCACATCATGATGAGAATCTCCCGTTCCACCTCATCACCATGAGAATCTCCCGTTCCACCACATCACCATGAAAATCTCCCGTTCCACCTCATCACCATGAAAATCTCCCGTTCCACCACATCATGATGAGAGTCTCCCATTCCACCACATCACCATGAGAATCTCCCGTTCTGCCCCATCACTATGAGAATCTCCCGTTCCACCACATCACCATGAAACTCTCCCGTTCCTCCACATCACCATGAGAATCTCCCGTTCCACCACATCATGATGAGAATCTCCCGTTCCACCACATCATGATGAGAATCTCCCATTCCACCACATCACCATGGGAATCTCCCGTTCCACCACATCACCATGAGAACCTCCCGTTCCACCACATCATGATGAGAATCTCCCATTCCACCACATCACCATGGGAATCTCCCGTTCCACCACATCACCATGAGAATCTCCCGTTCCACCACATCACCATGAAAATCTCCCGTTCCACCTCATCACCATGAGAATCTCCCGTTCCACCACATCATGATGAGAATCTCTGTTCCACCACATCACCATGAGAATCTCCCGTTCCACCACATCATGATGAGAATCTCCCATTCCACCACATCACCATGGGAATCTCCCGTTCCACCACATCACCATGAGAATCTCCCGTTCCACCACATCATGATGAGAATCTCTGTTCCACCACATCACCATGAGAATCTCCCGTTCCACCACATCACCATGAGAATCTCCCGTTCCACCACATCATGATGAGAATCTCCCGTTCCACCACATCACCATGAGAATCTCCCGTTCCACCACATCACCATGAGAATCTCCCGTTCCACCACATCACCATGAGAATCTCCCGTTCCACCTCATCACCATGAGAATCTCCCGTTCCACCACATCATGATGAGAATCTCTGTTCCACCACATCACCATGAGAATTTCCCGTTCCACCACATCACCATGAGAATCTCCCGTTCCTCCACATCACCATGAGAATCTCCCGTTCCACCACATCATCATGAGAATCTCCCGTTCCACCACATCATGATGAGAATCTCCCATTCCACCACATCACCATGAAACTCTCCCGTTCCATCACATCACCATGAGAATCTCCCGTTCCTCCACATCACCATGAGAATCTCTGTTCCACCACATCACCATGAGAATCTCTGTTCCACCACATCACCATGAGAATCTCCCGTTCCACCACATCATGATGAGAATCTCCCATTCCACCACATAACCATGGGAATCTCCCATTCCACCACATCACCATGAGAATCTCCCGTTCCACCACATCATGATGAGAATCTCCCGTTCCACCACATCATGATGAGAATCTCTCGTTCCACCTCATCACCATGAGAATCTCCCGTTCCACCTCATCACCATGAGAATCTCCCGTTCCACCTCATCACCATGGGAATCTCCCGTTCCACCTCATCACCATGAAAATCTCCCGTTCCACCACATCATGATGAGAATCTCCCATTCCACCACATCACCATGAGAATCTCCCGTTCCACCACATCACCATGAGAATCTCCCGTTCCACCACATCATGATGAGAATCTCCCGTTCAACCTCATCACCATGAGAAATTCCCATTTCACCACATCACCATGAGCATCTCCCGTTCCGCCCCATCACGATGACAATCTCCCGTTCCGCCACATCACCATGAGAATCTCCCGTTCCACCACATCATGATGAGAATTTCCCGTTCCACCACATCACCATGAAACTCTCCCGTTCCATCACATCACCATGGGAATCTCCCGTTCCTCCACATCACCATGAGAATCTCCCGTTCCACCACATCATGATGAGAATCTCCCGTTCCACCACATCATGATGAGAATCTCCCATTCCACCACATCACCATGGGAATCTCCCATTCCACCACATCACCATGAGAACCTCCCGTTCCACCACATCATGATGAGAATCTCCCATTCCACCACATCACCATGAGAATCTCCCGTTCCACCACATCACCATGAGAATCTCCCGTTCCACCACATCATGATGAGAATCTCCCGTTCAACCTCATCACCATGAGAAATTCCCATTTCACCACATCACCATGAAACTCTCCCGTTCCACCTCATCACCATGAGAATCTCCCGTTCTGCCCCATCACGATGAGAATCTCCCGTTCCACCTCATCACCATGAGAATCTCTTTTCCACCACATCACCATGAGAATCTCCCGTTCCACCACATCACCATGAGAATCTTTTGTTCCACCACATCACAATAGGAGTATTCCATTCTATCGCATCACCATGAGAATCTCTGTTCCACCACATCATGATGAGAATCTCCTGTTCTACCTCATCACCATGAGAACCTCCCGTTCCACCTCATCACCATGAGAATCTCCCGTTCCACCACATCACCATGAAACTCTCCCGTTCCACACATCACCATGAGAATCTCCCGTTCCATCACATCACCATGAAACTCTCCCGTTCCCCCACATCACCATGAGAATCTGCCGTTTCACCACATCATGATGAGAATCTCCCATTCCACCACATCACCATGAGAATCTCCCGTTCCACCACATCACCATGAAAATCTCCCGTTCCACCTCATCACCATGAGAATCTCCCATTCCACCTCATCATGATGAGAATCTCCCGTTCCAACTCATCACCATGAGAATCTCCCGTTCCACCTCATCACCATGAGAATCTCCCGTTCCACCACATCACCATGAGAATCTCCCGTTCCAACTCATCACCATTAGAATCTCTGTTCCACCACATCATGATGAGAATCTCCTGTTCCACCTCATCACCATGAGAACCTCCCGTTCCACCTCATCACCATGAGAATCTCCCGTTCCACCACATCACCATGAAACTCTCCCGTTCCACCACATCACCATGAGAATCTGCCATTCCACCACATCATGATGAGAATCTCCCATTCCACCACATCACCATGAGAATCTCCCGTTCCACCTCATCACCATGAGAATCTCCCATTCCACCTCATCACCATGAGAATCTCCATTTCCACCACATCACCATGAGAATCTCTTTTCCACCACATCACCATGAAACTCTCCCGTTCCACATCATCACCATGACAATCTCTGTTCCACCACATCACCATGAAACTCTCCCGTTCCACCACATCACCATGAGAATCTCCCGTTCCACCACATCACCATGAGAATCTCCCGTTCCACCACATCATGATGAGAATCTCCCGTTCCACCACATCACCATGAAACTCTCCCGTTCCACCACATCACCATGAGAATCTCCCGTTCCACCACATCACCATGAAACTCTCCCGTTCCATCACATCACCATGACAATCTCCCGTTCCACCTCATCACCATGAGAATCTCCCGTTCCACCACATCACCATGAAACTCTCCCGTTCCATCACATCACCATGACAATCTCCCGTTCCACCTCATCACCATGAGAATCTCCCGTTCCACCACATCACCATGACAATCTCCCGTTCCACCTCATCACCATGAGAATCTCCCATTCCACCACATCACCATGAAACTCTCCCGTTCCATCACATCACCATGACAATCTCCGGTTCCACCTCATCACCATGACAATCTCCCGTTCCACCTCATCACCATGAGAATCTCCCGTTCCACCACATCACCATGACAATCTCCCGTTCCACCTCATCACCATGAGAATCTCTGTTCCACCACATCACCATGACAATCTCCCGTTCCACCTCATCACCATGACAATCTCCCGTTCCACCTCATCACCATGAGAATCTCTGTTCCACCACGTCACCATGAAACTCTCCCGTTCCATCACATCACCATGAGAATCTCTGTTCCTTCACATCACCATGAAACTCTCCCATTCCACCACATCATGATGAGAATCTCCCGTTCCACCTCATCACCATGACAATCTCCCGTTCCACCACATCACCATGAAACTCTCCCGTTCCATCACATCACCATGAGAATCTCAGGTTCCATCACATCACCATGAAACTCTCCCGTTCCATCACATCACCATGAGAATCTCCCGTTCCATCACATCACCATGAGAATCTCCCGTTCCATCACATCACCATGAGAATCTCCCGTTCCATCACATCACCATGAGAATTTCCCGTTCCATCACATCACCATGAAACTCTCCCGTTCCATCACATCACCATGAAAATCTCCCGTTCCATCACATCACCATGAGAATCTCCCATTCCATCACATCACCATGAAACTCTCCCGTTCCATCACATCACCATGAGAATCTCCCGTTCCATCACATCACCATGAAACTCTCCCGTTCCATCACATCACCATGAAACTCTCCCGTTCCACCCCATCACAATAGAATTTCCTGTTCCACCTCATCACCATGAGAATCCCCCGTTCCACCACATCACCATGAAAATCTCCCGTTCCACCGCATCACCATGAGAATCTCCCATTATACCTCATCACCATTAGAATCTCTGTTCCACCACATCATGATGAGAATCTCCTGTTCTACCTCATCACCATGAGAACCTCCCGTTCTACCTCATCACCATAAGAATCTCCCGTTCCACCACATCACCATGAAACTCTCCCGTTCCACCACATCACCATGAGAATCTCCCGTTCCATCACATCACCATGAAACTCTCCCGTTCCACCACATCACCATGAGAATCTGCCGTTCCACCACATCATGATGAGAATCTCCCATTCCACCACATCACCATGAGAATCTCCCGTTCCACCACATCACCATTACAATCTCCCGTTCCACCACCTCACCATGAGAATCTCCCGTTCCACCACATCACCATGAGAATCTCCCGTTCCACCACATCATGATGAGAATCTCTGTTCCACCCAATCACAATAGAATTTCCTGTTCCACCTCATCACCATGAGAATCTCCCGTTCAACATCACCATTAGAATCTCTGTTCCAACACATCATGATGAGAATCTCCCGTTCCACCTCATCACCATGAGAAATTCCCATTTCACCACATCACCATGAGAATCTCTGTTCCACCACATCACCATGAAACTCTCCCGTTCCACCTCATCACCATGAGAATCTCCCGTTCTGCCCCATCACCATGAGAATCTCTGTTCCACCACATCACCATGAGAATCTCCCGTTCCACCACATCATAATGAGAATCTCCCGTTCCATCACATCACCATGAGAATCTCCCGTTCCACCACATCACCATGAGAATCTCCCGTTCCACCACATCATGATGAGAATCTCCCGTTCCACCTCATCACCATGAGAATCTCTGTTCCACCCCATCACAATAGAATTTCCTGTTCCACCTCATCACCATGAGAATCCCCCGTTCCACCACATCACCATGAGAATCTCCCGTTCCACCTCATCACCATGAGAATCTCCCGTTTCACCTCATCACCATGAGAATCTCCCGTTCCACCACATCACCATGAGAATCTCCCGTTCCACCGCCTCACCATGACAATCTCCCGTTCCACCCTATCACCATGAGAATCTCCCGTTCCACCACATCACCATGAGAATCTCCCGTTCCATCACATCATGATGAGAATCTCCCGTTCCACCTCATCACCATGAGAATCTCTGTTCCACCACATCACCATGAGAATCTCTCGTTCCACCACATCATGATGAGAATTTCCCGTTCCACCACATCACCATGAGAATTTCCCGTTCCACCACATCACCATGAGAATCTCTGTTCCACCACATCACCATGAAACTCTCCCGTTCCATCACGTCACCATGAGAATCTCCCGTTCCACCACATCACCATGAGAATCTCCCGTTCCACCACATCATGATGAGAATCTCCCGTTCCACCTCATCACCATGAGAATCTCTGTTCCACCCCATCACAATAGAATTTCCTGTTCCACCTCATCACCATGAGAATCCCCCGTTCCACCACATCACCATGAGAATATCCCGTTCCACCACATCACCATGAGAATCTCCCGTTCCATCACATCATGATGAGAATCTCCCGTTCCACCACATCATGATGAGAATCTCCCGTTCCACCTCATCACCATGAGAATCTCTGTTCCACCCCATCACAATAGAATTTCCTGTTCCACCTCATCACCATGAGAATCTCCCGTTTCACCTCATCACCATGAGAATCTCCCGTTCCACCCTATCACCATGAGAATCTCCCGTTCCATCACATCATGATGAGAATCTCCCGTTCCACCACATCATGATGAGAATCTGCCGTTCCAACACATAACCATGAAACTCTCCCGTTCCACCACATCACCATGAGAATCTCCCGTTCCACCTCATCACCATGAGAATCTCCCGTTCCATCACATCACCATGAGAATCTCCCGTTCCACCGCCTCACCATGACAATCTCCCGTTCCACCCTATCACCATGAGAATCTCCCGTTCCATCACATCATGATGAGAATCTCCCGTTCCACCACATCACCATGAGAATCTCCCGTTCCATCACATCATGATGAGAATCTCCTGTTCCACCTCATCACCATGAGAATCTCTGTTCCACCCCATCACAATAGAATTTCCTGTTCCACCTCATCACCATGAGAATCTCCCGTTCCATCACATCATGATGAGAATCTCCCGTTCCACCACATCATGATGAGAATCTGCCGTTCCACCACATCACCATGAGAATCTCCTGTTCCACCACATCACCATGAGAATCTAACGTTCCACCAAATCATAATGAGAATCTCCCGTTCCACCTCATCACCATGAGCATCTCCAGTTCCACCACATCATGATGAGAATCTCCCGTTCCACCTCATCACCATGAGAATCTCTGTTCCACCCCATCACAATAGAATTTCCTGTTCCACCTCATCACCATGAGAATCCGACGTTCCACCACATCACCATGAGAATCTCCCGTTCCACCTCATCACCATGAGAATCTCCCATTTCACCTCATCACCATGAGAATCTACCGTTCCACCACATAACCATGAGAATCTCCCGTTCCACCACCTCACCATGACAATCTCCCGTTCCACCACATCACCATGAGAATCTCCCGTTCCATCACATCATGATGAGAATCTCCCGTTCCACCACATCACCATGAGAATCTCCCGTTCAATCACATCATGATGAGAATCTCCCGTTCCACCACATCATGATGAGAATCTCCCGTTCCACCACATCACCATGAGAATCTCCCGTTCCACCTCATCACCATGAGAATCTCCCATTTCACCTCATCACCATGAGAATCTCCCGTTCCACCACATAACCATGAGAATCTCCCGTTCCACCACCTCACCATGACAATCTCCCGTTCCACCACATCACCATGAGAATCTCCCGTTCCATCACATCATGATGAGAATCTCCCGTTCCAACACATCACCATGAGAATATCCCGTTCAATCACATCATGATGAGAATCTCCCGTTCCACCACATCATGATGAGAATCTCCCGTTCCACCACATCACCATGAAACTCTCCCGTTCCACCACATCACCATGAGAATCTCCCGTTCCACCTCATCACCATGAGAATCTCCCGTTCCACCACATCACCATGAGAATCTCCCGTTCCATCACATCACCATGAGAATCTCCCGTTCCACCACATCACCATGAGAATCTCCCGTTCCACCTCATCACCATGAGAATCTCCCGTTCCACCTCATCACCATGAGAATCTCCCATTCCACCACATCACCATGAGAATCTCCCGTTCCACCACATCACCATGAGTATCTCCCGTTCCATCACATCACCATGAAACTCTCCCGTTCCATCACATCACCGTGAAACTCTCCCGTTCCATCACATCACCATGAGAATCTCCCGTTCCACCACATCACCATGAGAGTCTCCCGTTCCATCACATCACCATGAAACTCTCCCGTTCCATCACATCACCGTGAAACTCTCCCGTTCCATCACATCACCATGAAACTCGCGTTCCATCACATCACCATGAGAATCTCCCGTTCCACCACATCACCATGAGAATCTCCCGTTCCACCACATCATGATGAGAATCTCTCGTTCTCCCTCATCACCATGAGAATCTTTCGTTCCACCACATCACAATAGGAGTACTCCATTCTATCGCATCACCATGAAAATCTCCCGTTCCACCTCATCACCATGAGAATCTCCCGTTCTGCCTCATCACCATGACAATCTCCCGTTCCACCACATCATGATGAGAATCTCCCGTTCCACCACATCATGATGAGAATCTCCCGCTCCACCACATCACCATGAAACTCTCCCGTTCCACCACATCACCATGAGAATCTCCCGTTCCACCACATCACCATGAAACTCTCCCGTTCCACCACATCACCATGAGAATCTCCCGTTCCACCACATCATGATGAGAATCTCCTGTTCCACCACATCATGATGAGAATCTCCTGTTCCACCACATCATGATGAGAATCTCCGTTTCCACCACATCACCATGAAACTCTCCCGTTCCACCACATCACCATGAGAATCTCCCGTTCCACCACATCATGATGAGAATCTCCTGTTCCACGTCATCACCATGAGAATCTCCCGTTCCACCACATCACCATGAAACTCTCCCGTTCCACCACATCACCATGAGAATCTCCCGTTCCACCACATCATGATGAGAATCTCCCGTTCCACCACATCACCATGAGAATCTCCCGTTCCACCACATCACCATGAGAATCTCCCGTTCCACCACCTCGCCATGAGAATCTCCCGTTCCACCACATCATGATGAGAATCTCCCATTCCACCACATCAACATGAGAATCTCCCGTTCCACCACATCACCATGAGAATCTCCCGTTCCATCACATCATGATGAGAATCTCCCGTTCCATCACATCATGATGAGAATCTCCCGTTCCACCACATCATGATGAGAATCTCCCATTCCACCACATTACCATGAGAATCTCCCATTCCACCACATCTCCATGAGAATCTCCCGTTCCACCTCATCATGATGAGAATCTCCCGTTCCAACTCATCACCATGAGAATCTCCCGTTCCATCACATCAACATGAAAATCTCCCGTTCCAACTCATCACCATTAGAATCTCCTGTTCCACCACATCATGATGAGAATCTCCCGTTCCACCACATCATGATGAGAATCTCCGTTTCCACCACATCACCATGAAACTCTCCCGTTCCAACACATCACCATGAGAATCTCCCGTTCCACCACATCACCATGAAACTCTCCCGTTCCACCACATCACCATGAGAATCTCCTGTTCCACCACATCATGATGAGAATCTCCCGTTCCACCACATCACCATGAGAATCTCCCGTTCCACCACATCAACATGAAAATCTCCCGTTCCAACTCATCACCATTAGAATCTCTGTTCCACCACATCATGATGAGACTCTCCTGTTCCACCTCATCACCATGAGAATCTCCCGTTCCACCTCATCACCATGAGAATCTCCCGTTCCACCTCATCACCATGAGAATCTCCCGTTCCACCACATCACCATGAAACTCTCCCGTTCCACCACATCACCATGAGAATCTCCCATTCCACCACATCACCATGAGAATCTCCCGTTCCACCACATCATGATGAGAATCTCCCGTTCCACCACATCACCATGAAACTCTCCCGTTCCACCTCATCACCATGAGAATCTCCCGTGCTGCCCCATCACGATGAGAATTTCCCGTTCCACCTCATCACCATGAGAATCTCTGTTCCACCACATCACCATGAAACTCTCCCGTTCCACCACATCACCATGAGAATCTCCCGTTCCACCTCATCACCATGAGAATCTCCCGTTCCACCTCATCACCATGAGAATCTCCCGTTCCACCTCATCACCATGAGAATCTCCCGTTCCACCACATCACCATGAGAATCTCCCATTCCACCACATCATGATGAGAATCTCCCATTCCACCACATCACCATGAGAATCTCCCGTTCCACCACATCACCATGAGAATCTCCCGTTCCACCTCATCACCATGAGAATCTCCCGTTCCACCTCATCACCATGAGAATCTCCCGTTCCACCACATCACCATGAGAATCTCCCGTTCCACCACATCACCATGAGAATCTCCCGTTCCACCACATCACCATGAGAATCTCCCGTTCCACCTCATCACCATGAGAATCTCCCGTTCCACCACATCACCATGAGAATCTCCCATTCCACCACATCACCATGAGAATCTCCCGTTCCACCACATCATGATGAGAATTTCCCTTTCCACCACATCACCATGAAACTCTCCCGTTCCATCACATCACCATGAGAATCTCCCGTTCCATCAAATCACCATGAAACTCTCCCGTTCCACCTCATCACCATGAGAATCTCCCGTTCCATCACATCACCATGAGAATCTCCCATTCCACCACATCCTGATGAGAATCTCCTGTTCCACCTCATCACCATGAGAATCCCCCGTTCCACCACATCACCATGAAAATCTCCCGTTCCACCTCATCACCATGAGAAGCTTTCGTTCCACCACATCACAATAGGAGTATTCCATTCTATCGCATCACCATGAGAATCTCCCATTATACCTCATCACCATGAGAATCTCCCGTGCCACCACATCACCATGAGAATCTCCCGTTCCACCACATCACCATGAGAATCTCCCGTTCCACCACCTCACCATGAGAATCTCCCGTTCCACCACATCACCATGAAACTCTCCCGTTCCACCACATCACAACGAGAATCTCCCGTTCCATCACATCATGATGAGAATCTCCCGTTCCACCACATCACCATGAGAATCTCCCGTTCCATCACATCATGATGAGAATCTCCCGTTCCACCACATCATGATGAGAATCTCCCATTCCACCACATTACCATGAGAATCTCCCATTCCACCACATCTCCATGAGAATCTCCCGTTCCACCTCATCATGATGAGAATCTCCCGTTCCAACTCATCACCATGAGAATCTCCCGTTCCATCACATCAACATGAAAATCTCCCGTTCCAACTCATCACCATTAGAATCTCTGTTCCACCACATCATGATGAGACTCTCCTGTTCCACCTCATCACCATGAGAATCTCCCGTTCCACCTCATCACCATGAGAATCTCCCGTTCCACCTCATCACCATGAGAATCTCCCGTTCCACCACATCACAATGAGAATCTCCCGTTCCACCACATCACCATGAGAATCTCCCGTTCCATCACATCATGATGAGAATCTCCCGTTCCACCACATCACCATGAGAATCTCCCGTTCCATCACATCATGATGAGAATCTCCCGTTCCACCACATCATGATGAGAATCTCCCATTCCACCACATTACCATGAGAATCTCCCGTGCTGCCCCATCACGATGAGAATTTCCCGTTCCACCTCATCACCATGAGAATCTCTGTTCCACCACATCACCATGAAACTCTCCCGTTCCACCACATCACCATGAGAATCTCCCGTTCCACCTCATCACCATGAGAATCTCCCGTTCCACCTCATCACCATGAGAATCTCCCGTTCCACCTCATCACCATGAGAATCTCCCGTTCCACCACATCACCATGAGAATCTCCCATTCCACCACATCATGATGAGAATCTCCCATTCCACCACATCACCATGAGAATCTCCCGTTCCACCACATCATGATGAGAATTTCCCTTTCCACCACATCACCATGAAACTCTCCCGTTCCATCACATCACCATGAGAATCTCCCGATCCATCACATCACCATGAAACTCTCCCGTTCCACCTCATCACCATGAGAATCTCCCGTTCCATCACATCACCATGAGAATCTCCCATTCCACCACATCATGATGAGAATCTCCTGTTCCACCTCATCACCATGAGAATCTCTGTTCCACCCCATCACAATAGAATTTCCTGTTCCACCTCATCACCATGAGAATCCCCCGTTCCACCACATCACCATGAAAATCTCCCGTTCCACCTCATCACCATGAGAAGCTTTCGTTCCACCACATCACAATAGGAGTATTCCATTCTATCGCATCACCATGAGAATCTCCCATTATACCTCATCACCATGAGAATCTCCCGTGCCACCACATCATGATGAGAATCTCCCGTTCCACCACATCACCATGAAACTCTCCCGTTCCACCTCATCACCATGAGAATCTGCCATTCCACCACATCATGATGAGAATCTCCCATTCCACCACATCACCTTGAGAATCTCCCGTTCCACCACATCAAGATGAGAATTTCCCGTTCCACCACATCACCATTAGAATCTCCCGTTCCACCACATCACCATGAGAATCTCCCGTTCCACCACATCACTATGAGAATCTTCCGTTCCACCACATCATGATGAGAATCTCCCGTTACATCACATCACCATGAGAATCTCCTGTTCCACCTCATCACCATGAGAATCTCTGTTCCACCCCATCACAATAGAATTTCCTGTTCCACCTCATCACCATGAGAATCCCCCGTTCCACCACATCACCATGAGAATCTCCCGTTCCACCTCATCACCATGAGAATCTCCCGTTCCACCTCATCACCATGAGAATCTCCCGTTCCACCACATCATGATGAGAATCTCCCATTCCACCACATCACCATGAGAATCTCCCGTTCCACCACATCATGATGAGAGTCTCCCATTCCACCACATCACCATGAGAATCTCCCGTTCCACCACATCATGATGAGAATCTCCCATTCCACCACATCACCATGAGAATCTCCCGTTCCACCACATCACCATGAAAATCTCCCGTTCCACCTCATCACCATGAGAATCTCCCGTTCCACCACATCACCATGAGAATCTCCCGTTCCACCACATCACCATGAAAATCTCCCGTTCCACCACATCACCATGAGAATCTCCCGTTCAACGTCATCACCATTAGAATCTCTGTTCCAACACATCATGATTAGAATCTCCCGTTCCACCACATCACCATGAAAATCTCCCGTTCCACCTCATCACCATGAGAAATTCCCATTTCACCACATCACCATGAGAATCTCTGTTCCACCACATCACCATGAAACTCTCCCGTTCCACCTCATCACCATGAGAATCTCCCGTTCTGCCCCATCACGATGAGAATCTCCCGTTCCACCTCATCACCATGAGAATCTCTGTTCCACCACATCACCATGAGAATCTCCCGTTCCACCACATCATGATGAGAATTTCCCGTTCCACCACATCACCATGAGAATCTCCCGTTCCACCTCATCACCATGAGAATCTCTGTTCCACCACATCACCATGAGAATCTCCCGTTCCACCACATCATGATGAGAATTTCCCGTTCCACCACATCACCATGAAACTCTCCCGTTCCACCACATCACCATGAGAATCTCCCGTTCCACCACATCACCATGAAAATCTCCCGTTCCACCTCATCACCATGAGAATCTCCCGTTCCACCACATCACCATGAGAATCTCCCGTTCCACCACATCACCATGAGAATCTCCCGTTCAACGTCATCACCATTAGAATCTCTGTTCCAACACATCATGATTAGAATCTCCCGTTCAACCACATCACCATGAAAATCTCCCGTTCCACCACATCACCATGAGAATCTCCCGTTCAACGTCATCACCATTAGAATCTCTGTTCCAACACATCATGATTAGAATCTCCCGTTCCACCTCATCACCATGAGAAATTCCCATTTCACCACATCACCATGAGAATCTCCCGTTCCACCACATCATCATGAAACTCTCCCGTTCCACCACATCATGATGAGAATCTCCCATTCCACCACATCACCATGGGAATCTCCCGTTCCACCACATCACCATGAGAATCTCCCGTTCCACCACATCATGATGAGAATCTCTGTTCCACCACATCACCATGAGAATCTCCCGTTCCACCACATCATGATGAGAATCTCTGTTCCACCACATCACCATGAGAATCTCCCGTTCCACCACATCATGATGAGAATCTCTGTTCCACCACATCATGATGAGAATCTCTGTTCCACCACATCACCATGAGAATCTCCCGTTCCACCACATCACCATGAGAATCTCCGGTTCCACCACATCATGATGAGAATCTCTGTTCGACCTCATCACCATGAGAATCTCCCGTTCCACCACATCACCATGAAACTCTCCCGTTCCACCACATCACCATGAGAATCTCCCGTTCCACCACATCACCATGAGAATCTCCCGTTCCACCACATCATAATGAGAATCTCCCGTTCCACCTCATCACCATGAGAATCTCCCGTTCCACCACATCATGATGAGAATCTCCCGTTCCACCTCATCACCATGAGAATCTCTTTCCACCCCATCACAATAGAATTTCCAGTTCCATCTCATCACCATGAGAATCTCCCGTTCCACCACATCACCATGAGAATCTCCCGTTCCACCACATCATGATGAGAATCTCCCATTCCACCACATCACCATGGGAATCTCCCGTTCCACCACATCACCATGAGAATTTTCCGTTCCACCACATCATGATGAGAATCTCCCGTTCCACCTCATCACCATGAGAATCTCCCGTTCCACCTCATCACCATGAGAATCTTCCGTTCCACCACATCATGATGAGAATCTCCCGTTCCACCACATCACCATGAGAATCTTCCGTTCCACCACATCACCATGAGAATCTCCCGTTCCACCTCATCACCATGAGAATCTTCCGTTCCACCACATCATGATGAGAATCTCCCGTTCCACCTCATCACCATGAAAATCTCCCGTTCCACCACATCATGATGAGAATCTCCCATTCCACCACATCACCATGAGAATCTCCCGTTCTGCCCCATCACGATGAGAATCTCCCGTTCCACCACATCACCTTGAGAATCTCCCGTTCCACCACATCATGATGAGAATTTCCCGTTCCACCACATCACCATGAAACTCTCCCGTTCCATCACATCACCATGAGAATCTCCCGTTCCACCACATCATGATGAGAATCTCCTGTTCCACCACATGATGATGAGAATCTCCCGTTCCACCACATGATGATGAGAATCTCCCATTCCACCACATCACCATGGGAATCTCCCGTTCCACCACATCACCATGAGAACCTCCCGTTCCACCACATCACTATGAGAATCTTCCGTTCCACCACATCATGATGAGAATCTCCCGTTACATCACATCACCATGAGAATCTCCCGTTCCACCACATCACATTGAGAATCTCCCATTCCACCAATCATGATGAGAATCTCCTGTTCCACCTCATCACCATGAGAATCTCTCTTCCACCCAATCACAATAGAATTTCCTGTTCCACTTCATCACCATGAGAATCCTCCATTCCACCTCATCACCATGAGAATTTCTGTTCCACCCCATCACAATAGAATTTCCTGTTCCACCTCATCACCATGAGAATCCCCCGTTCCACCACATCACCATGAGAATCTCCCGTTCCACCTCATCACCATGAGAATCTCCCGTTTCACCTCATCACCATGAGAATCTCCCGTTCCACCACATCACCATGAGAATCTCCCTTTCCACCACATCACCATGACACTCCCGTTCCACCTCATCACCATGAGAATCTACCGTTCCACCACATCATGATGAGAATCTCCCATTCCACAACATCACCATTACAATCTCCCGTTCCACCACATCATGATGAGAATCTCCCATTCCACCACATCACCATGAGAATCTCCCGTTCCACCTCATCACCATGAGAAATTCCCATTTCACCACATCACCATGAGAATCTCTGTTCCACCACATCACCATGAAACTCTCCCGTTCCACCTCATCACCATGAGAATCTCCCCTTCTGCCCCATCACGATGAGAATCTCCCGTTCCACCTCATCACCATGAGAATCTCTGTTCCACCACATCACCATGAGAATCTCCCGTTCCACCACATCATGATGAGAATTTCCCGTTCCACCACATCACCATGAAACTCTCCCGTTCCACCTCATCACCATGAGAATCTCCCCTTCTGCCCCATCACGATGAGAATCTCCCGTTCCACCTCATCACCATGAGAATCTCTGTTCCACCACATCACCATTAGAATCTCCCGTTCCACCACATCACCATGAGAATCTCCCGTTCCACCACATCACTATGAGAATCTTCCGTTCCACCACATCATGATGAGAATCTCCCGTTACATCACATCACCATGAGAATCTCCCGTTCCACCTCATCACCATGAGAATCTCCCGTTCCACCTCATCACCATGAGAATCTCCCGTTCCACCACATCATGATGAGAATCTCCCATTCCACCACATCACCATGAGAATCTCGCGTTCCACCACATCATGATGAGAATCTCCCGTTCCACTTCATCACCATGAGAATCTCCCGTTCCACCTCATCACCATGAGAATCTCCCGTTCCACCACATCACCATGAAAATCTCCCGTTCCACCTCATCACCATGAAAATCTCCCGTTCCACCACATCATGATGAGAATCTCCCGTTCACCCTCATCACCATGAGAATCTCCCGTTCCACCACATCATGATGAGAATCTCTGTTCCACCACATCACCATGAGAATTTCCCGTTCCACCACATCATGATGAGAATCTCCCGTTCCACCTCATCACCATGAGAATCTCCCGTTCCACCACATCACCATGAAAATCTCCCGTTCCACCTCATCACCATGAAAATCTCCCGTTCCACCACATCATGATGAGAATCTCCCATTCCACCACATCACCATGAGAATCTCCCGTTCTGCCCCATCAATATGAGAATCTCCCGTTCCACCACATCACCATGAAACTCTCCCGTTCCTCCACATCACCATGAGAAACTCCCGTTCCACCACATCATGATGAGAATCTCCCGTTCCACCACATCATGATGAGAATCTCCCATTCCACCACATCACCATGGGAATCTCCCGTTCCACCACATCACCATGAGAACCTCCCGTTCCACCACATCATGATGAGAATCTCCCATTCCACCTCATCACCATGAGAATCTCCCGTTCCACCACATCATGATGAGAATCTCTGTTCCACCACATCACCATGAGAATCTCCCGTTCCACCACATCATGATGAGAATCTCCCATTCCACCACATCACAATGGGAATCTCCCGTTCCACCACATCACCATGAGAATCTCCCGTTCCACCACATCATGATGAGAATCTCCCATTCCACCACATCACCATGGGAATCTCCCGTTCCACCTCATCACCATGAGAATCTCCCGTTCCACCTCATCACCATGAGAAATTCCCATTTCACCACATCACCATGAAACTCTCCCGTTCCACCTCATCACCATGAGAATCTCCCGTTCTGCCCTATCACGATGAGAATCTCCCGTTCCACCTCATCACCATGAGAATATCTTTTCCACCACATCACCATGAGAATCTCCCGTTCCACCACATCATGATGAGAATTTCCCGTTCCACCACATCACCATGGGAATCTCCCATTCCACCACATCATCATGAGAATCTCCCGTTCCACCACATCATGATGAGAATCTCCCATTCCACCACATCACCATGAAACTCTCCCGTTCCATCACATCACCATGAGAATCTCCCGTTCCTCCACATCACCATGGGAATCTCCCGTTCCACCACATCACCATGAGAATCTCCCGTTCCACCACATCATGATGAGAATCTCCCGTTCCACCACATCACCATGAGAATCTCCCGTTCCACCACATCACCATGAAAATCTCCCGTTCCACCACATCACCATGAGAATCTCTGTTCCACCACATCACCATGAGAATCTCCCGTTCCACCACATCATGATGAGAATCTCCCATTCCACCACATCACCATGGGAATCTCCCATTCCACCACATCACCATGAGAATCTCCCGTTCCACCACATCATGATGAGAATCTCCCGTTCCACCACATCATGATGAGAATCTCCCGTTCCACCTCATCACCATGAGAATCTCCCGTTCCACCTCATCACCATGGGAATCTCCCGTTCCACCTCATCACCATGAGAATCTCCCGTTCCACCTCATCACCATGAAAATCTCCCGTTCCACCACATCATGATGAGAATCTCCCATTCCACCACATCACCATGAGCATCTCCCGTTCCGCCCCATCACGATGACAATCTCCCGTTCCGCCACATCACCATGAGAATCTCCCGTTCCACCACATCATGATGAGAATTTCCCGTTCCACCACATCACCATGAAACTCTCCCGTTCCATCACATCACCATGAGAATCTCCCGTTCCTCCACATCACCATGAGAACCTCCCGTTCCACCACATCATGATGAGAATCTCCCATTCCACCACATCACCATGAGAATCTCCCGTTCCACCACATCACCATGAGAATCTCCCGTTCCACCACATCATGATGAGAATCTCCGTTCCACCACATCACCATGAGAATCTCCCGTTCCACCACATCATGATGAGAATCTCCCGTTCAACCTCATCACCATTAGAATCTCTGTTCCAACACATCATGATTAGAATCTCCCGTTCCACCTCATCACCATGAGAAATTCCCATTTCACCACATCACCATGAAACTCTCCCGTTCCACCTCATCACCATGAGAATCTCCCGTTCCACCTCATCACCATGAGAATCTCTTTTCCACCACATCACCATGAGAATCTCCCGTTCCACCACATCACCATGAGAATCTCCCGTTCCACCACATCACCATGAGAATCTCCCGTTCCACCACATCATAATGAGAATGTCCCGTTCCACCACATCACCATGATAATCTCCCGTTCTGCCCCATCACGATGAGAATCTCCCGTTCCACCACATCACCATGAGAATCTCTGTTCCACCACATCACCATGAGAATCTCCCGTTCCACCACATCACCATGAAACTCTCCCGTTCCATCACATCACCATGAGAATCTCCCGTTCCTCCACATCACCATGAGAATCTCCCGTTCCACCACATCATGATGAGAATCTCCCATTCCACCACATCACCATGGGAATCTCCCGTTCCACCACATCACCATGATAATCTCCCGTTCTGCCCCATCACGATGAGAATCTCCCGTTCCACCACATCACCATGAGAATCTCTGTTCCACCACATCACCATGAGAATCTCCCGTTCCACCACATCACCATGAAACTCTCCCGTTCCATCACATCACCATGAGAATCTCCCGTTCCTCCACATCATGATGAGAATCTCCCGTTCCACCACATCATGATGAGAATCTCCCATTCCACCACATCACCATGGGAATCTCCCGTTCCACCACATCACCATGAGAACCTCCCGTTCCACCACATCATGATGAGAATCTCCCATTCCACCACATCACCATGGGAATCTCCCGTTCCACCACATCACCATGAGAATCTCCCGTTCCACCACATCACCATGAAAATCTCCCGTTCCACCTCATCACCATGAGAATCTCCCGTTCCACCACATCATGATGAGAATCTCTGTTCCACCACATCACCATGAGAATCTCCCGTTCCACCACATCATGATGAGAATCTCCCATTCCACCACATCACCATGGGAATCTCCCGTTCCACCACATCACCATGAAAATCTCCCGTTCCACCACATCATGATGAGAATCTCCCGTTCCACCTCATCACCATGAGAAATTCCCGTTCTGCCCAATCATGATGAGAATCTCCCGTTCCACCTCATCACCATGAGAATATCTTTTCCACCACATCACCATGAGAATCTCCCGTTCCACTACATCACCATGAGAATCTCCCGTTCCACCACATCACCATGAGAATCTCCCGTTCCACCACATCATGATGAGAATCTCCCATTCCACCACATCACCATGAAACTCTCCCGTTCCATCACATCACCATGAGAATCTCCCGTTCCTCCACATCACCATGAGAATCTCCCGTTCCACCACATCATCATGAGAATCTCCCGTTCCACCACATCATGATGAGAATCTCCCATTCCACCACATCACCATGGGAATCTCCCGTTCCACCACATCACCATGAGAATCTCCCGTTCCACCACATCACCATGAGAATCTCCCGTTCCACCACATCATGATGAGAATCTCCCATTCCACCACATCACCATTAAACTCTCCCGTTCCATCACATCACCATGAGAATCTCCCGTTCCTCCACATCACCATGAGAATCTCCCGTTCCACCACATCATCATGAGAATCTCCCGTTCCACCACATCATGATGAGAATCTCCCATTCCACCACATCACCATGGGAATCTCCCGTTCCACCACATCACCATGAGAATCTCCCGTTCCACCACATCATGATGAGAATCTCCCATTCCACCACATCACCATGAAAATCTCCCGTTCCACCTCATCACCATGAGAATCTCCCGTTCCACCACATCATGATGAGAATCTCTGTTCCACCACATCACCATGAGAATCTCCCGTTCCACCACATCACCATGGGAATCTCCCATTCCACCACATCACCATGGGAATCTCCCATTCCACCTCATCACCATGGGAATCTCCCGTTCCACCTCATCACCATGAGAATCTCCCATTCCACCACATCACCATGAGAATCTCCCGTTCCACCACATCATGATGAGAATCTCTGTTCCACCACATCACCATGAGAATCTCCCGTTCCACCACATCACCATGGGAATCTCCCATTCCACAACATCACCATGGGAATCTCCCATTCCACCTCATCACCATGGGAATCTCCCGTTCCACCTCATCACCATGAGAATCTCCCGTTCCACCACATCACCATGAAAATCTCCCGTTCCACCTCATCACCATGAAAATCTCCCGTTCCACCACATCATGATGAGAATCTCCCATTCCACTACATCACCATGAGAATCTCCTGTTCTGTCCCATCACGATGAGAATCTCCCGTTCCACCACATCATGATGAGAATTTCCCGTTCCACCACATCATGATGAGAATCTCCCATTCCACCACATCACCATGGGAATCTCCCGTTCCACCACATCACCATGAGAATCTCCCGTTCCTCCACATCACCATGAGAATCTCCCGTTCCACCACATCATGATGAGAATCTCCCGTTCCACCACATCATGATGAGAATCTCCGTTCCACCACATCACCATGAGAATCTCTGTTCCACCACGTCACCATGAAACTCTCCCGTTCCACCTCATCACCATGAGAATCTCCCGTTCTGCCCCATCACGATGAGAATCTCCCTTTCCACCTCATCACCATGAGAATCTCTGTTCCACCACATCACCATGAGAATCTCCCGTTCCACCACATCATGATGAGAATCTCCCGTTCCACCTCATCACCATGAGAATCTCTGTTCCACCCCATCACAATAGAATTTCCTGTTCCACCTCATCACCATGAGAATCCCCCGTTCCACCACATCACCATGAGAATCTCCCGTTCCACCTCATCACCATGAGAATCTCAGGTTTCACCTCATCACCATGAGAATCTCCCGTTCCACCACATCATGATGAGAATCTCCCGTTCCACCACATCACCATGAGAATCTCCCGTTCCACCTCATCATGATGAGAATCTCCCGTTCCACCACATCATGATGAGAATCTGCCGTTCCACCTCATCACCTTGAGAATCTCCCGTTCCACCACATCACCATGAAACTCTCCCGTTCCACCACATCACCATGAGAATCTCCCATGCCACCACATCATGATGAGAATCTCCCGTTCCACCACATCACCATGAAACTCTCCCGTTCCACCGCATCACCATGAGAATCTGCCGTTCCACCACATCATGATGAGAATCTCCCATTCCACCACATCACCATGAAACTCTCCCGTTCCATCACATCACCATGAGAATCTCCCGTTCCTCCACATCACCATGAGAATCTCCCGTTCCACCACATCATCATGAGAATCTCCCGTTCCACCACATCATGATGAGAATCTCCCATTCCACCACATCACCATGGGAATCTCCCGTTCCACCACATCACCATGAGAATCTCCCGTTCCACCACATCACCATGAGAATCTCCCGTTCCACCACATCATGATGAGAATCTCCCATTCCACCACATCACCATTAAACTCTCCCGTTCCATCACATCACCATGAGAATCTCCCGTTCCTCCACATCACCATGAGAATCTCCCGTTCCACCACATCATCATGAGAATCTCCCGTTCCACCACATCATGATGAGAATCTCCCATTCCACCACATCACCATGGGAATCTCCCGTTCCACCACATCACCATGAGAATCTCCCGTTCCACCACATCATGATGAGAATCTCCCATTCCACCACATCACCATGGGAATCTCCCATTCCACCTCATCACCATGAGAATCTCCCGTTCCACCACATCATGATGAGAATCTCTGTTCCACCACATCACCATGAGAATCTCCCGTTCCACCACATCACCATGGGAATCTCCCATTCCACCACATCACCATGGGAATCTCCCATTCCACCTCATCACCATGGGAATCTCCCGTTCCACCTCATCACCATGAGAATCTCCCATTCCACCACATCACCATGAGAATCTCCCGTTCCACCACATCATGATGAGAATCTCTGTTCCACCACATCACCATGAGAATCTCCCGTTCCACCACATCACCATGGGAATCTCCCATTCCACAACATCACCATGGGAATCTCCCATTCCACCTCATCACCATGGGAATCTCCCGTTCCACCTCATCACCATGAGAATCTCCCGTTCCACCACATCACCATGAAAATCTCCCGTTCCACCTCATCACCATGAAAATCTCCCGTTCCACCACATCATGATGAGAATCTCCCATTCCACTACATCACCATGAGAATCTCCTGTTCTGTCCCATCACGATGAGAATCTCCCGTTCCACCACATCATGATGAGAATTTCCCGTTCCACCACATCATGATGAGAATCTCCCATTCCACCACATCACCATGGGAATCTCCCGTTCCACCACATCACCATGAGAATCTCCCGTTCCTCCACATCACCATGAGAATCTCCCATTCCACCACATCATGATGAGAATCTCCCGTTCCACCACATCATGATGAGAATCTCCGTTCCACCACATCACCATGAGAATCTCTGTTCCACCACGTCACCATGAAACTCTCCCGTTCCACCTCATCACCATGAGAATCTCCCGTTCTGCCCCATCACGATAAGAATCTCCCGTTCCACCTCATCACCATGAGAATCTCTTTTCCACCACATCACCATGAGAATCTCCCGTTCCACCACATCACCATGAGAATCTCCCGTTCCACCACATCATGATGAGAATCTCTGTTCCACCACATCACCATGAGAATCTCCCGTTCCACCACATCATGATGAGAATCTCCCATTCCACCACATCACCATTAGCATCTCCCGTTCCACCACATCACTATGAGAATCTTCCGTTCCACCACATCATGATGAGAATCTCCCGTTACATCACATCACCATGAGAATCTCCCGTTCCACCACATCACATTGAGAATCTCCCATTCCACCACATCATGATGAGAATCTCCTGTTCCACCTCATCACCATGAGAATCTCTGTTCCAACACATCATGATGAGAATCTCCCATTCCACCACATCACCATGAAACTCTCCCGTTCCATCACATCACCATGAGAATCTCCCGTTCCACCACATCATCATGAGAATCTCCCGTTCCACCACATCATGATGAGAATCTCCCATTCCACCACATCACCATGGGAATCTCCCGTTCCACCACATCACCATGAGAATCTCCCGTTCCACCACATCATAATGAGAATCTCCCGTTCCACCACATCACCATGAAACTCTCCCGTTCCACCACATCACCATGAGAATCTCCCGTTCCACCACATCACCAGGAGAATCTCCCGTTCCACCACATCATAATGAGAATCTCCCGTTCCACCTCATCACCATGAGAATCTCCCGTTCCACCACATCATGATGAGAATCTCTGTTCCACCACATCACCATGAGAATCTCCCGTTCCACCACATCATGATGAGAATCTCCCATTCCACCACATCACCATGGGAATCTCCCGTTCCACCACATCACCATGAGAATGTCCCGTTCCACCACATCACCATGAAAATCTCCCGTTCCACCACATCATGATGAGAATCTCCCATTCCACCACATCACCATGAGAATCTCCCGTTCAACCTCATCACCTTTAGAATCTCTGTTCCAACACATCATGATGAGAATCTCCCGTTCCACCTCATCACCATGAGAAATTCCCATTTCACCTCATCACCATGAGAATCTCTGTTCCACCACATCACCATGAAACTCTCCCGTTCCACCTCATCACCATGAGAATCTCCCGTTCTGCCCCATCACGATGAGAATCTCCCTTTCCACCTCATCACCATGAGAATCTCTGTTCCACCACATCACCATGAGAATCTCCCGTTCCACCACATCATGATGAGAATCTCCCGTTCCACCTCATCACCATGAGAATCCCCCGTTCCACCACATCACCATGAGAATCTCCCGTTCCACCTCATCACCATGAGAATCTCCCGTTTCACCTCATCACCATGAGAATCTCCCGTTCCACCACATCACCATGAGAATCTCCCGTTCCACCTCATCACCATGAGAATCTCTGTTCCACCCCATCACAATAGAATTTCCTGTTCCACCTCATCACCATGAGAATCTCCCGTTCCACCACATCACCATGAGAATCTCCCGTTCCACCACATCATAATGAGAATCTCCCGTTCCACCTCATCACCATGAGAATCTCCCGTTCCACCACATCACGATGAGAATCTCCCGTTCCACCTCATCACCATGAGAATCTCCCGTTTCACCTCATCACCATGAGAATCTCCCGTTACACCACATCACCATGAGAATCTCCCGTTCCATCACATCATGATGAGAATCTCCCGTTCCACCACATCATAATGAGAATCTCCCGTTCCACCACATCACCATGAAACTCTCCCGTTCCACCTCATCACCATGAGAATCTCCCGTTCCACCACATCACCATGAGAATCTCCCGTTCCACCACATCATGATGAGAATCTCCCGTTCCACCACATCACAATGAAAATCTGCCGTTCCACCACATCATGATGAGAATCTCCCATTCCACCACATCACCATGAGAATCTCCCGTTCCATCACATCACCATGAGAATCTCCCATTCCACCACATCACCATGAGAATCTCCCGTTCCACCTCATCACCATGAGAATCTCCCGTTCCACCACATCATAATGAGAATCTCCCGTTCCACCACATCACCATGAAACTCTCCCGTTCCACCACATCACCATGAGAATCTCCCGTTCCACCACATCACCAGGAGAATCTCCCGTTCCACCACATCATAATGAGAATCTCCCGTTCCACCACATCACCATGAAACTCTCCCGTTCCACCTCATCACCATGAAAATCTCCCGTTCCACCACATCATGATGAGAATCTCCCATTCCACTACATCACCATGAGAATCTCCTGTTCTGTCCCATCACGATGAGAATCTCCCGTTCCACCACATCATGATGAGAATTTCCCGTTCCACCACATCATGATGAGAATCTCCCATTCCACCACATCACCATGGGAATCTCCCGTTCCACCACATCACCATGAGAATCTCCCGTTCCTCCACATCACCATGAGAATCTCCCATTCCACCACATCATGATGAGAATCTCCCGTTCCACCACATCATGATGAGAATCTCCGTTCCACCACATCACCATGAGAATCTCTGTTCCACCACGTCACCATGAAACTCTCCCGTTCCACCTCATCACCATGAGAATCTCCCGTTCTGCCCCATCACGATAAGAATCTCCCGTTCCACCTCATCACCATGAGAATCTCTTTTCCACCACATCACCATGAGAATCTCCCGTTCCTCCACATCACCATGAGAATCTCCCGTTCCACCTCATCACCATGAGAATCTCTGTTCCACCCCATCACAATAGAATTTCCTGTTCCACCTCATCACCATGAGAATCCCCCGTTCCACCACATCACCATGAGAATCTCCCGTTCCACCTCATCACCATGAGAATCTCAGGTTTCACCTCATCACCATGAGAATCTCCCGTTCCACCACATCACCATGAGAATCTCCCGTTCCACCGCCTCACCATGACAATCTCCCGTTCCACCCTATCACCATGAGAATCTCCCGTTCCATCACATCATGATGAGAATCTCCCGTTCCACCACATCACCATGAGAATCTCCCGTTCCACCTCATCATGATGAGAATCTCCCGTTCCACCACATCATGATGAGAATCTGCCGTTCCACCTCATCACCTTGAGAATCTCCTGTTCCACCACATCACCATGAAACTCTCCCGTTCCACCACATCACCATGAGAATCTCCCATGCCACCACATCATGATGAGAATCTCCCGTTCCACCACATCACCATGAAACTCTCCCGTTCCACCGCATCACCATGAGAATCTGCCGTTCCACCACATCATGATGAGAATCTCCCATTCCACCACATCACCATGAGAATCTCCCGTTCCACCACATCACCATGAGAATCTCCCGTTCCACCACATCATGATGAGAATCTCTGTTCCACCACATCACCATGAGAATCTCCCGTTCCACCACATCATGATGAGAATCTCCCATTCCACCACATCACCATTAGCATCTCCCGTTCCACCACATCACTATGAGAATCTTCCGTTCCACCACATCATGATGAGAATCTCCCGTTACATCACATCACCATGAGAATCTCCCGTTCCACCACATCACATTGAGAATCTCCCATTCCACCACATCACGATGAGAATCTCCTGTTCCACCTCATCACCATGAGAATCTCTGTTCCAACACATCATGATGAGAATCTCCCATTCCACCACATCACCATGAGAATCTCCCGTTCCACCACATCATCATGAGAATCTCCCGTTCCACCACATCACCATGAAACTCTCCCGTTCCACCACATCACCATGAGAATCTCCCGTTCCATCACATCACCATGAGAATCTCCCGTTCCACCACATCATCATGAGAATCTCCCGTTCCACCACATCACCATGAAACTCTCCCGTTCCACCACATCACCATGAGAATCTCCCGTTCCACCACATCACCAGGAGAATCTCCCGTTCCACCACATCATAATGAGAATCTCCCGTTCCACCTCATCACCATGAGAATCTCCCGTTCCACCACATCATGATGAGAATCTCTGTTCCACCACATCACCATGAGAATCTCCCGTTCCACCACATCATGATGAGAATCTCCCATTCCACCACATCACCATGGGAATCTCCCGTTCCACCACATCACCATGAGAATGTCCCGTTCCACCACATCACCATGAAAATCTCCCGTTCCACCACATCATGATGAGAATCTCCCATTCCACCACATCACCATGAGAATCTCCCGTTCAACCTCATCACCTTTAGAATCTCTGTTCCAACACATCATGATGAGAATCTCCCGTTCCACCTCATCACCATGAGAAATTCCCATTTCACCTCATCACCATGAGAATCTCTGTTCCACCACATCACCATGAAACTCTCCCGTTCCACCTCATCACCATGAGAATCTCCCGTTCTGCCCCATCACGATGAGAATCTCCCTTTCCACCTCATCACCATGAGAATCTCTGTTCCACCACATCACCATGAGAATCTCCCGTTCCACCACATCATGATGAGAATCTCCCGTTCCACCTCATCACCATGAGAATCCCCCGTTCCACCACATCACCATGAGAATCTCCCGTTCCACCTCATCACCATGAGAATCTCCCGTTTCACCTCATCACCATGAGAATCTCCCGTTCCACCACATCACCATGAGAATCTCCCGTTCCACCTCATCACCATGAGAATCTCTGTTCCACCCCATCACAATAGAATTTCCTGTTCCACCACATCATGATGAGAATCTCCCATTCCACCACATCACCATGAGAATCTCCCGTTCCACCACATCATGATGAGAATTTTCCGTTCCACCACATCACCATGAGAATCTCCCGTTCCACCTCATCACCATGAAACTCTCCCGTTCCACCACATCACCATGAGAATCTCCCATGCCACCACATCATGATGAGAATCTCCCGTTCCACCACATCACCATGAAACTCTCCCGTTCCACCACATCACCATGAGAATCTGCCGTTCCACCACATCATGATGAGAATCTCCCATTCCACCACATCACCATGAGAATCTCCCGTTCCACCACATCACCATGAGAATCTCCCGTTCCACCACATCATGATGAGAATCTCTGTTCCACCACATCACCATGAGAATCTCCCGTTCCACCACATCATGATGAGTATCTCCCATTCCACCACATCACCATTAGAATCTCCCGTTCCACCACATCACTATGAGAATCTTCCGTTCCACCACATCATGATGAGAATCTCCCGTTACATCACATCACCATGAGAATCTCCCGTTCCACCACATCACATTGAGAATCTCCCATTCCACCACATCATGATTAGAATCTCCCGTTCCACCTCATCACCATGAGAATCCCCCGTTCCACCACATCACCATGAGAATCTCCCGTTCCACCTCATCACCATGAGAATCTCCCGTTTCACCTCATCACCATGAGAATCTCCCGTTCCACCACATCACCATGAGAATCTCCCGTTCCACCACATCACCATGAGAATCTCCCTTTCCACCACATCATGATTAGAATCTCCTATTCCACCACATCACCATGAGAATCTCCCGATCCACCACATCATGATGAGAATCTCCCATTCCACCACATGACCATGAGAATCTCCCGTTCCACCACATCATGATGAGAATCTCCCATTCCACCACATCACCATGGGAATCTCCCGTTCCACCACATCACCATGAGAATTTCCCGTTCCACCACATCATGATGAGAATCTCCCGTTCCACCTCATCACCATGAGAATCTCCCGTTCCACCTCATCACCATGAGAATCTCCCGTTCCACCACATCACCATGAGAATCTCCTGTTCAACCTCATCACCATTAGAATCTCTGTTCCAACACATCATGATTAGAATCTCCCGTTCCACCTCATCACCATGAGAAATTCCCATTTCACCACATCACCATGAGAATCTCTGTTCCACCACATCACCATGAAACTCTCCCGTTCCATCACATCACCATGAGAATCTCTGTTCCACCACATCACCATGAAACTCTCCCGTTCCATCACATCACCATGAGAATCTCCCGTTCCTCCACATCATGATGAGAATCTCCCATTCCACCACATCACCATGGGAATCTCCCGTTCCACCACATCACCATGAGAATCTCCCGTTCCACCACATCACCATGAGAATCTCCCGTTCCACCACATCACCATGAGAATCTCCCGTTCCACCTCATCACCATGAGAATCTCTGTTCCACCCCATCACAATAGAATTTCCTGTTCCACCTCATCACCATGAGAATCTCCCGTTCCACCACATCACCATGAGAATCTCCCGTTCCACCACATCATAATGAGAATCTCCCGTTCCACCTCATCACCATGAGAATCTCCCGTTCCACCACATCACGATGAGAATCTCCCGTTCCACCTCATCACCATGAGAATCTCCCGTTTCACCTCATCACCATGAGAATCTCCCGTTACACCACATCACCATGAGAATCTCCCGTTCCATCACATCATGATGAGAATCTCCCGTTCCACCACATCATAATGAGAATCTCCCGTTCCACCACATCACCATGAAACTCTCCCGTTCCACCTCATCACCATGAGAATCTCCCGTTCCACCACATCACCATGAGAATCTCCCGTTCCACCACATCATGATGAGAATCTCCCGTTCCACCACATCACAATGAAAATCTGCCGTTCCACCACATCATGATGAGAATCTCCCATTCCACCACATCACCATGAGAATCTCCCGTTCCATCACATCACCATGAGAATCTCCCATTCCACCACATCACCATGAGAATCTCCCGTTCCACCTCATCACCATGAGAATCTCCCGTTCCACCACATCATAATGAGAATCTCCCGTTCCACCACATCACCATGAAACTCTCCCGTTCCACCACATCACCATGAGAATCTCCCGTTCCACCACATCACCAGGAGAATCTCCCGTTCCACCACATCATAATGAGAATCTCCCGTTCCACCTCATCACCATGAGAATCTCCCGTTCCACCACATCATGATGAGAATCTCTGTTCCACCACATCACCATGAGAATCTCCCGTTCCACCACATCATGATGAGAATCTCCCATTCCACCACATCACCATGGGAATCTCCCGTTCCACCACATCACCATGAGAATGTCCCGTTCCACCACATCACCATGAAAATCTCCCGTTCCACCACATCATGATGAGAATCTCCCATTCCACCACATCACCATGAGAATCTCCCGTTCAACCTCATCACCTTTAGAATCTCTGTTCCAACACATCATGATGAGAATCTCCCGTTCCACCTCATCACCATGAGAAATTCCCATTTCACCTCATCACCATGAGAATCTCTGTTCCACCACATCACCATGAAACTCTCCCGTTCCACCTCATCACCATGAGAATCTCCCGTTCTGCCCCATCACGATGAGAATCTCCCTTTCCACCTCATCACCATGAGAATCTCTGTTCCACCACATCACCATGAGAATCTCCCGTTCCACCACATCATGATGAGAATCTCCCGTTCCACCTCATCACCATGAGAATCCCCCGTTCCACCACATCACCATGAGAATCTCCCGTTCCACCTCATCACCATGAGAATCTCCCGTTTCACCTCATCACCATGAGAATCTCCCGTTCCACCACATCACCATGAGAATCTCCCGTTCCACCTCATCACCATGAGAATCTCTGTTCCACCCCATCACAATAGAATTTCCTGTTCCACCTCATCACCATGAGAATCTCCCGTTCCACCACATCACCATGAGAATCTCCCGTTCCACCACATCATAATGAGAATCTCCCGTTCCACCTCATCACCATGAGAATCTCCCGTTCCACCACATCACGATGAGAATCTCCCGTTCCACCTCATCACCATGAGAATCTCCCGTTTCACCTCATCACCATGAGAATCTCCCGTTACACCACATCACCATGAGAATCTCCCGTTCCATCACATCATGATGAGAATCTCCCGTTCCACCACATCATAATGAGAATCTCCCATTCCACCACATCACCATGAAACTCTCCCGTTCCACCTCATCACCATGAGAATCTCCCGTTCCACCACATCACCATGAGAATCTCCCGTTCCACCACATCATGATGAGAATCTCCCGTTCCACCACATCACAATGAAAATCTGCCGTTCCACCACATCATGATGAGAATCTCCCATTCCACCACATCACCATGAGAATCTCCCGTTCCATCACATTACCATGAGAATCTCCCATTCCACCACATCACCATGAGAATCTCCCGTTCCACCTCATCACCATGAGAATCTCCCGTTCCACCACATCACCATGAGAATCTCCCGTTCCATCACATCACCATGAAACTCTCCCGTTCCACCACATCACCGTGAGAATCTCCCGTTCCACCACATCATGATGAGAATCTCCCGTTCCACCTCATCACCATGAGAATCTCCCGTTCCACCACATCACCATGAGAATCTCCCGTTCCACCACATCACCATGAGAATCTCCCGTTCCATCACATCACCATGAAACTCTCCCGTTCCACCACATCACCATGAGAATCTCCCGTTCCACCACATCATGATGAGAATTTCCTGTTCCACCTCATCACCATGAGAATCCCCCGTTCCACCACATCACAATAGGAGTATTCCATTCTATCGCATCACCATGAGAATCTCCCATTATACCTCATCACCATTAGAATCTCTGTTCCACCACATCATGATGAGAATCTCCTGTTCTACCTCATCACCATGAGAACCTCCCGTTCCACCTCATCACCATGAGAATCTCCCGTTCCACCTCATCATGAGAATCTCCTGTTCCACCACATCACCATGAGAATCTCCCGTTCCACCTCATCACCATGAAACTCTCCCGTTCCACCACATCACCATGAGAATCTCCCATGCCACCACATCATGATGAGAATCTCCCGTTCCACCACATCACCATGAAACTCTCCCGTTCCACCACATCACCATGAGAATCTCCCATGCCACCACATCATGATGAGAATCTCCCGTTCCACCACATCACCATGAAACTCTCCCGTTCCACCTCATCACCATGAGAATCTGCCGTTCCACCACATCATGATGAGAATCTCCCATTCCACCACATCACCATGAGAATCTCCCGTTCCACCACATCACCATGAGAATCTCCCGTTCCACCACATCATGATGAGAATCTCTGTTCCACCACATCACCATGAGAATCTCCCGTTCCACCACATCATGATGAGTATCTCCCATTCCACCACATCACCATTAGAATCTCCCGTTCCACCACATCACTATGAGAATCTTCCGTTCCACCACATCATGATGAGAATCTCCCGTTACATCACATCACCATGAGAATCTCCCGTTCCACCACATCACATTGAGAATCTCCCATTCCACCACATCATGATTAGAATCTCCCGTTCCACCTCATCACCATGAGAATCCCCCGTTCCACCACATCACCATGAGAATCTCCCGTTCCACCTCATCACCATGAGAATCTCCCGTTTCACCTCATCACCATGAGAATCTCCCGTTCCACCACATCACCATGAGAATCTCCCGTTCCACCACATCACCATGAGAATCTCCCTTTCCACCACATCATGATTAGAATCTCCTATTCCACCACATCACCATGAGAATCTCCCGATCCACCACATCATGATGAGAATCTCCCATTCCACCACATGACCATGAGAATCTCCCGTTCCACCACATCATGATGAGAATCTCCCATTCCACCACATCACCATGGGAATCTCCCGTTCCACCACATCACCATGAGAATTTCCCGTTCCACCACATCATGATGAGAATCTCCCGTTCCACCTCATCACCATGAGAATCTCCCGTTCCACCTCATCACCATGAGAATCTCCCGTTCCACCACATCACCATGAGAATCTCCTGTTCAACCTCATCACCATTAGAATCTCTGTTCCAACACATCATGATTAGAATCTCCCGTTCCACCTCATCACCATGAGAAATTCCCATTTCACCACATCACCATGAGAATCTCTGTTCCACCACATCACCATGAAACTCTCCCGTTCCATCACATCACCATGAGAATCTCTGTTCCACCACATCACCATGAAACTCTCCCGTTCCATCACATCACCATGAGAATCTCCCGTTCCTCCACATCATGATGAGAATCTCCCATTCCACCACATCACCATGGGAATCTCCCGTTCCACCACATCACCATGAGAATCTCCCGTTCCACCACATCACCATGAGAATCTCCCGTTCCACCACATCACCATGAGAATCTCCCGTTCCACCACATCATGATGAGAATCTCCCATTCCACCACATCACCATGAGAATCTCCCGTTCCACCACATCATGATGAGAATTTTCCGTTCCACCACATCACCATGAAAATCTCCCGTTCCATCACATCACCATGAGAATCTCCCGTTCCACCACATCACCATGAGAATCTCCCGTTCCATCACATCACCATGAGAATCTCCCGTTCCATCACATCACCATGAAACTCTCCCGTTCCATCACATCACCATGAAACTCTCCCGTTCCATCACATCACCATGAGAATCTCCCATTCCACCACATCATGATGAGAATCTCCTGTTCCACCTCATCACCATGAGAATCTCTGTTCCACCCCATCACAATAGAATTTCCTGTTCCACCTCATCACCATGAGAATCTTTCGTTCCACCACATCATGATGAGAATCTCCTGTTCTACCTCATCACCATGAGAACCTCCCGTTCCGCCTCATCACCATGAAAATCTCCCGTTCCACCACATCACCATGAGAATCTTTCGTTCCACCACATCACAATAGGAGTATTCCATTCTATCGCATCACCATGAGAATCTCCCATTATACCTCATCACCATGAGAATCTCCCGTGCCACCACATCATGATGAGAATCTCCCGTTCCACCACATCACCATGAAACTCTCCCGTTCCACCTCATCACCATGAGAATCTGCCGTTCCACCACATCATGATGAGAATCTCCCATTCCACCACATCACCATGAGAATCTCCCGTTCCACCACATCATGATGAGAATTTCCCGTTACATCACATCACCATGAGAATCTCCCGTTCCACCACATCACTATGAGAATCTCCCGTTCCACCACATCACTATGAGAATCTTCCGTTACATCACATCACCATGAGAATCTCCCGTTCCACCACATCACCATGAGAATCTCCCGTTCCACCACATCATGATGAGAATCTCCCGTTACATCACATCACCATGAGAATCTCCCGTTCCACCACATCACATTGAGAATCTACCATTCCACCACATCATGATGAGAATCTCCTGTTCCACCTCATCACCATGAGAATCTCTGTTCCACCCAATCACAATAGAATTTCCTGTTCCACCTCATCACCATGAGAATCCTCCATTCCACCTCATCACCATGAGAATGTCTGTTCCACCCCATCACAATAGAATTTCCTGTTCCACCTCATCACCATGAGAATCCCCCGTTTCACCTCATCACCATGAGAATCTCCCGTTCCACCTCATCACCATGAGAATCTCCTGTTCCACCTCATCACCATGAGAATCTCCTGTTCCACCTCATCACCATGAGAATCTCCTGTTCCACCTCATCACCATGAGAATCTCCTGTTCCACCACATCATGATGAGAATCTCCTGTTCCAACACATCATGATGAGAATCTCCCGTTCCACCTCATCACCATGAGAATCTCCCTTTCCACCACATCACCATCAGAATCTCCCGTTCCACCACATCATGATGAGAATCTCCCATTCCACCACATCACCATGAGAATCTCCCGTTCCACCACATCATGATGAGAATCTCCCATTCCACCACATCACCATGAGAATCTCCCGTTCCACCACATCATGATGAGAATCTCCCATTCCACCAGTTCACCATGGGAATCTCCCGTTCCACCACATCACCATGAGAATCTCCCGTTCCACCACATCATGATGAGAATCTCCCGTTCCACCTCATCACCATGAGAATCTCTGTTCCACCACATCATGATGAGAATCTCCCGTTCCACCACATCACCATGAGAATCTCCCGTTCCATCACATCACCATGAGAATCTCCCGTTCCATCACATCACCATGAGAATCTCCCGTTCCACCACATCACCATGAGAATCTCCCGTTCCACCACATCACCATGAGAATCTCCCTTTCCACCACATGACCATGAGAATCTCCCGTTCCACCACATCATGATGAGAATCTCCCATTCCACCACATCACCATGGGAATCTCCCGTTCCACCACATCACCATGAGAATTTCCCTTTCCACCACATCATGATGAGAATCTCCCGTTCCACCACATCACCATGAGAATTTCCCTTTCCACCACATCACCATGAGAATCTCCCGTTCCACCTCATCACCATGAGAATCTCCCGTTTCACCTCATCACCATGAGAATCTCCCGTTCCACCACATCACCATGAGAATCTCCCGTTCCACCTCATCATGATGAGAATCTCCCATTCCACCACATGACCATGAGAATCTCCCATTCCACCACATCATGATGAGAATCTCCCGTTTCACCTCATCACCATGAGAATCTCCCGTTCCACCACATCACCATGAGAATCTCCCGTTCCACCTCATCATGATGAGAATCTCCCATTCCACCACATCACCATGAGAATTTCCCGTTCCACCACATCATGATGAGAATCTCCCGTTCCACCTCATCACCATGAAAATCTCCCGTTCCACTTCATCACCATGAAAATCTCCCGTTCCACCACATCATGATGAGAATCTCCCATTCCACCACATCACCATGAGAATCTCCCGTTCAACCTCATCACCATTAGAATCTCTGTTCCAACACATCATGATTAGAATCTCCCGTTCCACCTCATCACCATGAGAAATTCCCATTTCACCACATCACCATGAGAATCTCTGTTCCACCACATCACCATGAAACTCTCCCGTTCCACCTCATCATGATGAGAATTTCCCGTTCCACCTCATCACCATGAAACTCTCCCGTTCCATCACATCACCATGAGAATCTCTGTTCCACCACATCACCATGAAACTCTCCCGTTCCATCACATCACCATGAGAATCTCCCATTCCTCCACATCATGATGAGAATCTCCCATTCCACCACATCACCATGGGAATCTCCCGTTCCACCACATCACCATGAGAATCTCCCGTTCCACCACATCACCATGAGAATCTCCCGTTCCACCACATCACCATGAGAATCTCCCGTTCCACCACATCATGATGAGAATCTCCCATTCCACCACATCACCATGAGAATCTCCCGTTCCACCACATCATGATGAGAATTTCCCGTTCCACCACATCACCATGAAACTCTCCCGTTCCATCACATCACCATGAGAATCTCCCGTTCCACCACATCACCATGAGAATCTCCCGTTCCATCACATCACCATGAGAATCTCCCGTTCCATCACATCACCATGAAACTCTCCCGTTCCATCACATCACCATGAAACTCTCCCGTTCCATCACATCACCATGAAACTCTCCCGTTCCATCACATCACCATGAGAATCTCCCATTCCATCACATCACCAAGAGAATCTCCTGTTCCACGTTATCACCATGAGAATCTCCCGTTCCACCACATCATGATGAGAATCTCCTGTTCCACGTTATCACCATGAGAATCTCCCGTTCCACCACATCACCATGAAACTCTCCCGTTCCACCACATCACCATGAGAATCTCCCGTTCCACCACATCATGATGAGAATCTCCCGTTCCACCACATCACCATGAGAAACTGCCATTCCACCACATCATGATGAGAATCTCCCATTCCACCACATCACCATGAAAATCTCCCGTTCCACCACATCACCATGAGAATCTCTGTTCCACCACATCACCATGAGAATCTCCCGTTCCACCACATCATGATGAGAATCTCCCGTTCCACCACATCACCATGAGAAACTGCCATTCCACCACATCATGATGAGAATCTCCCGTTCCACCACCTCACCACGAAAATCTCCCGTTCCATCACATCACCATGAGAATCTCCCGTTCCATCACATCATGATGAGAATCTCCCATTCCACCACATCAGCATAAGAATCTCCCGTTCCATCACATCACCATGAGAATCTCCCATTCCACCACATCACCATCCAACTCTCCCGTTCCACCACATCACCATGAGAATCTCCCGTTCCATCACATCATGATGAGAATCTCCCATTCCACCACATCACCATGAGAATCTCCCGTTCCACCACATCACCATGAGAATCTCCCGTTCCATCACATCATGATGAGAATCTCCCATTCCACCACATCACCATAAGAATCTCCCGTTCCACCACATCACCATGAGAATCTCCCGTTCCACCTCATCACCATGAGAATCTCCCGTTCCACCTCATCACCATGAGAATCTCCCGTTCCACCTCATCACCATGAGAATCCCTATTCCACCACATCACCATGAAAATCTCCCGTTCCATCACATCACCATGAGAATCTCCCGTTCCATCACATCATGATGAGAATCTCCCATTCCACCACATCAGCATAAGAATCTCCCATTCCACCACATCACCATCAAACTCTCCCGTTCCACCACATCACCATGAGAATCTCCCGTTCCATCACATCATGATGAGAATCTCCCGTTCCACCACATCACCATGAGAATCTCCCGTTCCATCACATCATGATGAGAATCTCCCATTCCACCACATCACCATAAGAATCTCCCGTTCCACCACATCACCATGAGAATCCCTATTCCACCTCATCACCATGAGAATCTCCCGTTCCACCTCATCACCATGAGAATCTCCCGTTCCACCTCATCACCATGAGAATCCCTATTCCACCACATCACCATGAAAATCTCCCGTTCCACCACATCACCATGAGAATCTCCCGTTCCACCTCATCATGATGAGAATCTCCCGTTCCAACTCATCACCATGAGAATCTCCCGTTCCACCTCATCACCATGAGAATCTCCCGTTCCACCTCATCACCATGAGAATCTCCCGTTCCAACTCATCACCATTAGAATCTCTGTTCCACCACATCATGATGAGAATCTCCCGTTCCACCTCATCATGATGAGAATCTCCCGTTCCACCTCATCACCATGAGAATCTCCCGTTCCACCTCATCACCATGAGAATCTCCCGTTCCAACTCATCACCATTAGAATCTCTGTTCCACCACATCATGATGAGAATCTCCTGTTCCACCTCATCACCATGAGAACCTCCCGTTCCACCTCATCACCATGAGAATCTCCCGTTCCACCTCATCACCATGAGAATCTCCCGTTCCAACTCATCACCATTAGAATCTCTGTTCCACCACATCATGATGAGAATCTCCTGTTCCACCTCATCACCATGAGAACCTCCCGCTCCACCACATCACCATGAAACTCTCCCATTCCACCACATCACCATGAGAATCTCCCGTTCCACCACATCATGATGAGAATCTCCCATTCCACCACATCACCATGAAAATCTCCCGTTCCACCACATCACCATGAGAATCTCCCGTTCCATCACATCATGATGAGAATCTCCCGTTCCACCACATCACCATGAGAATCTCCCGTTCCATCACATCATGATGAGAATCTCCCGTTCCATCACATCACCATGAGAATCTCCCGTTCCACCACATCATGATGAGAATCTCCTGTTCCACGTTATCACCATGAGAATCTCCCGTTCCACCACATCACCATGAAACTCTCCCGTTCTACCACATCACCATGAGAATCTCCCGTTCCACCACATCATGATGAGAATCTCCCGTTCCACCACATCACCATGAAACTCTCCCGTTCCATCACATCACCATGAGAATCCCCCGTTCCACCACATCACCATGAGAATCTCCCGTTCCACCACATCACCATGAAACTCTCCCGTTCCACCACATCACCATGAGAATCTCCCGTTCCACCACATCATGATGAGAATCTCCTGTTCCACGTTATCACCATGAGAATCTCCCGTTCCACCACATCACCATGAAACTCTCCCGTTCCACCACATCACCATGAGAATCTCCCGTTCCACCACATCATGATGAGAATCTCCCGTTCCACCACATCACCATGAGAATCTGCCATTCCACCACATCATGATGAGAATCTCCCATTCCACCACATCACCATGAAAATCTCCCGTTCCACCACATCACCATGAGAATCTCCCGTTCCACCACATCACCATGAGAATCTCCCGTTCCATCACATCATGATGAGAATCTCCCATTCCACCACATCACCATGAGAATCTCCCATTCCACCACATCACCATCAAACTCTCCCGTTCCACCACCTCACCACGAAAATCTCCCGTTCCATCACATCACCATGAGAATCTCCCGTTCCATCACATCATGATGAGAATCTCCCGTTCCACCACATCACCATGAGAATCTCCCGTTCCATCACATCATGATGAGAATCTACCGTTCCACCACATCATGATGAGAATCTCCCATTCCACCACATCACCATAAGAATCTCCCGTTCCACCACATCACCATGAGAATCTCCCGTTCCACCTCATCACCATGAGAATCTCCCGTTCCACCTCATCACCATGAGAATCTCCCATTCCACCTCATCATGATGAGAATCTCCCGTTCCAACTCATCACCATGAGAATCTCCCGTTCCACCTCATCACCATGAGAATCTCCCGTTCCACCAAATCACCATGAGAATCTCCCGTTTCAACTCATCACCATTAGAATCTCTGTTCCACCACATCATGATGAGAATCTCCTGTTCCACCTCATCACCATGAGAACCTCCCGTACCACCTCATCACCATGAGAATCTCCCGTTCCACCACATCACCATGAAACTCTCCCGTTCCACCACATCACCATGAGAATCTCCCGTTCCACCACATCATGATGAGAATCTCCCATTCCACCACATCACCATGAAACTCTCCCGTTCCACCACATCACCATGAGAATCTGCCATTCCACCACATCATGATGAGCATCTCCCATTCCACCACATCACCATGAGAATCTCCCGTTCCACCTCATCACCATGAGAATCACCCGTTCCACCTCATCACCATGAGAATCTCCCTTTCCACCACATCACCATGAGAATCTCTTTTCCACCACATCACCATGAAACTCTCCCGTTCCACGTCATCACCATGAGAATCTCCCGTGCTGCCCCATCACGATGAGAATTTCCCGTTCCACCTCATCACCATGAGAATCTCTGTTCCACCACATCACCATGAAACTCTCCCGTTCCACCACATCACCATGAGAATCTCCCGTTCCACCACATCACCATGAGAATCTCCCGTTCCACCACATCATGATGAGAATCTACCGTTCCACCACATCACCATGACAATCTCCCGTTCCACCACATCACCATGAAACTCTCCCGTTCCATCACATCACCATGACAATCTCCCGTTCCACCTCATCACCATGACAATCTCCCGTTCCACCTCATCACCATGAGAATCTCCCGTTCCATCACATCACCATGACAATCTCCCGTTCCACCTCATCACCATGAGAATCTCCCGTTCCACCTCATCACCATGAGAATCTCTGTTCCACCACATCACCATGAGAATCTCCCGTTCCATCACATCACCATGAGAATCTCCCGTTCCATCACATCACCATGAAACTCTCCCGTTCCATCACATCACCATGAAACTCTCCCATTCCACCACATCATGATGAGAATCTCCCGTTCCACCTCATCACCATGACAATCTCCCGTTCCACCACATCACCATGAAACTCTCCCGTTCCATCACATCACCATGAGAATCTCCCGTTCCATCACATCACCATGAGAATCTCCCGTTCCATCACATCACCATGAAACTCTCCCGTTCCATCACATCACCATGAAACTCTCCCATTCCACCACATCATGATGAGAATCTCCTGTTCCACCTCATCACCATGAGAATCTCTGTTCCACACCATCACAATAGAATTTCCTGTTCCACCTCATCACCATGAGAATCTTTTGTTCCACCACATCACAATAGGAGTATTCCATTCTATCGCATCACCATGAGAATCTCTGTTCCACCACATCATGATGAGAATCTCCTGTTCTACCTCATCACCATGAGAACCTCCCGTTCCACCTCATCACCATGAGAATCTCCCGTTCCACCACATCACCATGAAACTCTCCCGTTCCACCACATCACCATGAGAATCTCCCGTTCCATCACATCACCATGAAACTCTCCCGTTCCACCACATCACCATGAGAATCTGCCGTTTCACCACATTGTGATGAGAATCTCCCATTCCACCACATCACCATGAGAATCTCCCGTTCCACCACATCACCATGAAACTCTCCCGTTCCACCACATCACCATGAGAATCTCCCGTTCCATCACATCACCATGAGAATCCCTATTCCACCACATCACCATGAAAATCTCCCGTTCCACCTCATCACCATGAGAATCTCCCGTTCCACCACATCACCATGAGAATCTCCCGTTCCACCTCATCACCATTAGAATCTCTGTTCCACCACATCATGATGAGAATCTCCTGTTCCACCTCATCACCATGAGAACCTCCCGTTCCACCTCATCACCATGAGAATCTCTCGTTCCACCTCATCACCATGAGAATCTCCCGTTCCACCACATCACCATGAGAATCTCCCGTTCCAACTCATCACCATTAGAATCTCTGTTCCACCACATCATGATGAGAATCTCCTGTTCCACCTCATCACCATGAGAACCTACCGTTCCACCTCATCACCATGAGAATCTCCCGTTCCACCACATCACCATGAAACTCTCCCGTTCCATCACATCACGATGAGAATCTCCCGTTCCACCACATCACCATGAGAATCTCCCGTTCCATCACATCATGATGAGAATCTCCCGTTCCACCACATCATGATGAGAATCTCCCATTCCACCACATCACCATAAGAATCTCACGTTCCACCACATCACCATGAGAATCTCCCGTTCCACCTCATCACCATGAGAATCTCCCGTTCCACCTCATCACCATGAGAATCTCCCGTTCCACCTCATCACCATGAGAATCCCTATTCCACCACATCACCATGAGAATCTCCCGTTCCACCTCATCACCATGAGAATCTCCCGTTCCACCACATCACCATGAAACTCTCCCGTTCCATCACATCACGATGAGAATCTCCCGTTCCACCACATCACCATGAGAATCTCCCGTTCCATCACATCATGATGAGAATCTCCCGTTCCACCACATCATGATGAGAATCTCCCATTCCACCACATCACCATAAGAATCTCACGTTCCACCACATCACCATGAGAATCTCCCGTTCCACCTCATCACCATGAGAATCTCCCGTTCCACCTCATCACCATGAGAATCTCCCGTTCCACCTCATCACCATGAGAATCCCTATTCCACCACATCACCATGAGAATCTCCCGTTCCACCACATCACCATGAAAATCTCCCGTTCCACCACATCACCATGAGAATATCCCGTTCCATCACATCATAATGAGAATCTCCCGTTCCACCACATCATGATGAGAATCTCCCGTTCCACCACATCACCATAAGAATCTCCCGTTCCACCACATCACCATGAGAATCTCCCGTTCCATCACATCACCATGAGAATCTCCCGTTCCACCACATCATGATGAGAATCTCCTGTTCCACGTTATCACCATGAGAATCTCCCGTTCCACCACATCACCATGAAACTCTCCCGTTCAACCACATCACCATGAGAATCTCCCGTTCCACCACATCACCATGAGAATCTCCCGTTCCACCACATCATGATGAGAATCTCCTGTTCCACGTTATCACCATGAGAATCTCCCGTTCCACCACATCACCATGAAACTCTCCCGTTCCACCACATCACCATGAGAATCTCCCGTTCCACCACATCATGATGAGAATCTCCCGTTCCACCACATCACCATGAGAATCTGCCATTCCATAACATCATGATGAGAATCTCCCATTCCACCACATCACCATGAAAATCTCCCATTCCACCACATCACCATGAGAATCTCCCGTTCCACCACGTCACCACGAAAATCTCCCGTTCCATCACATCACCATGAGAATCTCCCGTTCCATCACATCATGATGAGAATCTCCCGTTCCACCACATCACCATGAGAATCTCCCGTTCCATCACATCATGATGAGAATCTCCCGTTCCACCACATCATGATGAGAATCTCCCATTCCACCACATCACCATAAGAATCTCCCATTCCACCACATCACCATGAGAATCTCCCGTTCCACCTCATCACCATGAGAATCTCCCGTTCCACCTCATCACCATGAGAATCTCCCGTTCCACCTCATCACCATTAGAATCCCTATTCCACCACATCACCATGAAAATCTCCCGTTCCACCTCATCACCATGAGAATCTCCCATTCCACCTCATCATGATGAGAATCTCCCGTTCCAACTCATCACCATGAGAATCTCCCGTTCCACCTCATCACCATGAGAATCTCCCGTTCCACCAAATCACCATGAGAATCTCCCGTTCCAACTCATCACCATTAGAATCTCTGTTCCACCAAATCACCATGAGAATCTCCCGTTCCAACTCATCACCATTAGAATCTCCCGTTCCACCTCATCACCATGAGAACCTCCCGTACCACCTCATCACCATGAGAATCTCCCGTTCCACCACATCACCATGAAACTCTCCCGTTCCACCACATCACCATGAGAATCTCCCGTTCCACCACATCATGATGAGAATCTCCCATTCCACCACATCACCATGAAACTCTCCCGTTCCACCACATCACCATGAGAATCTGCCATTCCACCACATCATGATGAGCATCTCCCATTCCACCACATCACCATGAGAATCTCCCGTTCCACCTCATCACCATGAGAATCTCCCGTTCCACCTCATCACCATGAGAATCTCCCATTCCACCACATCACCATGAGAATCTCCCGTTCAGCCTCATCACTATGAGAATCTCCCCGTGCTGCCCCATCACGATGACAATTTCCCGTTCCACCTCATCACCATGAGAATCTCTGTTCCACCACATCACCATGAAACTCTCCCGTTCCACCTCATCACCATGAGAATCTCCCGTTCCACCACATCATGATGAGAATCTCCCGTTCCACCACATCATGATGAGAATCTCCCGTTCCACCTCATCACCATGAGAATCTCTGTTCCACCACATCACCATGAAACTCTCCCGTTCCACCTCATCACCATGAGAATCTCCGGTTCCACCTCATCACCATGAGAATCTCTGTTCCACCACATCACCATGAAACTCTCCCGTTCCACCACATCATGATGAGAATCTCCCGTTCCACCACATCACCATGAGAATCTCTCGTTCCACCACATCATGATGAGAATCTCCCGTTCCACCACATCACCACGACAATCTCCCGTTCCACCACATCACCATGAAACTCTCCCGTTCCATCACATCACCATGAGAATCTCCCGTTCCACCTCATCACCATGAGAATCTCCCGTTCCACCTCATCACCATGACAATCTCCCGTTCCACCTCATCACCATGACAATCTCCCGTTCCACCTCATCACCATGAGAATCTCCCGTTCCACCACATCACCATGAAACTCTCCCGTTCCATCACATCACCATGACAATCTCCCGTTCCACCTCATCACCATGAGAATCTCCCCTTCCACCTCATCACCATGAGAATCTCTGTTCCACCACATCACCATGAGAATCTCCCGTTCCATCACATCACCATGAGAATCTCCCGTTCCATCACATCACCATGACAATCTCCCGTTCCACCACATCACCATGACAATCTCCCGTTCCACCACATCACCATGAAACTCTCCCGTTCCACCACATCACCATGAGAATCTCCCGTTCCACCACATATCCATGAGAATCTCCCGTTCCACCACATCACCATGAAAATCTCCCATTCCACCACATCACCATGAAACTCTCCCGTTCCACCACATCACCATGAGAATCTCCCGTTCCATCACATCACCATGAGAATCCCTATTCCACCACATCACCTTGAGAATCTCCCGTTCCAACTCATCACCATTAGAATCTCTGTTCCACCACATCATGATGAGAATCTCCTGTTCCACCTCATCACCATGAGAACCTCCCGTTCCACCTCATCACCATGAGAATCTCCCGTTCCATCACATCATGATGAGAATCTCCCATTCCACCACATCACCATGACAATCTCCCGTTCCACCTCATCACCATGAAACTCTCCCGTTCCATCATATCACCATGAGAATCTCCCGTTCCATCACATCACCATGAAACTCTCCCGTTCCATCACATCACCATGAAACTCTCCCATTCCACCACATCATGATGAGAATCTCCCGTTCCACCTCATCACCATGACAATCTCCCGTTCCACCACATCACCATGAAACTCTCCGGTTCCATCACATCACCATGAGAATCTCCCGTTCCATCACATCACCATGAGAATCTCCCGTTCCATCACATCACCATGAAACTCTCCCGTTCCATCACATCACCATGAAACTCTCCCATTCCACCACATCATGATGAGAATCTCCTGTTCCACCTCATCACCATGAGAATCTCTGTTCCACCCCATCACAATAGAATTTCCTGTTCCACCTCATCACCATGAGAATCTTTTGTTCCACCACATCACAATAGGAGTATTCCATTCTATCGCATCACCATGAGAATCTCCCATTATACCTCATCACCATTAGAATCTCTGTTCCACCACATCATGATGAGAATCTCCTGTTCTACCTCATCACCATGAGAACCCCTGTTCCACCTCATCACCATGAGAATCTCCCGTTCCACCTCATCACCATGAGAATCTCCCGTTCCACCACATCTCCATGAGAATCTCCCGTTCCACCACATCATGATGAGAATCTCCCATTCCACCACATCACCATGAGAATCTCCCGTTCCACCACATAACCATGAGAATCTCCCGTTCCACCTCATCACCATGAGAATCTCCCGTTCCACCACATCACCATGAAACTCTCCCGTTCCATCACATCACCATGAGAATCTCCCATTCCATCACATCACCATGAGAATCTCCCGTTCCAACTCATCACCATGAGAATTTCCCGTTCCATCACATCACCATGAAACTCTCCCGTTCCATCACATCACCATGAAACTCTCCCGTTCCATCACATCACCATGAGAATCTCCCGTTCCATCACATCACCATGAAACTCTCCCGTTCCATCACATCACCATGAGAATCTCCCGTTCCATCACATCACCATGAAACTCTCCCGTTCCATCACATCACCATGAAACTCTCACGTTCCACCACATCATGATGAGAATCTCCTGTTCCACCCCATCACAATAGAATTTCCTGTTCCACCTCATCACCATGAGAATCCCCCGTTCCACCACATCACCATGAAAATCTCCCGTTCCACCGCATCACCATGAGAATCTCCCATTATACCTCATCACCATTAGAATCTCTGTTCCACCACATCATGATGAGAATCTCCCGTTCCACCTCATCACCATGAGAATCTCCCGTTCCACCACATCACCATGAAACTCTCCCGTTCCACCTCATCACCATGAGAATCTCCCGTTCCATCACATCACTATGAAACTCTCCCGTTCCACCACATCACCATGAGAATCTGCCGTTCCACCACATCATGATGAGAATCTCCCATTCCACCACATCACCATGAGAATCTCCCGTTCCACCACATCACCATTACAATCTCCCGTTCCACCACCTCACCATGAGAATCTCCCGTTCCACCACCTCACCATGACAATCTCCCGTTCCACCACATCACCATGAGAATCTCCCGTTCCATCACATCATGATGAGAATCTCCCGTTCCAACACATCACCATGAGAATCTCCCGTTCAATCACATCATGATGAGAATCTCCCGTTCCACAACATCATGATGAGAATCTCCCGTTCCACCACATCACCATGAAACTCTCCCGTTCCACCACATCACCATGAGAATCTCCCGTTCCACCTCATCACCATGAGAATCTCCCGTTCCACCACATCACCATGAGAATCTCCCGTTCCATCACATCACCATGAGAATCTCCCGTTCCACCACATCACCATGAGAATCTCCCGTTCCACCTCATCACCATGAGAATCTCCCGTTCCACCTCATCACCATGAGAATCTCCCGTTCCACCACATAATGATGAGAATCTCCCATTCCACCACATCACCATGAGAATCTCCCGTTCCACCACATCACCATGAGAATCTCCCGTTCCACCACATCACCATGAGAATCTCCCGTTCCACCTCATCACCATGAGAATCTCCCGTTCCACCTCATCACCATGAGAATCTCCCGTTCCACCACATCATGATGAGAATCTCCCATTCCACCACATCACCATGAGAATCTCCCGTTCCATCACATCACCATGAAACTTGCGTTCCATCACATCACCATGAGAATCTCCCGTTCCACCACATCACCATGAGAATCTCCCGTTCCACCACATCATTATGAGAATCTCTCGTTCTCCCTCATCACCATGAGAATCTTTCGTTCCACCACATCACAATAGGAGTACTCCATTCTATCGCATCACCATGAAAATCTCCCGTTCCACCTCATCACCATGAGAATCTCCCGTTCTGCCTCATCACCATGACAATCTCCCGTTCCACCACATCACCATGAGAATCTCCCGTTCCATCACATCATGATGAGAATCTCCCGTTCCACCACATCACCATGAGAATCTCCCGTTCCACCACATCACCATGAGAATCTCCCGTTCAATCACATCATGATGAGAATCTCCCGTTCCACCACATCATGATGAGAATCTCCCGTTCCACCACATCACCATGAAACTCTCCCGTTCCACCACATCACCATGAGAATCTCCCGTTCCACCACATCACCATGAGAATCTCCCGTTCAATCACATCATGATGAGAATCTCCCGTTCCACCACATCATGATGAGAATCTCCCGTTCCACCACATCACCATGAAACTCTCCCGTTCCACCACATCACCATGAGAATCTCCCGCTCCACCACATCATGATGAGAATCTCCCATTCCACCACATCACCATGAGAATCTCCCGTTCCACCTCATCACCATGAGAATCTCCCGTTCCACCTCATCACCATGAGAATCTCTGTTCCACCACATCACCATGAAACTCTCCCGTTCCACCACATCACCATGAGAATCTCCCGTTCCACCTCATCACCATGAGAATCTCCCGTTCCACCTCATCACCATGAGAATCTCCCGTTCCACCACATCACCATGAGAATCTCCCGTTCCACCACATCATGATGAGAATCTCCCGTTCCACCACATCATGATGAGAATCTCCTGTTCCACGTCGTCACCATGAGAATCTCCCGTTCCACCACATCACCATGAAACTCTCCCGTTCCACCACATCACCATGAGAATCTCCCGTTCCACCACATCATGATGAGAATCTCCCGTTCCACCACATCAACATGAGAATCTCCCGTTCCACCACATCACCATGAGAATCTCCCGTTCCACCACCTCACCATGAGAATCTCCCGTTCCACCACATCATGATGAGAATCTCCCATTCCACCACATCACCATGAGAATCTCCCGTTCCACCACATCACCATGAGAATCTCCCGTTCCACCACCTCACCATGAGAATCTCCCGTTCCACCACATCACCATGAAACTCTCCCGTTCCACCACATCACAATGAGAATCTCCCGTTCCATCACATCATGATGAGAATCTCCCGTTCCACCACATCACCATGAGAATCTCCCGTTCCATCACATCATGATGAGAATCTCCCGTTCCACCACATCATGATGAGAATCTCCCATTCCACCACATCACCATGAAACTCTCCCGTTCCACCACATCACAATGAGAATCTCCCGTTCCATCACATCATGATGAGAATCTCCCGTTCCACCACATCACCATGAGAATCTCCCGTTCCATCACATCACCATGAGAATCTCCCATTCCACCACATCTCCATGAGAATCTCCCGTTCCACCTCATCATGATGAGAATCTCCCGTTCCAACTCATCACCATGAGAATCTCCCGTTCCATCACATCAACATGAAAATCTCCCGTTCCAACTCATCACCATTAGAATCTCTGTTCCACCACATCATGATGAGAATCTCCTTTTCCACCTCATCACCATGAGAATCTCCCGTTCCACCTCATCACCATGAGAATCTCCCGTTCCACCTCATCACCATGAGAATCTCCCGTTCCACCACATCACCATGAAACTCTCCCGTTCCACCACATTACCATGAGAATCTCCCATTCCACCACATCACCATGAGAATCTCCCGTTCCACCACATCATGATGAGAATCTCCCGTTCCACCTCATCACCATGAGAATCTCCCGTTCCACCTCATCACCATGAGAATCTCCCTTTCCACCACATCACCATGAGAATCTCTGTTCCACCACATCACCATGAAACTCTCCCGTTCCACCTCATCACCATGAGAATCTCCCGTGCTGCCCCATCACGATGAGAATTTCCCGTTCCACCTCATCACCATGAGAATCTCCCGTTCCACCACATCACCATGAAACTCTCCCGTTCCACCACATCACCATGAGAATCTCCCGTTCCACCTCATCACCATGAGAATCTCCCGTTCCACCTCATCACCATGAGAATCTCCCGTTCCACCTCATCACCATGAGAATCTCCCGTTCCACCACATCACCATGAGAATCTCCCATTCCACCACATCATGATGAGAATCTCCCATTCCACCACATCACCATGAGAATCTCCCGTTCCACCAAATCATGATGAGAATTTCCCTTTCCACCACATCACCATGAAACTCTCCCGTTCCATCACATCACCATGAGAATCTCCCGTTCCATCACATCACCATGAAACTCTCCCGTTCCACCTCATCACCATGAGAATCTCCCGTTCCATCACATCACCATGATAATCTCCCATTCCACCACATCATGATGAGAATCTCCTGTTCCACCTCATCACCATGAGAATCCCCCGTTCCACCACATCACCATGAAAATCTCCCGTTCCACCTCATCACCATGAGAAGCTTTCGTTCCACCACATCACAATAGGAGTATTCCATTCTATCGCATCACCATGAGAATCTCCCATTATACCTCATCACCATTAGAATCTCTGTTCCACCCCATCACAATAGAATTTCCTGTTCCACCTCATCACCATGAGAATCCCCCGTTCCACCACATCACCATGAGAATCTCCCGTTCCACCTCATCACCATGAGAATCTCCCGTTCCACCTCATCACCATGAGAATCTCCCGTTCCACCACATCATGATGAGAATCTCCCATTCCACCACATCACCATGAGAATCTCCCGTTCCACCACATCATGATGAGAGTCTCCCATTCCACCACATCACCATGAGAATCTCCCGTTCCACCACATCATGATGAGAATCTCCCATTCCACCACATCACCATGGGAATCTCCCGTTCCACCACATCACCATGAGAATCTCGCGTTCCACCACATCATGATGAGAATCTCCCGTTCCACCTCATCACCATGAGAATCTCCCGTTCCACCTCATCACCATGAGAATCTCCCGTTCCACCACATCACCATGAAAATCTCCCGTTCCACCTCATCACCATGAAAATCTCCCGTTCCACCACATCATGATGAGAATCTCCCATTCCACCACATCACCATGAGAATCTCCCGTTCAACGTCATCACCATTAGAATCTCTGTTCCAACACATCATGATTAGAATCTCCCGTTCCACCTCATCACCATGAGAAATTCCCGTTCCACCTCATCACCATGAGAATCTCCCGTTCCACCACATCACCATGAAACTCTCCCGTTCCACCACATTACCATGAGAATCTCCCATTCCACCACATCACCATGAGAATCTCCCGTTCCACCACATCATGATGAGAATCTCCCGTTCCACCTCATCACCATGAGAATCTCCCGTTCCACCTCATCACCATGAGAATCTCCCTTTCCACCACATCACCATGAGAATCTCTGTTCCACCACATCACCATGAAACTCTCCCGTTCCACCTCATCACCATGAGAATCTCCCGTGCTGCCCCATCACGATGAGAATTTCCCGTTCCACCTCATCACCATGAGAATCTCTGTTCCACCACATCACCATGAAACTCTCCCGTTCCACCACATCACCATGAGAATCTCCCGTTCCACCTCATCACCATGAGAATCTCCCGTTCCACCTCATCACCATGAGAATCTCCCGTTCCACCTCATCACCATGAGAATCTCCCGTTCCACCACATCACCATGAGAATCTCCCATTCCACCACATCATGATGAGAATCTCCCATTCCACCACATCACCATGAGAATCTCCCGTTCCACCAAATCATGATGAGAATTTCCCTTTCCACCACATCACCATGAAACTCTCCCGTTCCATCACATCACCATGAGAATCTCCCGTTCCATCACATCACCATGAAACTCTCCCGTTCCACCTCATCACCATGAGAATCTCCCGTTCCATCACATCACCATGATAATCTCCCATTCCACCACATCATGATGAGAATCTCCTGTTCCACCTCATCACCATGAGAATCTCTGTTCCACCCCATCACAATAGAATTTCCTGTTCCACCTCATCACCATGAGAATCCCCCGTTCCACCACATCACCATGAAAATCTCCCGTTCCACCTCATCACCATGAGAAGCTTTCGTTGCACCACATCACAATAGGAGTATTCCATTCTATCGCATCACCATGAGAATCTCCCATTATACCTCATCACCATTAGAATCTCTGTTCCACCACATCATGATGAGAATGTCCTTTTCTACCTCATCACCATGAGAACCTCCCGTTCCACCTCATCACCATGAAAATCTCCCGTTCCACCTCATCACCATGAGAATCTTTCGTTCCACCACATCACAATAGGAGTATTCCATTCTATCGCATCACCATGAGAATCTCCCATTATACCTCATCCCCATGAGAATCTCCCGTGCCACCACATCATGATGAGAATCTCCCGTTCCACCACATCACCATGAAACTCTCCCGTTCCACCTCATCACCATGAGAATCTGCCGTTCCACCACATCATGATGAGAATCTCCCATTCCACCACATCAAGATGAGAATTTCCCGTTCCACAACATCACCATTAGAATCTCCCGTTCCACCACATCACCATGAGAATCTCCCGTTCCACCACATCACTATGAGAATCTTCCGTTCCACCACATCATGATGAGAATCTCCCGTTACATCACATCACCATGAGAATCTCCTGTTCCACCTCATCACCATGAGAATCTCTGTTCCACCCCATCACAATAGAATTTCCTGTTCCACCTCATCACCATGAGAATCCCCCGTTCCACCACATCACCATGAGAATCTCCCGTTCCACCTCATCACCATGAGAATCTCCCGTTCCACCTCATCACCATGAGAATCTCCCGTTCCACCACATCATGATGAGAATCTCCCGTTACATCACATCACCATGAGAATCTCCTGTTCCACCTCATCACCATGAGAATCTCTGTTCCACCCCATCACAATAGAATTTCCTGTTCCACCTCATCACCATGAGAATCCCCCGTTCCACCACATCACCATGAGAATCTCCCGTTCCACCTCATCACCATGAGAATCTCCCGTTCCACCTCATCACCATGAGAATCTCCCGTTCCACCACATCATGATGAGAATCTCCCATTCCACCACATCACCATGAGAATCTCCCGTTCCACCACATCATGATGAGAATCTCCCATTCCACCACATCACCATGGGAATCTCCCGTTCCACCACATCACCATGAGAATCTCGCGTTCCACCACATCATGATGAGAATCTCCCGTTCCACCTCATCACCATGAGAATCTCCCGTTCCACCTCATCACCATGAGAATCTCCCGTTCCACCACATCACCATGAAAATCTCCCGTTCCACCTCATCACCATGAAAATCTCCCGTTCCACCACATCATGATGAGAATCTCCCATTCCACCACATCACCATGAGAATCTCCCGTTCAACGTCATCACCATTAGAATCTCTGTTCCAACACATCATGATTAGAATCTCCCGTTCCACCTCATCACCATGAGAAATTCCCATTTCACCACATCACCATGAGAATCTCTGTTCCACCACATCACCATGAAACTCTCCCGTTCCACCTCATCACCATGAGAATCTCCCGTTCTGCCCCATCACGATGAGAATCTCCCGTTCCACCTCATCACCATGAGAATCTCTGTTCCACCACATCATGATGAGAATTTCCCGTTCCACCACATCACCATGAAACTCTCCCGTTCCACCTCATCACCATGAGAATCTCTGTTCCACCACATCACCATGAGAATCTCCCGTTTCTCCACATCACCATGAGAATCTCCCGTTCCACCACATCATCATGAAACTCTCCCGTTCCACCACATCATGATGAGAATCTCCCATTCCACCACATCACCATGGGAATCTCCCGTTCCACCACATCACCATGAGAATCTCCCGTTCCACCACATCATGATGAGAATCTCTGTTCCACCACATCACCATGAGAATCTCCCGTTCCACCACATCATGATGAGAATCTCTGTTCCACCACATCATGATGAGAATCTCTGTTCCACCACATCACCATGAGAATCTCCCAATCCACCTCATCACCATGAGAATCTCCCGTTCCACCACATCATGATGAGAATCTCCCGTTCCACCACATCACCATGAGAATCTCCCGTTCCACCACATCACCATGAGAATCTCCCGTTCCACCATATCATGATGAGAATCTCTGTTCGACCTCATCACCATGAGAATCTCCCGTTCCACCACATCACCATGAAACTCTCCCGTTCCACCACATCACCATGAGAATCTCCCGTTCCACCACATCATAATGAGAATCTCCCGTTCCACCTCATCACCATGAGAATCTCCCGTTCCACCATATCATGATTAGATTCTCCCGTTCCACCTCATCACCATGAGAAATTCCCATTTCACCACATCACCATGAGAATCTCTGTTCCACCACATCACCATGAAACTCTCCCGTTCCACCTCATCACCATGAGAATCTCCCCTTCTGCCCCATCACGATGAGAATCTCCCGTTCCACCTCATCACCATGAGAATCTCTGTTCCACCACATCACCATGAGAATCTCCCGTTCCACCACATCATGATGAGAATTTCCCGTTCCACCACATCACCATGAAACTCTCCCGTTCCATCACATCACCATGAGAATCTCCCGTTCCTCCACATCATGATGAGAATCTCCCATTCAACCACATCATCATGAGAATCTCCCGTTCCACCACATCATGATGAGAATCTCCCATTCCACCACATCACCATGGGAATCTCCCGTTCCACCACATCACCATGAGAATCTCCCGTTCCACCACATCACCATGAGAATCTCCCGTTCCACCACATCACCATGAGAATCTCCCGTTCCACCACATCATGATGAGAATCTCCCATTCCACCACATCACCATGAGAATCTCCCGTTCCACCACATCATGATGAGAATTTCCCGTTCCACCACATCACCATGAAACTCTCCCGTTCCATCACATCACCATGAGAATCTCCCGTTCCACCACATCACCATGAGAATCTCCCGTTCCATCACATCACCATGAGAATCTCCCGTTCCATCAAATCACCATGAAACTCTCCCGTTCCATGACATCACCATGAAACTCTCCCGTTCCATCACATCACCATGAGAATCTCCCGTTCCATCACATCACCATGAAACTCTCCCGTTCCACCTCATCACCATGAGAATCTCGCGTTCCATCACATCACCATGAGAATCTCCCTTTCCACCACATCATGATGAGAATCTCCTGTTCCACCTCATCACCATGAGAATCTCTGTTCCACCCCATCACAATAGAATTTCCTGTTCCACCTCATCACCATGAGAATCCCCCGTTCCACCACATCACCATGAAAATTTCCCGTTCCACCTCATCACGATGAGAAGCTTTCGTTCCACCACATCACAATAGGAGTATTCCATTCTATCGCATCACCATGAGCATCTCCCATTATACCTCATCACCATGAGATTCTCCCGTGCCACCACATCATGATGAGAATCTCCCGTTCCACCACATCACCATGAAACTCTCCCGTTCCACCACATCACCATGAGAATCTGCCGTTCCACCACATCATGATGAGAATCTCCCATTCCACCACATCACCTTGAGAATCTCCCGTTCCACCACATCACCATGAGAATCTCCCTTTCCACCACATCATGATGAGAATCTCCCGTTCAACCTCATCACCATGAGAATCTCCCGTTCCACCTCATCACCATGAGAAATTCCCATTTCACCACATCACCATGAAACTCTCCCGTTCCACCTCATCACCATGAGAATCTCCCGTTCCACCTCATCACCATGAGAATATCTTTTCCACCACATCACCATGAGAATCTCCCGTTCCACCACATCATGATGAGAATTTCCCGTTCCACCACATCATGATGAGAATCTCCCATTCCACCACATCACCATGGGAATCTCCCGTTCCACCACATCACCATGAGAATCTCCCGTTCCACCACATCATGATGAGAATCTCCCATTCCACCACATCACCATGAAACTCTCCCGTTCCTCCACATCACCATGAGAATCTCCCGTTCCACCACATCATCATGAGAATCTCCCGTTCCACCACATCATGATGAGAATCTCCCATTCCACCACATCACCATGAGCATCTCCCGTTCTGCCCCATCACGATGACAATCTCCCGTTCCGCCACATCACCATGAGAATCTCCCGTTCCACCTCATCACCATGAAAATCTCCCGTTCCACCACATCATGATGAGAATCTCCCATTCCACCACATCACCATGAGCATCTCCCGTTCCGCCCCATCACGATGACAATCTCCCGTTCCGCCACATCACCATGAGAATCTCCCGTTCCACCACATCATGATGAGAATTTCCCGTTCCACCACATCACCATGAAACTCTCCCGTTCCATCACATCACCATGAGAATCTCCCGTTCCTCCACATCACCATGAGAATCTCCCGTTCCACCACATCATGATGAGAATCTCCCGTTCCACCACATCATGATGAGAATCTCCCATTCCACCACATCACCATGGGAATCTCCCATTCCACCACATCACCATGAGAACCTCCCGTTCCACCACATCATGATGAGAATCTCCCATTCCACCACATCACCATGAGAATCTCCCGTTCCACCACATCATGATGAGAATCTCCGTTCCACCACATCACCATGAGAATCTCCCGTTCCACCACATCATGATGAGAATCTCTGTTCCAACACATCATGATTAGAATCTCCCGTTCCACCTCATCACCATGAGAAATTCCCGTTCAACCTCATCACCATTAGAATCTCTGTTCCAACACATCATGATTAGAATCTCCCATTCCACCTCATCACCATGAGAAATTCCCATTTCACCACATCACCATGAGAATCTCTGTTCCACCACATCACCATGAAACTCTCCCGTTCCACCTCATCACCATGAGAATCTCCCGTTCGGCCCCATCATGATGAGAATCTCCCGTTCCACCTCATCACCATGAGAATCTCTTTTCCACCACATCACCATGAGAATCTCCCGTTCCACCACATAACCATGAGAATCTCCCGTTCCACCACATCACCATGAGAATCTCCCGTTCCACCACATCATAATGAGAATCTCCCGTTCCACCACATCACCATGAGAATCTCCCGTTCTGCCCCATCACGATGAGAATCTCCCGGTCCACCACATCACCATGAGAATCTCCCGTTCCACCACATCACCATGAAACTCTCCCGTTCCATCACATCACCATGGGAATCTCCCGTTCCTCCACATCACCATGAGAATCTCCCGTTCCACCACATCATGATGAGAATCTCCCGTTCCACCACATCATGATGAGAATCTCCCATTCCACCACATCACCATGGGAATCTCCCGTTCCACCTCATCACCATGAGAAATTCCCATTTCACCACATCACCATGAAACTCTCCCGTTCCACCTCATCACCATGAGAATCTCCCGTTCTGCCCTATCACGATGAGAATCTCCCGTTCCACCTCATCACCATGAGAATATCTTTTCCACCACATCACCATGAGAATCTCCCGTTCCACCACATCATGATGAGAATTTCCCGTTCCACCACATCATGATGAGAATCTCCCATTCCACCACATCACCATGGGAATCTCCCGTTCCACCACATCACCATGAGAATCTCCCGTTCCACCACATCATGATGAGAATCTCCCATTCCACCACATCACCATGAAACTCTCCGGTTCCATCACATCACCACGAGAATCTCCCGTTCCTCCACATCACCATGAGAATCTCCCGTTCCTCCACATCACCATGAGAATCTCCCGTTCCTCCACATCATCATGAGAATCTCCCGTTCCTCCACATCATCATGAGAATCTCCCGTTCCACCACATTACCATGGGAATCTCCCGTTCCACCACATCACCATGAGAATCTCCCGTTCCACCACATCATGATGAGAATCTCCCATTCCACCACATCACCATGGGAATCTCCCGTTCCACCACATCACCATGAGAATCTCCCGTTCCACCACATCACCATGAAAATCTCCCGTTCCACCTCATCACCATGAGAATCTCCCGTTCCACCACATCATGATGAGAATCTCTGTTCCACCACATCACCATGAGAATCTCCCGTTCCACCACATCATGATGAGAATTTCCCATTCCACCACATCACCATGGGAATCTCCTATTCCACCACATCACCATGAGAATCTCCCGTTCCACCACATCATGATGAGAATCTCCCGTTCCACCTCATCACCATGGGAATCTCCCGTTCCACCTCATCACCATGAGAATCTCCCGTTCCACCTCATCACCATGAAAATCTCCCGTTCCACCACATCATGATGAGAATCTCCCATTCCACCACATCACCATGAGCATCTCCCGTTCTGCCCCATCACGATGACAATCTCCCGTTCCGCCACATCACCATGAGAATCTCCCGTTCCACCTCATCACCATGAAAATCTCCCGTTCCACCACATCATGATGAGAATCTCCCATTCCACCACATCACCATGAGCATCTCCCGTTCCGCCCCATCACGATGACAATCTCCCGTTCCGCCACATCACCATGAGAATCTCCCGTTCCACCACATCATGATGAGAATTTCCCGTTCCACCACATCACCATGAAACTCTCCCGTTCCATCACATCACCATGAGAATCTCCCGTTCCTCCACATCACCATGAGAATCTCCCGTTCCACCACATCATGATGAGAATATCCCGTTCCACCACATCATGATGAGAATCTCCCATTCCACCACATCACCATGAGAACCTCCCGTTCCACCACATCATGATGAGAATCTCCCATTCCACCACATCACCATGAGAATCTCCCGTTCCACCACATCACCATGAGAATCTCCCGTTCCACCACATCATGATGAGAATCTCCGTTCCACCACATCACCATGAGAATCTCCCGTTCCACCACATCATGATGAGAATCTCCCGTTCAACCTCATCACCATTAGAATCTCTGTTCCAACACATCATGATTAGAATCTCCCGTTCCACCTCATCACCATGAGAAATTCCCATTTCACCACATCACCATGAGAATCTCTGTTCCACCACATCACCATGAAACTCTCCCGTTCCACCTCATCACCATGAGAATCTCCCGTTCTGCCCCATCACGATGAGAATCTCCCTTTCCACCTCATCACCATGAGAATCTCTTTTCCACCACATCACCATGAGAATCTCCCGTTCCACCACATCACCATGAGAATCTCCCGTTCCACCACATCACCATGAGAATCTCCCGTTCCACCACATCATAATGAGAATCTCCCGTTCCACCACATCACCATGAGAATCTCCCGTTCCACCACATCACCATGAGAATCTCCCGTTCCACCACATCATAATGAGAATCTCCCGTTCCACCACATCACCATGAGAATCTCCCGTTCTGCCCCATCACGAAGAGAATCTCCCGTTCCACCACATCATGATGAGAATCTCCCGTTCAACCTCATCACCATTAGAATCTCTGTTCCAACACATCATGATGAGAATCTCATGTTCCACCACATCACCATGAGAATCTCTGTTCCACCACATCACCATGAAACTCTCCCGTTCCACCTCATCACCATGAGAATCTCCCGTTCTGCCCCATCACGATGAGAATCTCCCTTTCCACCTCATCACCATGAGAATCTCTTTTCCACCACATCACCATGAGAATCTCCCGTTCCACCACATCACCATGAGAATCTCCCGTTCCACCACATCACCATGAGAATCTCCCGTTCCACCACATCATAATGAGAATCTCCCGTTCCACCACATCACCATGAGAATCTCCCGTTCCACCACATCACCATGAGAATCTCCCGTTCCACCACATCATAATGAGAATCTCCCGTTCCACCACATCACCATGAGAATCTCCCGTTCTGCCCCATCACGAAGAGAATCTCCCGTTCCACCACATCATGATGAGAATCTCCCGTTCAACCTCATCACCATTAGAATCTCTGTTCCAACACATCATGATTAGAATCTCCCGTTCCACCTCATCACCATGAGAAATTCCCATTTCACCACATCACCATGAGAATCTCTGTTCCACCACATCACCATGAAACTCTCCCGTTCCACCTCATCACCATGAGAATCTCCCGTTCTGCCCCATCACGATGAGAATCTCCCTTTCCACCTCATCACCATGAGAATCTCTTTTCCACCACATCACCATGAGAATCTCCCGTTCCACCACATCACCATGAGAATCTCCCGTTCCACCACATCACCATGAGAATCTCCAGTTCCACCACATCACCATGAAACTCTCCCGTTCCATCACAACACCATGAGAATCTCCCGTTCCTCCACATCACCATGAGAATCTCCCGTTCCACCACATCATGATGAGAATCTCCCGTTCCACCACATCATGATGAGAATCTCCCATTCCACCACATCACCATGGGAATCTCCCGTTCCACCACATCATGATGAGAATCTCCCGTTCCACCACATCATGATGAGAATCTCCCATTCCACCACATCACCATGGGAATCTCCCGTTCCACCACATCACCATGAGAACCTCCCGTTCCACCACATCATGATGAGAATCTCCCATTCCACCACATCACCATGGGAATCTCCCGTTCCACCACATCACCATGAGAATCTCCCGTTCCACCACATCACCATGAAAATCTCCCGTTCCACCTCATCACCATGAGAATCTCCCGTTCCACCACATCATGATGACAATCTCTGTTCCACCACATCACCATGAGAATCTCCCGTTCCACCACATCATGATGAGAATCTCCCATTCCACCACATCACCATGGGAATCTCCCGTTCCACCACATCACCATGAGAATCTCCCGTTCCACCACATCATGATGAGAATCTCCCGTTCAACCTCATCACCACTAGAATCTCTGTTCCAACACATCATGATTAGAATCTCCCGTTCCACCACATCATGATGAGAATCTCCCATTCCACCACATCACCATGGGAATCTCCCGTTCCACCACATCACCATGAGAAATTCCCATTTCACCACATCACCATGAAACTCTCCCGTTCCACCTCATCACCATGAGAATCTCCCGTTCCACCTCATCACCATGAGAATATCTTTTCCACCACATCACCATGAGAATCTCACATTCCACCACATCACCATGAGAATCTCCCGTTCCACCACATCACCATGAGAATCTCCCGTTCCACCACATCATGATGAGAATCTCCCGTTCCACCTCATCACCATGAGAATCTCCCGTTCCACCACATCATGATGAAAATCTCCCGTTCCACCTCATCACCATGAGAATCTCCCGTTCCACCTCATCACCATGAGAATCTCCCGTTCCACCACATCACCATGAAAATCTCCCGTTCCACCTCATCACCATGAGAATCTCCCGTTCAACCTCATCACCATTAGAATCTCTGTTCCAACACATCATGATGAGAATCTCATGTTCCACCTCATCACCATGAGAAATTCCCATTTCACCACATCACCATGAGAATCTCTGTTCCACCACATCACCATGAAACTCTCCCGTTCCACCTCATCAACATGAGAATCTCTGTTCCACCACATCACCATGAAACTCTCCCGTTCCACCTCATCACCATGAGAATCTCCCGTTCCACCTCATCACCATGAGAATCTCCCGTTCCACCTCATCACCATGAGAATCTCCCGTTCCACCTCATCACCATGAGAATCTCCCGTTCCACCACATCACCATGAGAATCTCCCGTTCCACCACATCATGATGAGAATCTCCTGTTCCACGTCATCACCATGAGAATCTCCCGTTCCACCACATCACCATGAAACTCTCCCGTTCCACCACATCATGATGAGAATCTCCCGTTCCACCACATCATGATGAGAATCTCCCGTTCCACCACATCACCACGAGAATCTCCCGTTCCACCACATCATGATGAGAATCTCCCGTTCCACCACATCATGATGAGAATCTCCCGTTCCACCACATCACCATGAGAATCTCCCGTTCCACCACATCACCATGAGAATCTCCCGTTCCACCACATCACCATGAGAATCTCCCGTTCCACCTCATCACCATGAAACTCTGCCGTTCCACCACATCACCATGAGAATCTCCCGTTCCATTACATCATGATGAGAATCTCCCGTTCCACCACATCACCATGACAATCTCCCGTTCCATCACATCATGATGAGAATCTCCCGTTCCACCACATCATGATGAGAATCTCCCTTTCCACCACATCACCATGAGAATCTCCCGTTCCACCACATCACCATGAGAATCTCCCGTTCCACCACATCACCATGAGAATCTCCCGTTCCATCACATCACCATGAAACTCTCCCGTTCCATCACATCACCGTGAAACTCTCCCATTCCATCACATCACCATGAGAATCTCCCGTTCCACCACATCACCATGAGAATCTCCCGTTCCACCACATCATGATGAGAATCTCCCGTTCCACCACATCACAATAGGAGTACTCCATTCTATCGCATCACCATGAAACTCTCCCGTTCCACCACATCACCATGAGAATCTCCCGTTCCACCACATCATGATGAGAATCTCCCATTCCACCACATCACCATGAGAATCTCCCGTTACACCACATCATGATGAGAATCTCACATTCCACCACATCACCATGAGAATCTCCCGTTCCACCACATCACCATGAGAATCTCCCGTTCCACCACATCATGATGAGAATCTCCCGTTCCACCTCATAACCATGAGAATCTCCCGTTCCACCTCATCACCATGAGAATCTCCCGTTCCACCACATCACCATGAAAATCTCCTGTTCCACCTCATCACCATGAGAATCTCCCGTTCAACCTCATCACCATTAGAATCTCTGTTCCAACACATCATGATGAGAATCTCATGTTCCACCTCATCACCATGAGAAATTCCCATTTCACCACATCACCATGAGAATCTCTGTTCCACCACATCACCATGAAACTCTCCCGTTCCACCTCATCACCATGAGAATCTCTGTTCCACCACATCACCATGAAACTCTCCCGTTCCACCTCATCACCATGAGAATCTCCCGTTCCACCTCATCACCATGAGAATCTCCCGTTCCACCTCTTCACCATGAGAATCTCCCGTTCCACCTCATCACCATGAGAATCTCCCGTTCCACCACATCACCATGAGAATCTCCCGTTCCACCACATCATGATGAGAATCTCCTGTTCCACGTCATCACCATGAGAATCTCCCGTTCCACCACATCACCATGAGAATCTTCCGTTCTGCCTCACCACCATGAGAATCTTTCGTTCCACAACATCACCATGAGAATCTGCCATTCCACCACATCACCATGAGAATCTCCCGTTCCACCACATCATGATGAGAATCTCCCGTTCCACCTCATCACCATGAGAATCTCCCGTTCCACCTCATCACCATGAGAATCTCCCTTTCCACCACATCACCATGAGAATCTCTGTTCCACCACATCACCATGAGAATCTCCCGTTCCACCACATCATGATGAGAATCTCCCATTCCACCACATCACCATGAGAATCTCCCGTTACACCACATCATGATGAGAATCTCACATTCCACCACATCACCATGAGAATCTCCCGTTCCACCACATCACCATGAGAATCTCCCGTTCCACCACATCATGATGAGAATCTCCCGTTCCACCTCATAACCATGAGAATCTCCCGTTCCACCTCATCACCATGATAATCTCCCGTTCCACCACATCACCATGAAAATCTCCTGTTCCACCTCATCACCATGAGAATCTCCCGTTCAACCTCATCACCATTAGAATCTCTGTTCCAACACATCATGATGAGAATCTCATGTTCCACCTCATCACCATGAGAAATTCCCATTTCACCACATCACCATGAGAATCTCTGTTCCACCACATCACCATGAAACTCTCCCGTTCCACCTCATCACCATGAGAATCTCTGTTCCACCACATCACCATGAAACTCTCCCGTTCCACCTCATCACCATGAGAATCTCCCGTTCCACCTCATCACCATGAGAATCTCCCGTTCCACCTCTTCACCATGAGAATCTCCCGTTCCACCTCATCACCATGAGAATCTCCCGTTCCACCACATCACCATGAGAATCTCCCGTTCCACCACATCATGATGAGAATCTCCTGTTCCACGTCATCACCATGAGAATCTCCCGTTCCACCACATCACCATGAAACTCTCCCGTTCCACCACATCATGATGAGAATCTCCCGTTCCACCACATCATGATGAGAATCTCCCGTTCCACCACATCACCATGAGAATCTCCCGTTCCACCACATCACCATGAGAATCTCCCGTTCCACCACATCACCATGAGAATCTCCCGTTCCACCACATCACCATGAGAATCTCCCGTTCCATCACATCATGATGAGAATCTCCCGTTCCACCACATCACCATGACAATCTCCCGTTCCATCACATCATGATGAGAATCTCCCGTTCCACCACATCATGATGAGAATCTCCCATTCCACCACGTCACCATGAGAATCTCCCGTTCCACCACATCACCATGAGAATCTCCCGTTCCACCTCATCACCATGAGAATCCCCCGTTCCACCACATCACCATGAAAATCTACTGTTCCACCTCATCACCATGAGAATCTCCCGTTCCACTTCATCACCATGAGAATCTCCCGTTCAACCTCATCATGATGAGAATCTCCCGTTCCACCTCATCACCATGAGAATCTCCCGTTCCACTTCATCACCATGAGAATCTCCCGTTCCACTTCATCACCATGAGAATCTCCCGTTCAACCTCATCATGATGAGAATCTCCCGTTCCACCTCATCACCATGAGAATCTCCCGTTCCAACTCATCACCATGAGAATCTCCCGTTCCACTTCATCACCATGAGAATCTCCCGTTCAACCTCATCACCATGAAAATCTCCCGTTCCACCTCATCACCATGAGAATCTTCCGTTCTGCCTCATCACCATGAGAATCTTTCGTTCCACAACATCACCATGAGAATCTGCCATTCCACCACATCACCATGAGAATCTCCCGTTCCACCACATCATGATGAGAATCTCCCGTTCCACCTCATCACCATGAGAATCTCCCGTTCCACCTCATCACCATGAGAATCTCCCTTTCCACCACATCACCATGAGAATCTCTGTTCCACCACATCACCATGAAACTCTCCCGTTCCACCTCATCACAATAGAATTTCCTGTTCCACCTCATCACCATGAGAATCCCCCGTTCCACCACATCACCATGAGAATCTCCCGTTCCACAACATCACCATGAGAATCTCCCGTTTCACCTCATCACCATGAGAATCTCCCGTTCCACCACATCACCATGAGAATCTCCCGTTCCACCACATCACCATGAGAATCTCCCTTTCCACCACATCATGATTAGAATCTCCTATTCCACCACATCACCATGAGAATCTCCCGTTCCACCACATCATGATGAGAATCTCCCATTCCACCACATCACCATGAGAATCTCCCGTTCCACCACATCATGATGAGAATCTCCCGTTCCACCACATCACCATGAGAATTTCCCGTTCCACCACATCATGATGAGAATCTCCCGTTCCACCTCATCACCATGAGAATCTCCCGTTCCACCTCATCACCATGAGAATCTCCCGTTCCACCACATCACCATGAAAATCTCCCGTTCCACTTCATCACCATGAAAATCTCCCGTTCCACCACATCATGATGAGAATCTCCCATTCCACCACATCACCATGAGAATCTCCCGTTCAACCTCATCACCATTAGAATCTCTGTTCCAACACATCATGATTAGAATCTCCCGTTCCACCTCATCACCATGAGAAATTCCCATTTCACCACATCACCATGAGAATCTCTGTTCCACCACATCACCATGAAACTCTCCCGTTCCATCACATCACCATGAGAATCTCTGTTCCACCACATCACCATGAGAATCTCCCGTTCCTCCACATCACCATGAGAATCTCCCGTTCCACCACATCATGATGAGAATCTCCCATTCCACCACATCACCATGAGAATCTCCCGTTCCACCACATCATGATGAGAATTTCCCGTTCCACCACATAAACATGAAACTCTCCCGTTCCATCACATCACCATGAGAATCTCCCGTTCCACCACATCACCATGAGAATCTCCCGTTCCATCACATCACCATGAGAATCTCCCGTTCCATCACATCACCATGAGAATCTCCAGTTCCATCACATCACCATGAAACTCTCCCGTTCCATCACATCACCATGAGAATCTCCCATTCCACCACATCATGATGAGAATCTCCCGTTCCACCTCATCACCATGAGAATCCCCCGTTCCACCACATCACCATGAGAATCTTTCGTTCCACCACATCATGATGAGAATCTCCTGTTCTACCTCATCACCATGAGAACCTCCCGTTCCGCCACATCATGATGAGAATCTCCCGTTCCACCTCATCACCATGAAAATCTCCCGTTCCACCACATCACCATGAGAATCTTTCGTTCCACCACATCACAATAGGAGTATTCCATTCTATCACATCACCATGAGAATCTCCCATTCCACCACATCATGATGAGAATCTCCCGTTCCACCTCATCACCATGAAAATCTCCCGTTCCACCACATCACCATGAGAATCTTTCGTTCCACCACATCACAATAGGAGTATTCCATTCTATCGCATCACCATGAGAATCTCCCATTATTCCTCATCACCATGAGAATCTCCCGTGCCACCACATCATGATGAGAATCTCCCGTTCCACCACATCACCATGAAACTCTCCCGTTCCACCTCATCACCATGAGAATCTGCCGTTCCACCACATCATGATGAGAATCTCCCATTCCACCACATCACCATGAGAATCTCCCATTCCACCACATCATGATGAGAATTTCCCGTTACATCACATCACCATGAGAATCTCCCGTTCCACCACATCACCATGAGAATCTCCCGTTCCACCACATCACTATGAGAATCTTCCGTTCCACCACATCATGATGAGAATCTCCCGTTACATCACATCACCATGAGAATCTCCCGTTCCACCACATCACATTGAGAATCTCTGTTCCACCCAATCACAATAGAATTTCCTGTTCCACCTCATCACCATGAGAATATCTGTTCCACCCCATCACAATAGAATTTCCTGTTCCACCTCATCACCATGAGAATCCCCCGTTCCACCACATCATGATGAGAATCTCCCATTCCACCAGTTCACCATGGGAATCTCCCGTTCCACCACATCCCCATGAGAATCTCCCTTTCCACCACATGACCATGAGAATCTCCCGTTCCACCACATCATGATGAGAATCTCCCATTCCACCACATCACCATGGGAATCTCCCGTTCCACCACATCACCATGAGAATTTCCCGTTCCACCACATCATGATGAGAATTTCCTGTTCCACCTCATCACCATGAGAATCCCCCGTTCCACCACATCACCATGAGAATCTCCCGTTCCACCTCATCACCATGAGAATCTCCCGTTTCACCTCATCACCATGAGAATCTCCCGTTCCACCACATCACCATGAGAATCTCCCGTTCCACCACATCACCATGAGAATCTCCCTTTCCACCACATCATGATTAGAATCTCCCATTCCACCACATCACCATGAGAATCTCCCGTTCCACCACATCATGATGAGAATCTCCCATTCCACCACATGACCATGAGAATCTCCCGTTCCACCTCATCACCATGAGAATCTCCCGTTCCACCACATCACCATGAAAATGTCCCGTTCCACTTCATCACCATGAAAATCTCCCGTTCCACCACATCATGATGAGAATCTCCCATTCCACCACATCACCATGAGAATCTCCCGTTCAACCTCATCACCATTAGAATCTCTGTTCCAACACATCATGATTAGAATCTCCCGTTCCACCTCATCACCATGAGAAATTCCCATTTCACCACATCACCATGAGAATCTCTGTTCCACCACATCACCATGAAACTCTCCCGTTCCACGTCATCATGATGAGAATTTCCCGTTCCACCACATCACCATGAAACTCTCCCGTTCCATCACATCACCATGAGAATCTCTGTTCCACCACATCACCATGAAACTCTCCCGTTCCATAACATCACCATGAGAATCTCCCGTTCCTCCACATCATGATGAGAATCTCCCATTCCACCACATCACCATGGGAATCTCCCGTTCCACCACATCACCATGAGAATCTCCCGTTCCACCACATCACCATGAGAATCTCCCGTTCCACCACATCACCATGAGAATCTCCCGTTCCACCACATCATGATGAGAATCTCCCATTCCACCACATCACCATGAGAATCTCCCGTTCCACCACATCATGATGAGAATCTCCCGTTCCACCACATCATGATGAGAATCTCCCATTCCACCACATCACCATGGGAATCTCCCGTTCCACCACATCACCATGAGAATCTCCCGTTCAACCTCATCACCATGAGAATCTCCCGTTTCACCTCATCACCATGAGAATCTCCCGTTCCACCACATCACCATGAGAATCTCCCGTTCCACCACATCACCATGAGAATCTCCCTTTCCACCACATCACCATGACACTCCCGTTCCACCTCATCACCATGAGAATCTCCCGTTCCACCACATCATGATGAGAATCTCCCATTCCACCACATCACCATGAGAATCTCCCGTTCCACCACATCATGATGAGAATCTCCCATTCCACCACATCACCATGAGAATCTCCGGTTCCACCACATCATGATGAGAATCTCCCATTCCACCAGTTCACCATGGGAATCTTCCGGTCCACCACATCATGATGAGAATCTCCCGTTCCACCTCATCACCATGAGAATCTCCCGTTCCACCTCATCACCATGAGAATCTCCCGTTCCACCACATCACCATGAAAATCTCCCGTTCCACTTCATCACCATGAAAATCTCCCGCTCCACCACATCATGATGAGAATCTCCCATTCCACCACATCACCATTAGAATCTCTGTTCCAACACATCATGATTAGAATATCCCGTTCCACCTCATCACCATGAGAATTTCCCGTTCCACCACATCATGATGAGAATCCCCCGTTCCACCACATCATGATGAGAATCTCCCATTCCACCAGTTCACCATGGGAATCTCCCGTTCCACCACATCCCCATGAGACTCTCCCTTTCCACCACATGACCATGAGAATCTCCCGTTCCACCACATCATGATGAGAATCTCCCATTCCACCACATCACCATGGGAATCTCCCGTTCCACCACATCACCATGAGAATTTCCCGTTCCACCACATCATGATGAGAATTTCCTGTTCCACCTCATCACCATGAGAATCCCCCGTTCCACCACATCACCATGAGAATCTCCCGTTCCACCTCATCACCATGAGAATCTCCCGTTTCACCTCATCACCATGAGAATCTCCCGTTCCACCACATCACCATGAGAATCTCCCGTTCCACCACATCACCATGAGAATCTCCCTTTCCACCACATCATGATTAGAATCTCCCATTCCACCACATCACCATGAGAATCTCCCGTTCCACCACATCATGATGAGAATCTCCCATTCCACCACATGACCATGAGAATCTCCCGTTCCACCACATCACCATGAGAATTTCCCGTTCCACCACATCATGATGAGAATCTCCCGTTCCACCTCATCACCATGAGAATCTCCCGTTCCACCTCATCACCATGAGAATCTCCCGTTCCACCACATCACCATGAAAATCTCCCGTTCCACTTCATCACCATGAAAATCTCCCGTTCCACCACATCATGATGAGAATCTCCCATTCCACCACATCACCATGAGAATCTCCCGTTCAACCTCATCACCATTAGAATCTCTGTTCCAACACATCATGATTAGAATCTCCCGTTCCACCTCATCACCATGAGAAATTCCCATTTCACCACATCACCATGAGAATCTCTGTTCCACCACATCACCATGAAACTCTCCCGTTCCACGTCATCATGATGAGAATTTCCCGTTCCACCACATCACCATGAAACTCTCCCGTTCCATCACATCACCATGAGAATCTCTGTTCCACCACATCACCATGAAACTCTCCCGTTCCATAACATCACCATGAGAATCTCCCGTTCCTCCACATCATGATGAGAATCTCCCATTCCACCACATCACCATGGGAATCTCCCGTTCCACCACATCACCATGAGAATCTCCCGTTCCACCACATCACCATGAGAATCTCCCGTTCCACCACATCACCATGAGAATCTCCCGTTCCACCACATCATGATGAGAATCTCCCATTCCACCACATCACCATGAGAATCTCCCGTTCCACCACATCATGATGAGAATCTCCCGTTCCACCACATCATGATGAGAATCTCCCATTCCACCACATCACCATGGGAATCTCCCGTTCCACCACATCACCATGAGAATCTCCCGTTCAACCTCATCACCATGAGAATCTCCCGTTTCACCTCATCACCATGAGAATCTCCCGTTCCACCACATCACCATGAGAATCTCCCGTTCCACCACATCACCATGAGAATCTCCCTTTCCACCACATCATGATGAGAATCTCCCATTCCACCACATCCCCATGAGAATCTCCCGTTCCACCACATCATGATGAGAATCTCCCATTCCACCACATCACCATGAGAATCTCCGGTTCCACCACATCATGATGAGAATCTCCCATTCCACCAGTTCACCATGGGAATCTTCCGGTCCACCACATCATGATGAGAATCTCCCGTTCCACCTCATCACCATGAGAATCTCCCGTTCCACCTCATCACCATGAGAATCTCCCGTTCCACCACATCACCATGAAAATCTCCCGTTCCACTTCATCACCATGAAAATCTCCCGCTCCACCACATCATGATGAGAATCTCCCATTCCACCACATCACCATGAGAATCTCCCGTTCAACCTCATCACCATTAGAATCTCTGTTCCAACACATCATGATTAGAATATCCCGTTCCACCTCATCACCATGAGAATTTCCCGTTCCACCACATCATGATGAGAATCCCCCGTTCCACCACATCATGATGAGAATCTCCCATTCCACCAGTTCACCATGGGAATCTCCCGTTCCACCACATCCCCATGAGACTCTCCCTTTCCACCACATGACCATGAGAATCTCCCGTTCCACCACATCATGATGAGAATCTCCCATTCCACCACATCACCATGGGAATCTCCCGTTCCACCACATCACCATGAGAATTTCCCGTTCCACCACATCATGATGAGAATTTCCTGTTCCACCTCATCACCATGAGAATCCCCCGTTCCACCACATCACCATGAGAATCTCCCGTTCCACCTCATCACCATGAGAATCTCCCGTTTCACCTCATCACCATGAGAATCTCCCGTTCCACCACATCACCATGAGAATCTCCCGTTCCACCACATCACCATGAGAATCTCCCTTTCCACCACATCATGATTAGAATCTCCCATTCCACCACATCACCATGAGAATCTCCCGTTCCACCACATCATGATGAGAATCTCCCATTCCACCACATGACCATGAGAATCTCCCGTTCCACCACATAACCATGAGAATTTCCCGTTCCACCACATCATGATGAGAATCTCCCGTTCCACCTCATCACCATGAGAATCTCCCGTTCCACCTCATCACCATGAGAATCTCCCGTTCCACCACATCACCATGAAAATCTCCCGTTCCACTTCATCACCATGAAAATCTCCCGTTCCACCACATCATGATGAGAATCTCCCATTCCACCACATCACCATGAGAATCTCCCGTTCAACCTCATCACCATTAGAATCTCTGTTCCAACACATCATGATTAGAATCTCCCGTTCCACCTCATCACCATGAGAAATTCCCATTTCACCACATCACCATGAGAATCTCTGTTCCACCACATCACCATGAAACTCTCCCGTTCCACGTCATCATGATGAGAATTTCCCGTTCCACCACATCACCATGAAACTCTCCCGTTCCATCACATCACCATGAGAATCTCTGTTCCACCACATCACCATGAAACTCTCCCGTTCCATAACATCACCATGAGAATCTCCCGTTCCTCCACATCATGATGAGAATCTCCCATTCCACCACATCACCATGGGAATCTCCCGTTCCACCACATCACCATGAGAATCTCCCGTTCCACCACATCACCATGAGAATCTCCCGTTCCACCACATCACCATGAGAATCTCCCGTTCCACCACATCATGATGAGAATCTCCCATTCCACCACATCACCATGAGAATCTCCCGTTCCACCACATCATGATGAGAATCTCCCGTTCCACCACATCATGATGAGAATCTCCCGTTCCACCACATCACCATGGGAATCTCCCGTTCCACCACATCACCATGAGAATCTCCCGTTCCACCACATCACCATGAGAATCTCCCGTTCAACCTCATCACCATGAGAATCTCCCGTTTCACCTCATCACCATGAGAATCTCCCGTTCCACCACATCACCATGAGAATCTCCCGTTCCACCACATCACCATGAGAATCTCCCTTTCCACCACATCACCATGACACTCCCGTTCCACCTCATCACCATGAGAATCTCCCGTTCCACCACATCATGATGAGAATCTCCCATTCCACCACATCACCATGAGAATCTCCCGTTCCACCACATCATGATGAGAATCTCCCATTCCACCACATCACCATGAGAATCTCCGGTTCCACCACATCATGATGAGAATCTCCCATTCCACCAGTTCACCATGGGAATCTTCCGGTCCACCACATCATGATGAGAATCTCCCGTTCCACCTCATCACCATGAGAATCTCCCGTTCCACCTCATCACCATGAGAATCTCCCGTTCCACCACATCACCATGAAAATCTCCCGTTCCACTTCATCACCATGAAAATCTCCCGCTCCACCACATCATGATGAGAATCTCCCATTCCACCACATCACCATGAGAATCTCCCGTTCAACCTCATCACCATTAGAATCTCTGTTCCAACACATCATGATTAGAATATCCCGTTCCACCTCATCACCATGAGAATTTCCCGTTCCACCACATCATGATGAGAATCTCCCGTTCCACCTCATCACCATGAGAATCTCCCGTTCCACCTCATCACCATGAGAATCTCCCGTTCCACCACATCACCATGAAAATCTCCCGTTCCACTTCATCACCATGAAAATCTCCCGTTCCACCACATCATGATGAGAATCTCCCATTCCACCACATCACCATGAGAATCTCCCGTTCAACCTCATCACCATTAGAATCTCTGTTCCAACACATCATTATTAGAATCTCCCGTTCCACCTCATCACCATGAGAAATTCCCATTTCACCACATCACCATGAGAATCTCTGTTCCACCACATCACCATGAAACTCTCCCGTTCCACGTCATCATGATGAGAATTTCCCGTTCCACCACATCACCATGAAACTCTCCCGTTCCATCACATCACCATGAGAATCTCTGTTCCACCACATCACCATGAAACTCTCCCGTTCCATAACATCACCATGAGAATCTCCCGTTCCTCCACATCATGATGAGAATCTCCCATTCCACCACATCACCATGGGAATCTCCCGTTCCACCACATCACCATGAGAATCTCCCGTTCCACCACATCACCATGAGAATCTCCCGTTCCACCACATCACCATGAGAATCTCCCGTTCCACCACATCATGATGAGAATCTCCCGTTCCACCACATCATGATGAGAATCTCCCATTCCACCACATCACCATGGGAATCTCCCGTTCCACCACATCACCATGAGAATCTCCCGTTCAACCTCATCACCATGAGAATCTCCCGTTTCACCTCATCACCATGAGAATCTCCCGTTCCACCACATCACCATGAGAATCTCCCGTTCCACCACATCACCATGAGAATCTCCCGTTCCACCTCATCATGATGAGAATCTCCCGTTCCACCACATCACCATGACACTCCCGTTCCACCTCATCACCATGAGAATCTCCCGTTCCACCACATCATGATGAGAATCTCCCATTCCACCACATCACCATGAGAATCTCCCGTTCCACCACATCATGATGAGAATCTCCCATTCCACCACATCACCATGAGAATCTCCGGTTCCACCACATCATGATGAGAATCTCCCATTCCACCAGTTCACCATGGGAATCTCCCGTTCCACCACATCATGATGAGAATCTCCCATTCCACCACATCACCATGGGAATCTCCCGTTCCACCACATCACCATGAGAATCTCCCGTTCCACCACATCACCATGAGAATCTCCCGTTCCACCACATCACCATGAGAATCTCCCGTTCCACCACATCATGATGAGAATCTCCCATTCCACCACATCACCATGAGAATCTCCCGTTCCACCACATCATGATGAGAATCTCCCGTTCCACCACATCATGATGAGAATCTCCCATTCCACCACATCACCATGGGAATCTCCCGTTCCACCACATCACCATGAGAATCTCCCGTTCAACCTCATCACCATGAGAATCTCCCGTTTCACCTCATCACCATGAGAATCTCCCGTTCCACCACATCACCATGAGAATCTCCCGTTCCACCACATCACCATGACACTCCCGTTCCACCTCATCACCATGAGAATCTCCCGTTCCACCACATCATGATGAGAATCTCCCATTCCACCACATCACCATGAGAATCTCCCGTTCCACCACATCATGATGAGAATCTCCCATTCCACCACATCACCATGAGAATCTCCGGTTCCACCACATCATGATGAGAATCTCCCATTCCACCAGTTCACCATGGGAATCTCCCGTTCCACCACATCATGATGAGAATCTCCCGTTCCACCTCATCACCATGAGAATCTCCCGTTCCACCTCATCACCATGAGAATCTCCCGTTCCACCACATCACCATGAAAATCTCCCGTTCCACTTCATCACCATGAAAATCTCCCGCTCCACCACATCATGATGAGAATCTCCCATTCCACCACATCACCATGAGAATCTCCCGTTCAACCTCATCACCATTAGAATCTCTGTTCCAACACATCATGATTAGAATATCCCGTTCCACCTCATCACCATGAGAAATTCCCATTTCACCACATCACCATGAGAATCTCCCGTTCCACCACATCATGATGAGAATCTCCCATTCCACCAGTTCACCATGGGAATCTCCCGTTCCACCACATCATGATGAGAATCTCCCGTTCCACCTCATCACCATGAGAATCTCCCGTTCCACCTCATCACCATGAGAATCTCCCGTTCCACCTCATCACCATGAAAATCTCCCGTTCCACCACATCATGATGAGAATCTCCCATTCCACCACATCACCATGAGAATCTCCCGTTCAACCTCATCACCATTAGAATCTCTGTTCCAACACATCATGATTAGAATCTCCCGTTCCACCTCATCACCATGAGAAATTCCCATTTCACCACATCACCATGAGAATCTCTGTTCCACCACATCACGATGAGAATCTCCCGTTCCACCTCATCACCATGAGAATCTCTGTTCCACCACATCACCATGAGAATCTCCCGTTCCACCACATCATGATGAGAATTTCCCGTTCCACCTCATCACCATGAAACTCTCCCGTTCCATCACATCACCATGAGAATCTCCCGTTCCTCCACATCATGATGAGAATCTCCCATTCCACCACATCATCATGAGAATCTCCCGTTCCACCACATCATGATGAGAATCTCCCATTCCACCACATCACCATGGGAATCTCCCGTTCCACCACATCACCATGAGAATCTCCCGTTCCACCACATCACCATGAGAATCTCCCGTTCCACCACATCACCATGAGAATCTCCCGTTCCACCACATCATGATGAGAATTTCCCGTTCCACCACATCACCATGAGAATCTCCCGTTCAACATCATCACCATGAGAATCTCCCGTTTCACCTCATCACCATGAGAATCTCCCGTTCCACCACATCACCATGAGAATCTCCCGTTCCACCACATCACCATGAGAATCTCCCTTTCCACCACATCACCATGACACTCCCGTTCAACCTCATCACCATTAGAATCTCTGTTCCAACACATCATGATTAGAATATCCCGTTCCACCTCATCACCATGAGAATTTCCCGTTCCACCACATCATGATGAGAATCTCCCGTTCCACCTCATCACCATGAGAATCTCCCGTTCCACCTCATCACCATGAGAATCTCCCGTTCCACCACATCACCATGAAAATCTCCCGTTCCACTTCATCACCATGAAAATCTCCCGTTCCACCACATCATGATGAGAATCTCCCATTCCACCACATCACCATGAGAATCTCCCGTTCAACCTCATCACCATTAGAATCTCTGTTCCAACACATCATGATTAGAATCTCCCGTTCCACCTCATCACCATGAGAAATTCCCATTTCACCACATCACCATGAGAATCTCTGTTCCACCACATCACCATGAAACTCTCCCGTTCCACGTCATCATGATGAGAATTTCCCGTTCCACCACATCACCATGAAACTCTCCCGTTCCATCACATCACCATGAGAATCTCTGTTCCACCACATCACCATGAAACTCTCCCGTTCCATAACATCACCATGAGAATCTCCCGTTCCTCCACATCATGATGAGAATCTCCCATTCCACCACATCACCATGGGAATCTCCCGTTCCACCACATCACCATGAGAATCTCCCGTTCCACCACATCACCATGAGAATCTCCCGTTCCACCACATCACCATGAGAATCTCCCGTTCCACCACATCATGATGAGAATCTCCCATTCCACCACATCACCATGAGAATCTCCCGTTCCACCACATCATGATGAGAATCTCCCGTTCCACCACATCATGATGAGAATCTCCCATTCCACCACATCACCATGGGAATCTCCCGTTCCACCACATCACCATGAGAATCTCCCGTTCAACCTCATCACCATGAGAATCTCCCGTTTCACCTCATCACCATGAGAATCTCCCGTTCCACCACATCACCATGAGAATCTCCCGTTCCACCACATCATGATGAGAATCTCCCATTCCACCAGTTCACCATGGGAATCTCCCGTTCCACCACATGATGATGAGAATCTCCCATTCCACCACATCACCATGGGAATCTCCCGTTCCACCACATCACCATGAGAATCTCCCGTTCCACCACATCACCATGAGAATCTCCCGTTCCACCACATCACCATGAGAATCTCCCGTTCCACCACATCATGATGAGAATCTCCCATTCCACCACATCACCATGAGAATCTCCCGTTCCACCACATCATGATGAGAATCTCCCGTTCCACCACATCATGATGAGAATCTCCCATTCCACCACATCACCATGGGAATCTCCCGTTCCACCACATCACCATGAGAATCTCCCGTTCAACCTCATCACCATGAGAATCTCCCGTTTCACCTCATCACCATGAGAATCTCCCGTTCCACCACATCACCATGAGAATCTCCCGTTCCACCACATCACCATGAGAATCTCCCTTTCCACCACATCACCATGACACTCCCGTTCCACCTCATCACCATGAGAATCTCCCGTTCAACCTCATCACCATGAGAATCTCCCGTTTCACCTCATCACCATGAGAATCTCCCGTTCCACCACATCACCATGAGAATCTCCCGTTCCACCACATCACCATGAGAATCTCCCTTTCCACCACATCACCATGACACTCCCGTTCCACCTCATCACCATGAGAATCTCCCGTTCCACCACATCATGATGAGAATCTCCCATTCCACCACATCACCATGAGAATCTCCCGTTCCACCACATCATGATGAGAATCTCCCATTCCACCACATCACCATGAGAATCTCCGGTTCCACCACATCATGATGAGAATCTCCCATTCCACCAGTTCACCATGGGAATCTCCCGTTCCACCACATCATGATGAGAATCTCCCGTTCCACCTCATCACCATGAGAATCTCCCGTTCCACCTCATCACCATGAGAATCTCCCGTTCCACCACATCACCATGAAAATCTCCCGTTCCACTTCATCACCATGAAAATCTCCCGCTCCACCACATCATGATGAGAATCTCCCATTCCACCACATCACCATGAGAATCTCCCGTTCAACCTCATCACCATTAGAATCTCTGTTCCAACACATCATGATTAGAATATCCCGTTCCACCTCATCACCATGAGAAATTCCCATTTCACCACAACACCATGAGAATCTCCCGTTCCACCACATCATGATGAGAATCTCCCATTCCACCAGTTCACCATGGGAATCTCCCGTTCCACCACATCACCATGAGAATCTCCCGTTCCACCACTTCATGATGAGAATCTCCCGTTCCACCTCATCACCATGAGAATCTCCCGTTCCACCTCATCACCATGAGAATCTCCCGTTCCACTACATCACCATGAAAATCTCCCGTTCCACTTCATCACCATGAAAATCTCCCGTTCCACCACATCATGATGAGAATCTCCCATTCCACCACATCACCATGAGAATCTCCCGTTCCACCTCATCACCATGAGAATCTCTGTTCCACCACATCACCATGAGAATCTCCCGTTCCACCTCATCACCATGAGAATCTCTGTTCCACCACATCACCATGAGAATCTCCCGTTCCACCACATCACCATGAGAATCTCCCGTTCCACCACATCACCATGAGAATCTCCCGTTCCACCACATCATGATGAGAATCTCCCATTCCACCACATCATGATGAGAATTTCCCGTTCCACCACATCACCATGAGAATCTCCCGTTCAACATCATCACCATGAGAATCTCCCGTTTCACCTCATCACCATGAGAATCTCCCGTTCCACCACATCACCATGAGAATCTCCCGTTCCACCACATCACCATGAGAATCTCCCGTTCCACCACATCACCATGACACTCCCGTTCAACCTCATCACCATTAGAATCTCTGTTCCAACACATCATGATTAGAATATCCCGTTACACCTCATCACCATGAGAATTTCCCGTTCCACCACATCATGATGAGAATTTCCCGTTCCACCTCATCACCATGAGAATCTCCCGTTCCACCTCATCACCATGAGAATCTCCCGTTCCACCACATCACCATGAAAATCTCCCGTTCCACTTCATCACCATGAAAATCTCCCGTTCCACCACATCATGATGAGAATCTCCCATTCCACCACATCACCATGAGAATCTCCCGTTCAACCTCATCACCATTAGTATCTCTGTTCCAACACATCATGATTAGAATCTCCCGTTCCACCTCATCACCATGAGAAATTCCCATTTCACCACATCACCATGAGAATCTCTGTTCCACCACATCACCATGAAACTCTCCCGTTCCACGTCATCATGATGAGAATTTCCCGTTCCACCACATCACCATGAAACTCTCCCGTTCCATCACATCACCATGAGAATCTCTGTTCCACCACATCACCATGAAACTCTCCCGTTCCATAACATCACCATGAGAATCTCCCGTTCCTCCACATCATGATGAGAATCTCCCATTCCACCACATCACCATGGGAATCTCCCGTTCCACCACATCACCATGAGAATCTCCCGTTTCACCTCATCACCATGAGAATCTCCCGTTCCACCACATCACCATGAGAATCTCCCGTTCCACCACATCACCATGAGAATCTCCCTTTCCACCACATCACCATGACACTCCCGTTCCAACTCATCACCATGAGAATCTCCCGTTCCACCACATCATGATGAGAATCTCCCATTCCACCACATCACCATGAGAATCTCCCGTTCCACCACATCATGATGAGAATCTCCCATTCCACCACATCACCATGAGAATCTCCGGTTCCACCACATCATGATGAGAATCTCCCATTCCACCAGTTCACCATGGGAATCTCCCGTTCCACCACATCATGATGAGAATCTCCCGTTCCACCTCATCACCATGAGAATCTCCCGTTCCACCTCATCACCATGAGAATCTCCCGTTCCACCACATCACCATGAAAATCTCCCGTTCCACTTCATCACCATGAAAATCTCCCGCTCCACCACATCATGATGAGAATCTCCCATTCCACCACATCACCATGAGAATCTCCCGTTCAACCTCATCACCATTAGAATCTCTGTTCCAACACATCATGATTAGAATATCCCGTTCCACCTCATCACCATGACAAATTCCCATTTCACCACATCACCATGAGAATCTCCCGTTCCACCACATCATGATGAGAATCTCCCATTCCACCAGTTCACCATGGGAATCTCCCGTTCCACCACATCACCATGAGAATCTCCCGTTCCACCACTTCATGATGAGAATCTCCCGTTCCACTACATCACCATGAAAATCTCCCGTTCCACTTCATCACCATGAAAATCTCCCGTTCCACCACATCATGATGAGAATCTCCCATTCCACCACATCACCATGAGAATCTCCCGTTCCACCTCATCACCATGAGAATCTCTGTTCCACCACATCACCATGAGAATCTCCCGTTCCACCACATCATGATGAGAATTTCCCGTTCCACCTCATCACCATGAAACTCTCCCGTTCCATCACATCACCATGAGAATCTCCCGTTCCTCCACATCATGATGAGAATCTCCCATTCCACCACATCATCATGAGAATCTCCCGTTCCACCACATCATGATGAGAATCTCCCATTCCACCACATCACCATGGGAATCTCCAGTTCCACCACATCACCATGAGAATCTCCCGTTCCACCACATCACCATGAGAATCTCCCGTTCCACCACATCACCATGAGAATCTCCCGTTCCACCACATCATGATGAGAATCTCCCATTCCACCACATCACCATGAGAATCTCCCGTTCCACCACATCATGATGAGAATTTCCCGTTCCACCACATCACCATGAGAATCTCCCGTTCAACATCATCACCATGAGAATCTCCCGTTTCACCTCATCACCATGAGAATCTCCCGTTCCACCACATCACCATGAGAATCTCCCGTTCCACCACATCACCATGAGAATCTCCCGTTCCACCACATCACCATGACACTCCCGTTCCACCTCATCACCATTAGAATCTCTGTTCCAACACATCATGATTAGAATATCCCGTTCCACCTCATCACCATGAGAATTTCCCGTTCCACCACATCATGATGAGAATCTCCCGTTCCACCTCATCACCATGAGAATCTCCCGTTCCACCTCATCACCATGAGAATCTCCCGTTCCACCACATCATGATGAGAATCTCCCATTCCACCACATCACCATGGGAATCTCCAGTTCCACCACATCACCATGAGAATCTCCCGTTCCACCACATCACCATGAGAATCTCCCGTTCCACCACATCACCATGAGAATCTCCCGTTCCACCACATCATGATGAGAATCTCCCATTCCACCACATCACCATGAGAATCTCCCGTTCCACCACATCATGATGAGAATTTCCCGTTCCACCACATCACCATGAGAATCTCCCGTTCAACATCATCACCATGAGAATCTCCCGTTTCACCTCATCACCATGAGAATCTCCCGTTCCACCACATCACCATGAGAATCTACCGTTCCACCACATCACCATGAGAATCTCCCGTTCCACCACATCACCATGACACTCCCGTTCAACCTCATCACCATTAGAATCTCTGTTCCAACACATCATGATTAGAATATCCCGTTCCACCTCATCACCATGAGAATTTCCCGTTCCACCACATCATGATGAGAATCTCCCGTTCCACCTCATCACCATGAGAATCTCCCGTTCCACCTCATCACCATGAGAATCTCCCGTTCCACCACATCACCATGAAAATCTCCCGTTCCACTTCATCACCATGAAAATCTCCCGTTCCACCACATCATGATGAGAATCTCCCATTCCACCACATCACCATGAGAATCTCCCGTTCAACCTCATCACCATTAGTATCTCTGTTCCAACACATCATGATTAGAATCTCCCGTTCCACCTCATCACCATGAGAAATTCCCATTTCACCACATCACCATGAGAATCTCTGTTCCACCACATCACCATGAAACTCTCCCGTTCCACGTCATCATGATGAGAATTTCCCGTTCCACCACATCACCATGAAACTCTCCCGTTCCATCACATCACCATGAGAATCTCTGTTCCACCACATCACCATGAAACTCTCCCGTTCCATAACATCACCATGAGAATCTCCCGTTCCTCCACATCATGATGAGAATCTCCCATTCCACCACATCACCATGGGAATCTCCCGTTCCACCACATCACCATGAGAATCTCCCGTTCCACCACATCACCATGAGAATCTCCCGTTCCACCACATCATGATGAGAATCTCCCATTCCACCACATCACCATGAGAATCTCCCGTTCCACCACATCATGATGAGAATCTCCCGTTCCACCACATCATGATGAGAATCTCCCATTCCACCACATCACCATGGGAATCTCCCGTTCCACCACATCACCATGAGAATCTCCCGTTCAACCTCATCACCATGAGAATCTCCCGTTTCACCTCATCACCATGAGAATCTCCCGTTCCACCACATCACCATGAGAATCTCCCGTTCCACCACATCACCATGAGAATCTCCCTTTCCACCACATCACCATGACACTCCCGTTCCACCTCATCACCATGAGAATCTCCCGTTCCACCACATCATGATGAGAATCTCCCATTCCACCACATCACCATGAGAATCTCCCGTTCCACCACATCATGATGAGAATCTCCCATTCCACCACATCACCATGGGAATCTCCCGTTCCACCACATCACCATGAGAATCTCCCGTTCCACCACATCATGATGAGAATCTCCCGTTCCACCACATCATGATGAGAATCTCCCATTCCACCACATCACCATGGGAATCTCCCGTTCCACCACATCACCATGAGAATCTCCCGTTCAACCTCATCACCATGAGAATCTCCCGTTTCACCTCATCACCATGAGAATCTCCCGTTCCACCACATCACCATGAGAATCTCCCGTTCCACCACATCACCATGAGAATCTCCCTTTCCACCACATCACCATGACACTCCCGTTCCACCTCATCACCATGAGAATCTCCCGTTCCACCACATCATGATGAGAATCTCCCATTCCACCACATCACCATGAGAATCTCCCGTTCCACCACATCATGATGAGAATCTCCCATTCCACCACATCACCATGAGAATCTCCGGTTCCACCACATCATGATGAGAATCTCCCATTCCACCAGTTCACCATGGGAATCTCCCGTTCCACCACATCATGATGAGAATCTCCCGTTCCACCTCATCACCATGAGAATCTCCCGTTCCACCTCATCACCATGAGAATCTCCCGTTCCACCACATCATGATGAGAATCTCCCGTTCCACCACATCACCATGAGAATCTCCGGTTCCACCACATCATGATGAGAATCTCCCGTTCCACCACATCACCATGAGAATCTCCGGTTCCACCACATCATGATGAGAATCTCCCGTTCCAACACATCACCATGAAAATCTCCCGTTCCACTTCATCACCATGAAAATCTCCCGTTCCACCACATCATGATGAGAATCTCCCATTCCACCACATCACCATGAAAATCTCCCGTTCCACCACATCACCATGAGAATCTCCCGTTCCACCTCATCACCATGAGAAATTCCCATTTCACCACATCACCATGAGAATCTCTGTTCCACCACATCACGATGAGAATCTCCCGTTCCACCTCATCACCATGAGAATCTCTGTTCCACCACATCACCATGAGAATCTCCCGTTCCACCACATCATGATGAGAATTTCCCGTTCCACCTCATCACCATGAAACTCTCCCGTTCCATCACATCACCATGAGAATCTCCCGTTCCTCCACATCATGATGAGAATCTCCCATTGCACCACATCATCATGAGAATCTCCCGTTCAACCACATCACCATGGGAATCTCCCGTTCCACCACATCACCATGAGAATCTCCCGTTCCACCACATCACCATGAGAATCTCCCGTTCCACCACATCACCATGAGAATCTCCCGTTCCACCACATCATGATGAGAATCTCCCATTCCACCACATCACCATGAGAATCTCCCGTTCCACCTCATCATGATGAGAATTTCCCGTTCCACCACATCACCATGAAACTCTCCCGTTCCATGACATCACCATGAGAATCTCCCGTTCCACCACATCACCATGAGAATCTCCCGTTCCATCACATCACCATGAGAATCTCCCGTTCCATCACATCACCATGAGAATCTCCCGTTCCACCACATCACCATGAGAATCTCCCGTTCCACCACATCACCATGAGAATCTCCCTTTCCACCACATGACCATGAGAATCTCCCGTTCCACCACATCATGATGAGAATCTCCCATTCCACCACATCACCATGGGAATCTCCCATTCCACCACATCATGATGTGAATCTCCCGTTCCACCACATCACCATGAGAATCTCCCGTTCCATCACATCACCATGAAACTCTCCCGTTCCATCACATCACCATGAGAATCTCCCGTTCCACCACATCACTATGAGAATCTCCCGTTCCATCACATCACCATGAGAATCTCCCGTTCCATCACATCACCATGAGAATCTCCCGTTCCACCACATCACCATGAGAATCTCCCGTTCCACCACATCACCATGGGAATCTCCCATTCCACCACATCATGATGAGAATCTCCCATTCCACCACATCATGATGAGAATCTCCCGTTCCACCACATCATGATGAGAATCTCCCATTCCACCACATCACCATGAGAATCTCCCGTTCCACCACATCATGATGAGAATCTCCCATTCCACCAGTTCACCATGGGAATCTCCCGTTCCACCACATCACCATGAGAATCTCCCGTTCCACCACATCATGATGAGAATCTCCCGTTCCACCTCATCACCATGAGAATCTCCCGTTCCACCTCATCACCATGAGAATCTCCCGTTCCACCACATCACCATGAAAATCTCCCGTTCCACTTCATCACCATGAAAATCTCCCGTTCCACCACATCATGATGAGAATCTCCCATTCCACCACATCACCATGAGAATCTCCCATTCAACCTCATCACCATTAGAATCTCTGTTCCAACACATCATGATTAGAATCTCCCGTTCCACCACATCATGATGAGAATCTCCCATTCCACCACATCACCATGAGAATCTCCGGTTCCACCACATCATGATGAGAATCTCCCATTCCACCAGTTCACCATGGGAATCTCCCGTTCCACCACATCATGATGAGAATCTCCCGTTCCACCTCATCACCATGAGAATCTCCCGTTCCACCTCATCACCATGAGAATCTCCCGTTCCACCACATCATGATGAGAATCTCCCGTTCCACCACATCACCATGAGAATCTCCGGTTCCACCACATCATGATGAGAATCTCCCGTTCCACCACATCACCATGAGAATCTCCGGTTCCACCACATCATGATGAGAATCTCCCGTTCCAACACATCACCATGAAAATCTCCCGTTCCACTTCATCACCATGAAAATCTCCCGTTCCACCACATCATGATGAGAATCTCCCATTCCACCACATCACCATGAAAATCTCCCGTTCCACCACATCACCATGAGAATCTCCCGTTCCACCTCATCACCATGAGAAATTCCCATTTCACCACATCACCATGAGAATCTCTGTTCCACCACATCACGATGAGAATCTCCCGTTCCACCTCATCACCATGAGAATCTCTGTTCCACCACATCACCATGAGAATCTCCCGTTCCACCACATCATGATGAGAATTTCCCGTTCCACCTCATCACCATGAAACTCTCCCGTTCCATCACATCACCATGAGAATCTCCCGTTCCTCCACATCATGATGAGAATCTCCCATTGCACCACATCATCATGAGAATCTCCCGTTCAACCACATCACCATGGGAATCTCCCGTTCCACCACATCACCATGAGAATCTCCCGTTCCACCACATCACCATGAGAATCTCCCGTTCCACCACATCACCATGAGAATCTCCCGTTCCACCACATCATGATGAGAATCTCCCATTCCACCACATCACCATGAGAATCTCCCGTTCCACCTCATCATGATGAGAATTTCCCGTTCCACCACATCACCATGAAACTCTCCCGTTCCATGACATCACCATGAGAATCTCCCGTTCCACCACATCACCATGAGAATCTCCCGTTCCATCACATCACCATGAGAATCTCCCGTTCCATCACATCACCATGAGAATCTCCCGTTCCACCACATCACCATGAGAATCTCCCGTTCCACCACATCACCATGAGAATCTCCCTTTCCACCACATGACCATGAGAATCTCCCGTTCCACCACATCATGATGAGAATCTCCCATTCCACCACATCACCATGGGAATCTCCCATTCCACCACATCATGATGTGAATCTCCCGTTCCACCACATCACCATGAGAATCTCCCGTTCCATCACATCACCATGAAACTCTCCCGTTCCATCACATCACCATGAGAATCTCCCGTTCCACCACATCACTATGAGAATCTCCCGTTCCATCACATCACCATGAGAATCTCCCGTTCCATCACATCACCATGAGAATCTCCCGTTCCACCACATCACCATGAGAATCTCCCGTTCCACCACATCACCATGGGAATCTCCCATTCCACCACATCATGATGAGAATCTCCCATTCCACCACATCATGATGAGAATCTCCCGTTCCACCACATCATGATGAGAATCTCCCATTCCACCACATCACCATGAGAATCTCCCGTTCCACCACATCATGATGAGAATCTCCCATTCCACCAGTTCACCATGGGAATCTCCCGTTCCACCACATCACCATGAGAATCTCCCGTTCCACCACATCATGATGAGAATCTCCCGTTCCACCTCATCACCATGAGAATCTCCCGTTCCACCTCATCACCATGAGAATCTCCCGTTCCACCACATCACCATGAAAATCTCCCGTTCCACTTCATCACCATGAAAATCTCCCGTTCCACCACATCATGATGAGAATCTCCCATTCCACCACATCACCATGAGAATCTCCCATTCAACCTCATCACCATTAGAATCTCTGTTCCAACACATCATGATTAGAATCTCCCGTTCCACCTCATCACCATGAGAAATTCCCATTTCACCACATCACCATGAGAATCTCTGTTCCACCACATCACGATGAGAATCTCCCGTTCCACCTCATCACCATGAGAATTTCTGTTCCACCACATCACCATGAGAATCTCCCGTTCCACCACATCATGATGAGAATTTCCCGTTCCACCTCATCACCATGAAACTCTCCCGTTCCATCACATCACCATGAGAATTTCCCGTTCCTCCACATCATGATGAGAATCTCCCATTCCACCACATCTTCATGAGAATCTCCCGTTCCACCACATCATGATGAGAATCTCCCATTACACCACATCACCATGGGAATCTCCCGTTCCACCACATCACCATGAGAATCTCCCGTTCCACCACATCACCATGAGAATCTCCCGTTCCACCACATCACCATGAGAATCTCCCGTTCCGCCACATCATGATGAGAATCTCCCATTCCACCACATCACCATGAGAATCTCCCGTTCCACCACATCATGATGAGAATTTCCCGTTCCACCACATCATGATGAGAATCTCCCATTCCACCACATCATCATGAGAATCTCCCGTTCCACCACATCATGATGAGAATCTCCCATTCCACCACATCACCATGGGAATCTCCCGTTCCACCACATCACCATGAGAATCTCTCGTTCCACCACATCACCATGAGAATCTCCCGTTCCACCTCATCACCATGAGAATCTCCCGTTCCACCACATCACCATGAAACTCTCCCGTTCCATCACATCACCATGAAACTCTCCCGTTCCATCACATCACCATGAGAATCTCCCGTTCCACCACATCACCATGAGAATCTCCCGTTCCATCACATCACCATGAGAATCTCCCGTTCCATCACATCACCATGAAACTCTCCCGTTCCATCACATCACCATGAAACTCTCCCGTTCCATCACATCACCATGAAACTCTCCCGTTCCATCACATCACCATGAGAATCTCCCATTCCACCACATCATGATGAGAATCTCCTGTTCCACCTCATCACCATGAGAATCTCTGTTCCACCACATCACCATGAAAATCTCCCGTTCCACCTCATCACCATGAGAATCTTTCGTTCCACCACATCACAATAGGAGTATTCCATTCTATCGCATCACCATGAGAATCTCCCATTATACCTCATCACCATTAGAATCTCTGTTCCACCACATCATGATGAGAATCTCCTCTTCTACCTCATCACCATGAGAACCTCCCGTTCCACCTCATCACCATGAGAATCTTTCGTTCCACAACATCACAATAGGAGTATTCCATTCTATCTCATCACCATGAGAATCTCCCATTATACCTCATCACCATGAGAATCTCCCGTGCCACCACATCATGATGAGAATCTCCCGTTCCACCACATCACCATGAAACTCTCCCGTTCCACCTCATCACCATGAGAATCTGCTGTTCCACCACATCATGATGAGAATCTCCCATTCCACCACATCACCATGAGAATCTCCCGTTCCACCACATCATGATGAGAATTTCCCGTTCCACCACATCACCATTAGAATCTCCCGTTCCACCACATCACTATGAGAATCTTCCGTTCCACCACATCACCATGAGAATCTCCCGTTACATCACATCACCATGACAATCTCCCATTCCACCACATCATGATGAGAATCTCCTGTTCCACCTCATCACCATGAGAATCTCTTTTCCACCCCATCACAATAGAATCTCCCGTTCCACCACATCATGATGAGAATTTCCCGTTCCACCACATCACCATGAAACTCTCCTGTTCCACCTCATCACCATGAGAATCTCTGTTCCACCACATCACCATGAGAATCTCCCGTTCCACCACATCACCATGAGAATCTCCCGTTCCACCACATCACCATGAGAATCTCCCGTTCCACCACATCATAATGAGAATCTCCCGTTCCACCACATCACCATGAAACTCTCCCGTTCCACCACATCACCATGAGAATCTCCCGTTCCACCACATCACCATGAGAATCTCCCGTTCCACCACATCATAATGAGAATCTCCCGTTCCACCTCATCACCATGAGAATCTCCCGTTCCACCACATCATGATGAGAATCTCCCGTTCCACCTCATCACCATGAGAATCTCTGTTCCACCCCATCACAATAGAATTTCCTGTTCCACCTCATCACCATGAGAATCTCCCGTTCCACCACATCACCATGAGAATCTCCCGTTCCACCTCATCACCATGAGAATCTCTTTTCCACCCCATCACAATAGAATTTCCTGTTCCACCTCATCACAATGAGAATCTCCCGTTCCACCACATCACCATGAGAATCTCCCGTTCCACCACATCATAATGAGAATCTCCCGTTCCACCTCATCACCATGAGAATCTCCCGTTTAACCACATCACGATGAGAATCTCACGTTCCACCTCATCACCATGAGAATCTCCCGTTTTACCTCATCACCATGAGAATCTCCCGTTACACCACATCACCATGAGAATCTCCCGTTCCATCACATCATGATGAGAATCTCCCGTTCCACCACATCATAATGAGAATCTCCCGTTCCACCACATCACCATGAAACTCTCCCGTTCCACCTCATCACCATGAGAATCTCCCATTCCACCACATCACCATGAGAATCTCCCGTTCCACCACATCATAATGAGAATCTCCCGTTCCACCTCATCACCATGAGAATCTCCCGTTTAAACACATCACGATGAGAATCTCCCGTTCCACCTAATCACCATGAGAATCTCCCGTTACACCACATCACCATGAGAATCTCCCGTTCCATCACATCATGATGAGAATCTCCCGTTCCACCACATCATAATGAGAATCTCCCGTTCCACCACATCACCATGAAACTCTCCCGTTCCACCACATCACCATGAGAATCTCCCATTCCACCACATCATGATGAGAATCTCCCATTCCACCAAATCACCATGAGAATCTCCCGTTCCACCACATCACCATGAGAATCTCCCGTTCCACCACATCACCATGAGAATCTCCCGTTCCACCACATCATGATGAGAATCTCCCATTCCACCACATCACCATGAGAATCTCCCGTTCCACCACATCATGATGAGAATTTCCCGTTCCACCACATCACCATGAAACTCTCCCGTTCCATCACATCACCATGAGAATCTCCCGTTCCACCACATCACCATGAGAATCTCCCGTTCCATCACATCACCATGAGAATCTCCCGTTCCATCACATCACCATGAGAATCTCCCGTTCCACCACATCACCATGAGAATCTCCCGTTCCACCACATCCCCATGAGAATCTCCCTTTCCACCACATGACCATGAGAATCTCCCGTTCCACCACATCATGATGAGAATCTCCCATTCCACCACATCACCATGGGAATCTCCCGTTCCACCACATCACCATGAGAATTTCCCGTTCCACCACATCATGATGAGAATTTCCTGTTCCACCTCATCACCATGAGAATCCCCCGTTCCACCACATCACCATGAGAATCTCCCGTTCCACCTCATCACCATGAGAATCTCCAGTTTCACCTCATCACCATGAGAATCTCCCGTTCCACCACATGACCATGAGAATCTCCCGTTCCACCACATCACCATGAGAATCTCCCTTTCCACCACATCATGATTAGAATCTCCCATTCCACCACATCACCATGAGAATCTCCCGTTCCACCACATCATGATGAGAATCTCCCATTCCACCACATGACCATGAGAATCTCCCGTTCCACCACATCATGATGAGAATCTCCCATTCCACCACATCACCATGAGAATTTCCCGTTCCACCACATCATGATGAGAATCTCCCGTTCCACCTCATCACCATGAGAATCTCCCGTTCCACCTCATCACCATGAGAATCTCCCGTTCCACCACATCACCATGAAAATCTCCCGTTCCACTTCATCACCATGAAAATCTCCCGTTCCACCACATCATGATGAGAATCTCCCATTCCACCACATCACCATGAGAATCTCCCGTTCCACCACATCATGATGAGAATCTCCCATTCCACCAGTTCACCATGGGAATCTCCCGTTCCACCACATCACCATGAGAATCTCCCGTTCCACCACATCATGATGAGAATCTCCCGTTCCACCTCATCACCATGAGAATCTCCCGTTCCACCTCATCACCATGAGAATCTCCCGTTCCACTTCATCACCATGAAAATCTCCCGATCAACCACATCATGATGAGAATCTCCCATTCCACCACATCACCATGAGAATCTCCCGTTCAACCTCATCACCATTAGAATCTCTGTTCCAACACATCATGATTAGAATCTCCCGTTCCACCTCATCACCATGAGAAATTCCCATTTCACCACATCACCATGAGAATCTCTGTTCCACCACATCACGATGAGAATCTCCCGTTCCACCTCATCACCATGAGAATCTCTGTTCCACCACATCACCATGAAACTCTCCCGTTCCATCACATCACCATGAGAATCTCCCGTTCCTCCACATCATGATGAGAATCTCCCATTCCACCACATCATCATGAGAATCTCCCGTTCCACCACATCACCATGGGAATCTCCCGTTCCACCACATCACCATGAGAATCTCCCGTTCCACCACATCACCATGAGAATCTCCCGTTCCACCACATCACCATGAGAATCTCCCGTTCCACCACATCATGATGAGAATCTCCCATTCCACCACATCACCATGAGAATCTCCCGTTCCACCACATCATGATGAGAATTTCCCGTTCCACCACATCACCATGAAACTCTCCCGTTCCATCACATCACCATGAGAATCTCCCGTTCCACCACATCACCATGAGAATCTCCCGTTCCATCACATCACCATGAGAATCTCCCGTTCCATCACATCACCATGAGAATCTCCCGTTCCACCACATCACCATGAGAATCTCCCGTTCCACCACATCACCATGAGAATCTCCCTTTCCACCACATGACCATGAGAATCTCCCGTTCCACCACATCATGATGAGAATCTCCCATTCCACCTCATCACCATGAGAATCTCCCGTTCCACCACATCATGATGAGAATCTCCCATTCCACCTCATCACCATGAGAATCTCCCGTTCCACCACATCACCATGGGAATCTCCCGTTCCACAACATCACCATGAGAATTTCCCGTTCCACCACATCATGATGAGAATTTCCTGTTCCACCTCATCACCATGAGAATCTCCCGTTCCACCACATCACCATGAGAATCTCCCGTTCCACCACATCACCATGAGAATCTCCCTTTCCACCACATGACCATGAGAATCTCCCGTTCCACCACATCATGATGAGAATCTCCCATTCCACCACATCACCATGGGAATCTCCCGTTCCACAACATCACCATGAGAATTTCCCGTTCCACCACATCATGATGTGAATTTCCTGTTCCACCACATCACCATGAGAATCTCCCGTTCCACCTCATCACCATGAGAATCTCCCGTTTCACCTCATCACCATGAGAATCTCCCGTTCCACCACATCACCATGAGAATCTCCCGTTCCACCACATCAAAATGAGAATCTCCCTTTCCACCGACATCATGATTAGAATCTCCCATTCCACCACATCACCATGAGAATCTCCCGTTCCACCACATCATGATGAGAATCTCCCATGCCACCACATGACCATGAGAATCTCCCGTTCCACCACATCATGATGAGAATCTCCCATTCCACCACATCACCATGAGAATTTCCCGTTCCACCACATCATGATGAGAATCTCCCGTTCCACCTCATCACCATGAGAATCTCCCGTTCCACCTCATCACCATGAGAATCTCCCGTTCCACCACATCACCATGAAAATCTCCCGTTCCACTTCATCACCATGAAAATCTCCCGTTCCAACACATCATGATTAGAATCTCCCGTTCCACCTCATCACCATGAGAAATTCCCATTTCACCACATCACCATGAGAATCTCTGTTCCACCACATCACCATGAAACTCTCCCGTTCCATCACATCACCATGAGAATCTCTGTTCCACCACATCACCATGAGAATCTCCCGTTCCTCCACATCATGATGAGAATCTCCCATTCCACCACATCACCATGGGAATCTCCCGTTCCACCACATCACCATGAGAATCTCCCGTTCCACCACATCACCATGAGAATCTCCCGTTCCACCACATCATGATGAGAATCTCCCATTCCACCACATCACCATGAGAATCTCCCGTTCCACCACATCATGATGAGAATCTCCCGTTCCACCACATCACCATGAGAATCTCCCGTTCCACCACATCACCATGAAACTCTCCCGTTCCACCTCATCACCATGAGAATCTCCCGTTCCACCACATCATGATGAGAATCTCCCATTCCACCACATCACCATGAGAATCTCCCGTTCCACCACATCATGATGAGAATCTCCTATTCCACCACATCACCATGAGAATCTCCCGTTCCACCACATCATGATGAGAATCTCCCATTCCACCAGTTCACCATGGGAATCTCCCGTTCCACCACATCACCATGAGAATCTCCCGTTCCACCACATCATGATGAGAATCTCCCGTTCCACCTCATCACCATGAGAATCTCCCGTTCCACCTCATCACCATGAGAATCTCCCGTTCCACCACATCACCATGAAAATCTCCCGTTCCACTTCATCACAATGAAAATCTCCCGTTCCACCACATCATGATGAGAATCTCCCATTCCACCACATCACCATGAGAATCTCCCGTTCAACCTCATCACCATTAGAATCTCTGTTCCAACACATCATGATTAGAATCTCCCGTTCCACCTCATCACCATGAGAAATTCCCATTTCACCACATCACCATGAGAATCTCCCGTTCCACCACATCACCATGAGAATCTCCCGTTCCACCACATCATGATGAGAATCTCCCATTCCACCACATCACCATGAGAATCTCCCGTTCCACCACATCATGATGAGAATCTCCCGTTCCACCACATCACCATGAGAATCTCCCGTTCCACCACATCATGATGAGAATTTCCCGTTCCACCACATCACCATGAAACTCTCCCGTTCCATCACATCACCATGAGAATCTCCCGTTCCACCACATCACCATGAGAATCTCCCGTTCCACCACATCACCATGAGAATCTCCCTTTCCACCACATCACCATGACACTCCCGTTCCACCTCATCACCATGAGAATCTCCCGTTCCACCACATCATGATGAGAATCTCCCATTCCACCACATCACCATGAGAATCTCCCGTTCCACCACATCATGATGAGAATCTCCCATTCCACCACATCACCATGAGAATCTCACGTTCCACCACATCATGATGAGAATCTCCCTTTCCACCAGTTCACCATGGGAATCTCCCGTTCCACCACATCACCATGAGAATCTCCCGTTCCACCACATCATGATGAGAATCTCCCGTTCCACCTCATCACCATGAGAATCTCCCGTTCCACCTCATCACCATGAGAATCTCCCGTTCCACCACATCACCATGAAAATCTCCTGTTCCACTTCATCACAATGAAAATCTCCCGTTCCACCACATCATGATGAGAATCTCCCATTCCACCACATCACCATGAGAATCTCCCGTTCAACCTCATCACCATTAGAATCTCTGTTCCAACACATCATGATTAGAATCTCCCGTTCCACCTCATCACCATGAGAAATTCCCATTTCACCACATCACCATGAGAATCTCTGTTCCACCACATCACGATGAGAATCTCCCGTTCCACCTCATCACCATGAGAATCTCTGTTCCACCACATCACCATGAGAATCTCCCGTTCCACCACATCACGATGAGAATTTCCCGTTCCACCTCATCACCATGAAACTCTCCCGTTCCATCACATCACCATGAGAATCTCCCGTTCCTCCACATCATGATGAGAATCTCCCATTCCACCACATCATCATGAGAATCTCCCGTTCCACCACATCATGATGAGAATCTCCCATTCCATCACATCACCATGAAACTCTCCCGTTCCATCACATCACCATGAAACTCTCCCGTTCCATCACATCACCATGAAACTCTCCCGTTCCATCACATCACCATGAGAATCTCCCGTTCCATCACATCACCATGAAACTCTCCCGTTCCATCACATCACCATGAAACTCTCCCGTTCCATCACATCACCATGAGAATCTCCCATTCCACCACATCATGATGAGAATCTAATGTTCCACCTCATCACCATGAGAATCTCTGTTCCACCACATCACAATGAGAATCTCCCGTTCCACCTCATCACCATGAGAATCTTTCGTTCCACCACATCACAATAGGAGTATTCCATTCTATCGCACCACCATGAGAATCTCCCATTATACCTCATCACCATTAGAATCTCTGTTCCACCACATCATGATGAGAATCTCCTGTTCTACCTCATCACCATGAGAACCTCCTGTTCCACCTCATCACCATGAGAATCTTTCGTTCCACCACATCACAATAGGAGTATTCCATTCTATCGCATCACCATGAGAACCTCCCATTATACCTCATCACCATGAGAATCTCCCGTGCCACCACATCATGATGAGAATCTCCCGTTCCACCACATCACCATGAAACTCTCCCGTTCCACCTCATCACCATGAGAATCTGCTGTTCCACCACATCATGATGAGAATCTCCCGTTCCACCACATCATGATGAGAATTTCCCGTTCCACCACATCACCATTAGAATCTCCCGTTCCACCACATCACCATGAGAATCTCCCGTTACATCACATCACTATGAGAATCTTCCGTTCCACCACATCACCATGAGAATCTCCCGTTACATTACATCACCATGACAATCTCCCATTCCACCACATCATGATGAGAATCTCCTGTTCCACCTCATCACCATGAGAATCTCTGTTCCACCCCATCACAATAGAATCTCCCGTTCCACCACATCATGATGAGAATTTCCCGTTCCACCACATCACCATGAAACTCACCCGTTCCACCTCATCACCATGAGAATCTCTGTTCCACCACATCACCATGAGAATCTCCCGTTCCTCCACATCACCATGAGAATCTCCCGTTCCAGCACATCACCATGAGAATCTCCCGTTCCTCCACATGACCATGAGAATCTCCCGTTCCTCCACATCACCATGAGAATCTCCCGTTCCTCCACATCACCATGAAACTCTCCCGTTCCATCACATCACCATGGGAATCTCCCGTTCCTCCACATCACCATGAGAATCTCCCGTTCCACCACATCATCATGAGAATCTCCCGTTCCACCACATCATGATGAGAATCTCCCATTCCACCACATCATCATGAGAATCTCCCGTTCCACCACATCACCATGAGAATCTCCCTTTCCACCACATCACCATGACACTCCCGTTCCACCTCATCACCATGAGAATCTCCCGTTCCACCACATCATGATGAGAATCTCCCATTCCACCACATCACCATGAGAATCTCCCGTTCCACCACATCATGATGAGAATCTCCCATTCCACCACATCACCATGAGATTCTCCCGTTCCACCACATCATGATGAGAATCTCCCATTCCACCATTTCACCATGGGAATCTCCCGTTCCACCACATCACCATGAGAATCTCCCGTTCCACCACATCATGATGAGAATCTCCCGTTCCACCTCATCACCATGAGAATCTCCCGTTCCACCTCATCACCATGAGAATCTCCCGTTCCACCACATCACCATGAAAATCTCCTGTTTCACTTCATCACAATGAAAATCTCCCGTTCCACCACATCACCATGAGAATCTCCCGTTCAACCTCATCACCATTAGAATCTCTGTTCCAACACATCATGATTAGAATCTCCCGTTCCACCTCATCACCATGAGAAATTCCCATTTCACCACATCACCATGAGAATCTCTGTTCCACCACATCACGATGAGAATCTCCCGTTCCACCTCATCACCATGAGAATCTCTGTTCCACCACATCACCATGAGAATCTCCCGTTCCACCACATCATGATGAGAATTTCCCGTTCCACCTCATCACCATGAAACTCTCCCGTTCCATCACATCACCATGAGAATCTCCCGTTCCTCCACATCATGATGAGAATCTCCCATTCCACCACATCATCATGAGAATCTCCCGTTCCACCACATCATGATGAGAATCTCCCATTCCATCACATCACCATGAAACTCTCCCGTTCCATCACATCACCATGAAACTCTCCCGTTCCATCACATCACCATGAGAATCTCCCATTCCACCACATCATGATGAGAATCTCCTGTTCCACCTCATCACCATGAGAATCTCTGTTCCACCACATCACAATGAGAATCTCCCGTTCTGCCTCATCACCATGAGAATCTTTCGTTCCACCACATCACAATAGGAGTATTCCATTCTATCGCACCACCATGAGAATCTCCCATTATACCTCATCACCATTAGAATCTCTGTTCCACCACATCATGATGAGAATCTCCTGTTCTACCTCATCACCATGATAACCTCCTGTTCCACCTCATCACCATGAGAATCTTTCGTTCCACCACATCACAATAGGAGTATTCCATTCTATCGCATCACCATGAGAATCTCCCATTATACCTCATCACCATGAGAATCTCCCGTGCCACCACATCATGATGAGAATCTCCCGTTCCACCACATCACCATGAAACTCTCCCGTTCCACCTCATCACCATGAGAATCTGCTGTTCCACCACATCATGATGAGAATTTCCCGTTCCACCACATCACCATTAGAATCTCCCGTTCCACCACATCACCATGAGAATCTCCCGTTACATCACATCACTATGAGAATCTTCCGTTCCACCACATCACCATGAGAATCTCCCGTTACATTACATCACCATGACAATCTCCCATTCCACCACATCATGATGAGAATCTCTGTTCCACCCCATCACAATAGAATCTCCCGTTCCACCACATCATGATGAGAATTTCCCGTTCCACCACATCACCATGAAACTCACCCGTTCCACCTCATCACCATGAGAATCTCTGTTCCACCACATCACCATGAGAATCTCCCGTTCCTCCACATCACCATGAGAATCTCCCGTTCCACCACATCATCATGAGAACCTCCCGTTCCTCCACATCACCATGAGAATCTCCCGTTCCACCACATCATCATGAAACTCTCCCGTTCCACCACATCATGATGAGAATCTCCCGTTCCACCTCATCACCATGAAAATCTCCCGTTCCACCTCATCACCATGAGAATCTCCCGTTCCACCACATCATGATGAGAATCTCCCATTCCACCACATCACCATGAGAATCTCCCGTTCCACCACATCACCATGAGAATCTCCCGTTCCACCACATCACCATGAGAATCTCCCGTTCCACCACATCACCATGAAAATCTCCCATTCCACCACATCACCATGGGAATCTCCTGTTCCACCACATCACCATGAGAATCTTCCGTTCCACCACATCATGATGAGAATCTCCCGTTCCACCTCATCACCATGAGAATCTCCCGTTCCACCTCATCACCATGAGAATCTCCCGTTCCACCACATCACCATGAAAATCTCCCGTTCCACCTCATCACCATGAAAATCTCCCGTTCCACCATATCATGATGAGAATCTCCCATTCCACCACATCACCATGAGAATCTCCCGTTCTGCCCCATCACGATGAGAATCTCCCGTTCCACCACATCACCATGAGAATCTCCCATTCCGCCACATCATGATGAGAATCTCCCATTCCACCACATCACCATGAGAATCTCCCGTTCTGCCCCATCACGATGAGAATCTCCCGTTCCACCACATCACCATGGGAATCTCCTGTTCCACCACATCACCATGAGAATCTCCCGTTCCACCACATCACCATGAGAATCTCCCGTTCCACCACATCACCATGAGAATCTCCAGTTCCACCACATCACCATGAGAATCTCCCGTTCCACCACATCACCATGAGAATCTCCCGTTCCTCCACATCACCATGAGAATCTCCCGTTCCACCACATCATCATGAAACTCTCCCGTTCCACCACATCATGATGAGAATTTCCCGTTCCACCTCATCATGATGAGAATCTCCCATTCCACCACATCACCATGGGAATCTCCCGTTCCACCACATCACCGTGAAACTCTCCCGTTCCACCACATCACCATGAGAATATCTTTTCCACCACATCACCATGAGAATCTCCCGTTCCACCACATCATGATGAGAATTTCCCGTTCCACCACATCATGATGAGAATCTCCCGTTCCACCACATCATGATGAGAATCTCCCGTTCCACCACATCACCATGGGAATCTCCCGTTCCACCACATCACCGTGAAACTCTCCCGTTCCACCACATCACCATGAGAATATCTTTTCCACCACATCACCATGAGAATCTCCCGTTCCACCACATCATGATGAGAATTTCCCGTTCCACCACATCATGATGAGAATCTCCCATTCCACCACATCACCATGAGAATCTCCCGTTCCACCACATCATGATGAGAATCTCCCATTCCTCCACATCACCATGAGAATCTCCCGTTCCACCACATCACCATGAGAATCTCCCGTTCCTCCACATCACCATGAGAATCTCCCGTTCCTCCACATCACCATGAGAATCTCCCGTTCCTCCACATCACCATGAAACTCTCCCGTTCCATCACATCACCATGGGAATCTCCCGTTCCTCCACATCATGATGAGAATCTCCTGTTCCACCTCATCACCATGAGAATCTCTGTTCCACCACATCACCATGAAAATCTCCGGTTCCACCTCATCACCATGAGAATCTTTCGTTCCACCACATCACAATAGGAGTATTCCATTCTATCGCACCACCATGAGAATCTCCCATTATACCTCATCACCATTAGAATCTCTGTTCCACCACATCATGATGAGAATCTCCTGTTCTACCTCATCACCATGAGAAACTCCCGTTCCACCTCATCACCATGAGAATCTTTCGTTCCACCACATCACAATAGGAGTATTCCATTCTATCGCATCACCATGAGAATCTCCCATTATACCTCATCACCATGAGAATCTCCCGTGCCACCACATCATGATGAGAATCTCCCGTTCCACCACATCACCATGAAACTCTCCCGTTCCACCTCATCACCATGAGAATCTCTGTTCCACCCCATCACAATAGAATCTCCCGTTCCACCACATCATGATGAGAATTTCCCGTTCCACCACATCACCATGAAACTCTCCCGTTCCACCTCATCACCATGAGAATCTCTGTTCCACCACATCACCATGAGAATCTCCCGTTCCTCCACATCACCATGAGAATCTCCCGTTCCACCACATCATCATGAGAACCTCCCGTTCCTCCACATCACCATGAGAATCTCCCGTTCCACCACATCATCATGAAACTCTCCCGTTCCACCACATCATGATGAGAATCTCCCATTCCACCACATCACCATGGGAATCTCCCGTTCCACCACATCATGATGAGAATCTCCCGTTCCACCACATCACCATGAAAATCTCCCGTTCCACCTCATCACCATGAGAATCTCCCGTTCCACCACATCACCATGAGAATCTCCCATTCCACCACATCACCATGGGAATCTCCCGTTCCACCACATCATGATGAGAATCTCCCGTTCCACCACATCACCATGAGAATCTCCCGTTCCACCACATCACCATGAGAATCTCCCGTTCCACCTCATCACCATGAAAATCTCCCGTTCCACCTCATCACCATGAGAATCTCCCGTTCCACCACATCACCATGAGAATCTCCCATTCCACCACATCACCATGAGAATCTCCCGTTCCACCACATCACCATGAGAATCTCCCGTTCCACCACATCACCATGAAACTCTCCCGTTCCACCTCATCACCATGAGAATCTCTGTTCCACCACATCACCATGAGAATCTCCCGTTCCTCCACATCACCATGAGAATCTCCCGTTCCTCCACATCACCATGAGAATCTCCCGTTCCACCACATCATCATGAGAACCTCCCGTTCCTCCACATCACCATGAGAATCTCCCGTTCCACCACATCATCATGAGAACCTCCCGTTCCTCCACATCACCATGAGAATCTCCCGTTCCTCCACATCACCATGAGAATCTCCCGTTCCTCCACATCACCATGAGAATCTCCCGTTCCTCCACATCACCATGAGAATCTCCCGTTCCTCCACATCACCATGAGAATCTCCCGTTCCTCCACATCACCATGAGAATCTCCCGTTCCACCACATCATCATGAGAACCTCCCGTTCCTCCACATCACCATGAGAATCTCCCGTTCCACCACATCATCATGAGAATCTCCCGTTCCTCCACATCACCATGAGAATCTCCCGTTCCACCACATCACCATGAGAATCTCCCGTTCCTCCACATCACCATGAGAATCTCCCGTTCCTCCACATCACCATGAGAATCTCCCGTTCCACCACATCATCATGAGAACCTCCCGTTCCTCCACATCACCATGGGAATCTCCTTTTCCACCACATCACCATGAGAATCTTCCGTTCCACCACATCATGATGAGAATCTCCCGTTCCACCTCATCACCATGAGAATCTCCCGTTCCACCTCATCACCATGAGAATCTCCCGTTCCACCACATCACCATGAAAATCTCCCGTTCCACCTCATCACCATGAAAATCTCCCGTTCCACCATATCATGATGAGAATCTCCCATTCCACCACATCACCATGAGAATCTCCCGTTCTGCCCCATCACGATGAGAATCTCCCGTTCCACCACATCACCATGAGAATCTCCCGTTCCACCACATCATGATGAAAATCTCCCGATCCACCATATCATGATGAGAATCTCCCGTTCCACCACATCACCATGAAACTCTCCCGTTCCATCACATCACCAAGAGAATCTCCCGTTCCTCCACATCACCATGAGAATCTCCCGTTCCACCACATCATGATGAGAATCTTTCGTTCCACCACATCACAATAGGAGTATTCCATTCTATCGCATCACCGTGAGAATCTCCCATTATACCTCATCACCATTAGAATCTCTGTTCCACCACATCATGATGAGAATCTCCTGTTCTACCTCATCACCATGAGAACCTCCCGTTCCACCTCATCACCATGAAAATCTCCCGTTCCACCTCATCACCATGAGAATCTTTCGTTCCACCACATCACAATAGGAGTATTCCATTCTATCGCATCACCGTGAGAATCTCCCATTATACCTCATCACCATGAGAATCTCCCGTGCCACCACATCATGATGAGAATCTCCCGTTCCACCACATCACCATGAAACTCCCCCGTTCCACCACATCACCATGAGAATATATTTTCCACCACATCACCATGAGAATCTCCCGTTCCACCACATCATGATGAGAATTTCCCGTTCCACCACATCATGATGAGAATCTCCCATTCCACCACATCACCATGAGAATCTCCCGTTCCACCACATCATGATGAGAATCTCCCATTCCTCCACATCACCATGAGAATCTCCCGTTCCACCACATCACCATGAGAATCTCCCGTTCCTCCACATCACCATGAGAATCTCCCGTTCCTCCACATCACCATGGGAATCTCGCGTTCCACCTCATCACCATGAGAATCTCCCGTTCCACCACATCATGATGAGAATCTCTGTTCCACCACATCACCATGAGAATCTCCCGTTCCACCACATCATGATGAAAATTTCCCGTTCCACCACATCACCATGAAACTCTCCCGTTCCATCACATCACCATGAGAATCTCCCGTTCCTCCACATCACCATGAGAATCTCCCGTTCCACAACATCACCATGAGAATCTCCCGTTCCACCACATCATGATGAGAATCTCTGTTCCACCACATCACCATGAGAATCTCCCGTTCCACCACATCATGATGAGAATCTCCCATTCCACCACATCACCATGGGAATCTCCCGTTCCACCTCATCACCATGAGAATCTCCCGTTCCACCACATCATGATGAGAATCTCTGTTCCACCACATCACCATGAGAATCTCCCGTTCCACCACATCATGATGAGAATCTCCCGTTCCACCTCATCACCATGGGAATCTCCCGTTCCACCTCATCACCATGAGAATCTCCCGTTCCACCACATCATGATGAGAATCTCACATTCCAACACATCACCATGAGATTCTCCCGTTCTGCCCCATCACGATGAGAATCTCCCGTTCCGCCACATCACCATGAAAATCTCCCGTTCCACCACATCACCATGAGAATCTCCCGTTCCACCACATCATGATGAGAATCACCGTTCCACCACATCACCATGAGAATCTCCCGTTCCACCACATCATGATAAGAATCTCCCGTTCAACCTCATCACCATTAGAATCTCTGTTCCAACACATCATGATTAGAATCTCCCGTTCCACCTCATCACCATGAGAAATTCCCATTTCACCACATCACCATGAGAATCTCTGTTCCACCACATCACCATGAAACTCTCCCATTCCATCTCATCACCATGAGAATCTCCCGTTCCTCCACATCACCATGAGAATCTCCCGTTCCACCACATCATCATGAGAATCTCCCGTTCCACCACATCATGATGAGAATCTCCCATTCCACCACATCACCATGGGAATCTCCCGTTCCACCACATCACCATGAGAATCTCCCGTTCCACCACATCATGATGAGAATCTCTGTTCCACCACATCACCATGAGAATCTCCCGTTCCACCACATCATGATGAGAATCTCCCATTCCACCACATCATGATGAGAATCTCCCGTTCCACCTCATCACCATGAGAATCTCCCATTCCACCACATCATGATGAGAATCTCCCGTTCCACCTCATCACCATGAGAATCTCCTGTTCCACCTCATCACCATGAGAATCTCCTGTTCCACCTCATCACCATGAGAATCTCCCCTTCCACCACATCATGATGAGAATCTCCCGTTCCACCTCATCACCATGAGAATCTCCTGTTCCACCTCATCACCATGAGAATCTCCCCTTCCACCACATCACCATGAAAATCTCCCGTTCCACCTCATCACAATGAGAATCTCTGTTCCACCACATCACCATGAGAATCTCCCGTTCCACCTCATCACAATGAGAATCTCTGTTCCACCACATCACCATGAGAATCTCCCGTTCCACCACATCATGATGAGAATTTCCCGTTCCACCACATCACCATGAGAATCTCCCGTTCCTCCACATCACCATGAGAATCTCCCGTTCCACCACATCATGATGAGAATCTCCCGTTCCACCACATCATGATTAGAATCTCCCATTCCACCACATCACCATGGGAATCTCCCGTTCCACCACATCACCATGAGAATCTCCCGTTCCACCACATCACCATGAAAATCTCCCGTTCCACCTCATCACCATGAGAATCTCCCGTTCCACCACATCATGATGAGAATCTCTGTTCCACCACATCACCATGAGAATCTCCCGTTCCACCACAACATGATGAGAATCTCCCATTCCACCATATCACCATGGGAATCTCCCGTTCCACCACATCACCATGAGAATCTCCCGTTCCACCACATCATGATGAGAATCTCCCGTTCCACCTCATCACCATGAGAATCTCCCGTTCCACCTCATCACCATGAAAATCTCCCGTTCCACCTCATCACCATGAAAATCTCCCGTTCCACCACATCATGATGAGAATCTCCCATTCCACCACATCACCATGAGAATCTCCCGTTCAACCTCATCACCATTAGAATCTCTGTTCCAACACATCATGATGAGAAACTCCCGTTCCACCTCATCACCATGAGAAATTCCCATTTCACCACATCACCATGAGAATCTCTGTTCCACCACATCACCATGAAACTCTCCCGTTCCACCTCATCACCATGAGAATCTCCCGTTCTGCCCCATCACGATGAGAATCTCCCGTTCCACCTCATCACCATGAGAATCTCTGTTCCACCACATCACCATGAGAATCTCCCGTTCCACCACATCATAATGAGAATCTCCCGTTCCATCACATCACCATGAGAATCTCCCGTTCCAATACATCACCATGAGAATCTCCCGTTCCACCACATCATGATGAGAATCTCCCGTTCCACCTCATCACCATGAGAATCTCTGTTCCACCCCATCACAATAGAATTTCCTGTTCCACCACATCACCATGAGAATCCCCCGTTCCACCACATCACCATGAGAATCTCCCGTTCCACCTCATCACCATGAGAATCTCCCGTTTCACCTCATCACCATGAGAATCTCCCGTTCCACCACATCACCATGAGAATCTCCCGTTCCACCGCCTCACCATGACAATCTCCCGTTCCACCCTATCACCATGAGAATCTCCCGTTCCATCACATCATGATGAGAATCTCCCGTTCCACCACATCACCATGAGAATCTCCCGTTCCATCACATCATGATGAGAATCTCCCGTTCCACCACATCATGATGAGAATCTGCCGTTCCACCATATCACCATGAAACTCTCCCGTTCCACCACATCACCATGAGAATCTCCCGTTCCACCACATCACCATGAGAATCTCCCGTTCCACCACATCATAATGAGAATCTCCCGTTCCACCACATCACCATGAAACTCTCCCGTTCCACCACATCACCATGAGAATCTCCCGTTCCACCACATCACCATGAGAATCTCCCGTTCCACCACATCATAATGAGAATCTCCCGTTCCACCTCATCACCATGAGAATCTCCCGTTCCACCACATCATGATGAGAATCTCTGTTCCACCACATCACCATGAGAATCTCCCGTTCCACCACATCATGATGAGAATCTCCCATTCCACCACATCACCATGGGAATCTCCCTTTCCACCACATCACCATGAGAATCTCCCGTTCCACCACATCATGATGAGAATCTCCCGTTCCACCACATCACCATGAGAATCTCCCGTTCCACCTCATCACCATGAGAATGTCCCGTTCCACCACATCACCATGAGAATCTCCCGTTCCACCTCATCACCATGAAAATCTCCCGTTCCACCACATCATGATGAGAATCTCCCATTCCACCACATCACCATGAGAATCTCCCGTTCAACCTCATCACCTTTAGAATCTCTGTTCCAACACATCATGATGAGAATCTCCCGTTCCACCTCATCACCATGAGAAATTCCCATTTCACCACATCACCATGAGAATCTCTGTTACACCACATCACCATGAAACTCTCCCGTTCCACCTCATCACCATGAGAATCTCCCGTTCTGCCCCATCACGATCAGAATCTCCCTTTCCACCTCATCACCATGAGAATCTCTGTTCCACCACATCACCATGAGAATCTCCCGTTCCACCACATCATAATGAGAATCTCCGGTTCCATCACATCACCATGAGAATCTCCCGTTCCACCACATCACCATGAGAATCTCCCGTTACACCACATCATGATGAGAATCTCCCGTTCCACCTCATCACCATGAGAATCTCTGTTCCACCCCATCACAATAGAATTTCCTGTTCCACCTCATCACCATGAGAATCCCCCGTTCCACCACATCACCATGAGAATCTCCCGTTCCACCTCATCACCATGAGAATCTCCCGTTTCACCTCATCACCATGAGAATCTCCCGTTCCACCACATCACCATGAGAATCTCCCGTTCCACCGCCTCACCATGACAATCTCCCGTTCCACCACATCACCATGAGAATCCCCCGTTCCACCACATCACTATGAGAATCCCCCGTTCCACCACATCACTATGAGAATCTCCCGTTCCACCACATCACCATGAGAATCTCCCGTTCCACCACATCACCATGAGAATCCCCCGTTCCACCACATCACTATGAGAATCCCCCGTTCCACCACATCACCATGAGAATCTCCCGTTCCACCGCCTCACCATGACAATCTCCCGTTCCACCCTATCACCATGAGAATCTCCCGTTCCACCACATCACCATGAGAATCTTCCTTTCCACCACATCATAATGAGAATCTCCCGTTCCACCTCATCACCATGAGAATCTCCCGTTCCACCACATCATGATGAGAATCTCCCGTTCCACCTCATCACGATGAGAATCTCTGTTCCAACCCATCACAATAGAATTTCCTGTTCCACCTCATCACGATGAGAATCTCCCGTTCCATCACATCACGATGAGAATCTCCCGTTCCACCACATCATGATGAGAATCTCCCGTTCCACCACATCACGATGAGAATCTCCCGTTCCACCACATCATGATGAGAATCTCCCGTTCCACCACATCACCATGAGAATCTCTGTTCCACCCCATCACCATGAGAATCTCCCGTTTCACCTCATCACCATGAGAATCTCCCGTTCCACCACATCACCATGAGAATCTCCCGTTCCACCACATCACCATGAGAATCTCCCGTTCCACCACATCATAATGAGAATCTCCCGTTCCACCACATCACCATGAGAATCTCCCGTTCCACCACATCACCATGAGAATCTCCCGTTCCACCACATCACCATGAGAATCTCCCGTTCCACCACATCACCATGAGAATCTCCCGTTCCACCACATCACCATGAGAATCTCCCGTTCCATCACATCACCATGAAACTCTCCCGTTCCACCACATCACCATGAGAATCTCCCGTTCCACCACATCACCATGAGAATCTCCCGTTCCACCACATCACCATGAGAATCTCCCGTTCCACCACATCACCATGAGAATCTCCCGTTCCACCACATCATGATGAGAATCTCCCGTTCCACCACATCACAATAGGACTACTCCATTCTATCGCATCACCATGAAACTCTCCCGTTCCACCACATCACCATGAAACTCTCCCGTTCCACCACATCATGATGAGAATCTCCCATTCCACCACATCACCATTAGAATCTCTGTTCCAACACATAATGATGAGAATCTCATGTTCCACCTCATCACCATGAGAAATTCCCATTTCACCACATCACCATGAGAATCTCTGTTCCACCACATCACCATGAAACTCTCCCGTTCCACCTCATCACCATTAGAATCTCTGTTCCACCCCATCACCATGAGAATCTCCCGTTTCACCTCATCACCATGAGAATCTCCCGTTACACCACATCATGATGAGAATCTCCCATTCCACCACATCACCATGAGAATCTCCCGTTACACCACATCATGATGAGAATCTCACATTCCACCACATCACCATGAGAATCTCCCGTTCCACCACATCACCATGAGAATCTCCCGTTCCACCACATCACCATGAGAATCTCCCATTCCACCACATCATGATGAGAATCTCCCATTCCACCACATCACCACGAGAATCTCCCGTTCCACCACATCACCATGAGAATCTCCCGTTCCACCACATCACCATGAGAATCTCCCGTTCCACCACATCACCATGAGAATCTCCCGTTCCACCACATCACCATGAGAATCTCCCGTTCCACCACATCACCATGAGAATCTCCCGTTCCACCAAATCATGATGAGAATCTCCCGTTCCACCTCATCACCATGAGAATCTCCCGTTCCACCTCATCACCATGAGAATCTCCCGTTCCACCACATCACCATGAAAATCTCCCGTTCCACCTCATCACCATGAGAATCTCCCGTTCAACCTCATCACCATTAGAATCTCTGTTCCAACACATCATGATGAGAATCTCATGTTCCACCTCATCACCATGAGAAATTCCCATATCACCACATCACCATGAGAATCTCTGTTCCACCACATCACCATGAAACTCTCCCGTTCCACCTCATCACCATGAGAATCTCTGTTCCACCACATCACCATGAAACTCTCCCGTTCCACCTCATCACCATGAGAATCTCCCGTTCCACCTCATCACCATGAGAATCTCCCGTTCCACCTCATCACCATGAGAATCTCCCGTTCCACCTCATCACCATGAGAATCTCCCGTTCCACCTCATCACCATGAGAATCTCCCGTTCCACCACATCACCATGAGAATCTCCCGTTCCACCACATCATGATGAGAATCTCCTGTTCCACGTCATCACCATGAGAATCTCCCGTTCCACCACATCACCATGAGAATCTCCCGTTCCACCACATCATGATGAGAATCTCCCGTTCCACCACATCACCATGAGAATCTCCCATTCCACCACATCATGATGAGAATCTCCCATTCCACCACATCACCACGAGAATCTCCCGTTCCACCACATCACCATGAGAATCTCCCGTTCCACCACATCACCATGAGAATCTCCCGTTCCACCACATCACCATGAGAATCTCCCGTTCCACCACCTCACCATGAGAATCTCCCGTTCCACCACCTCACCATGAGAATCTCCCGTTCCATCACATCATGATGAGAATCTCCCGTTCCACCACATCACCATGACAATCTCCCGTTCCATCACATCATGATGAGAATCTCCCGTTCCACCACATCATGATGAGAATCTCCCATTCCACCACATCACCATGAGAATCCCCCGTTCCACCACATCACCATGAAAATCTCCTGTTCCACCTCATCACCATGAGAATCTCCCGTTCCACCTCATCATGATGAGAATCTCCTGTTCCAACTCATCACCATGAGAATCTCCCGTTCCACTTCATCACCATGAGAATCTCCAGTTCCACCTCATCACCATGAAAATCTCCCGTTCCACCTCATCACCATGAGAATCTCCCGTTCTGCCTCATCACCATGAGAATCTTTCGTTCCACCACATCACAATAGGAGTATTCCATTCTATCGCATCACCATGACAATCTCCCATTATACCTCATCACCATTAGAATCTCTGTTCCACCACATCATGATGATAATCTCCCGTTCCACCTCATCACCATGAGTACCTCCCGTTCCACCTCATCACCATGAGGATCTCCCGTTCCACCACATCACCATGAAACTCTCCTGTTCCACCACATCACCATGAGATCCTGCCATTCCACCACATCACCATGATAATCTCCCGTTCCACCTCATCACCATGAGAATCTCCCTTTCCACCACATCACCATGAGAATCTCTGTTCCACCACATCACCATGAAACTCTCACGTTCCACCTCATCACGATGAGAATTTCCCGTTCCACCTCATCACCATGAGAATCTCTGTTAAACCACATCACCATGAAACTCTCCCGTTCCACCACATCACCATGAGAATCTCCCGTTCCACCTCATCACCATGAGAATCTCCCGTTCCACCACATCATGATGAGAATTTCCCGTTCCACCACATCACCATGAAACTCTCCCGTTCCATCACATCACCATGAGAATTTCCCGTTCCACCACATCACCATGAGAATCTCCCGTTCCACCACATCACCATGAGAATCTCCCGTTCCATCACATCACCATGAAACTCTCCCGTTCCATCAGATCACCATGACACTCTCCCGTTCCATCACATCACCATGAAACTCTCCCGTTCCATCACATCACCATGAGAATTTCCCGTTCCACCACATCACTATGAGAAGCTCCCGTTCCACCACATCATAATGAGAATCTCCCGTTACATCACATCACCATGAGAATCTCCCATTCCACCACATCATGATGAGAATCTCCTGTTCCACCTCATCACCATGAGAATCTCTGTTCCACCCCATCACAATAGAATTTCCTGTTCCACCTCATCACCATGAGAATCCCCCGTTCCACCACATCACCATGAAAATCTCCCGTTCCACCTCATCACCATGAGAATCTTTCGTTCCACCACATCACAACAGGAGTGTTCCATTCTATCGCATCACCATGAGAATCTCCCATTATACCTCATCACCATTAGAATCTCTGTTCCACCACATCATGATGAGAATCTCCTGTTCCACCTCATCACCATGAGAATCTCCCGTTCCACCTCATCACCATGAGAATCTTCCGTTCCACCACATCATGATGAGAATCTCCCGTTCCACCACATCACAATGAAAATCTGCCGTTCCACCACATCATGATGAGAATCTCCCATTCCACCACATCACCATGAGAATCTTCCGTTCCACCACATCATGATGAGAATCTCCCGTTCCACCACATCACCATGAAAATCTGCCGTTCCACCACATCATGATGAGAATCTCCCATTCCACCACATCACCATGAGAATCTCCCGTTCCACCACCTCACCATGAGAATCTCCCGTTCCACCACATCACCATGAGAATCTCCCGTTCCACCACATCACCATGAGAATCTCCCGTTCCACCACATCACCATGAGAATCTCCCGTTCCACCACATCACCATGAAAATCTCCCATTCCACCACATCACCATGAGAATCTCCCGTTCAACTTCATCACCATTAGAATCTCTGTTCCAACACATCATGATGAGAATCTCCTGTTCCACCTCATCACCATGAGAAATTCCCGTTTCACCTCATCACCATGAGAATCTCCCGTTCTGCCCCATCACGATAAGAATCTCCCGTTCCACCTCATCACCATGAGAATCTCTGTTCCACCACATCACCATGAGAATCTCCCGTTCCACCACATCACCATGAGAATCTCCCGTTCCATCACATCACCATGAAACTCTCCCGTTCCATCACATCACCATGAGAATCTCCCGTTCCACCACATAACCATGAGAATCTCCCGTTCCACCACATCACCATGAGAATCTCCCGTTCCATCACATAACCATGAAACTCTCCCGTTCCACCACATCACCATGAAACTCTCCCGTTCCATCACATCACCATGAGAATCTCCCATTCCACCACATCATGATGAGAATCTCCTGTTCCACCTCATCACCATGAGAATCCCCCGTTCCACCTCATCACCATGAAAATCTCCCGTTCCACCTCATCACCATGAGAATCTCCCGTTCCATCACATCACCATGAAACTCTCCCGTTCCATCACATCACCATGAGAATCTCCTGTTCCACCACATCACTATGAGAATCTCCCATTCCACCACATCATGATGAGAATCTCCTGTTCCACCTCATCACCATGAGAATCTCTGTTCCACCCAATCACAATAGAATTTCCTGTTCCACCTCATCACCATGAGAATCTCCCGTTCCACCTCATCATGATGAGAATCTCCCGTTCCAACTCATCACCATGAGAATCTCCCGTTCCACCTCATCACCATGAGAATCTCCCGTTCCACCTCATCACCATGAAAATTTCCCGTTCCACCTCATCACCATGAGAATCTTTCGTTCCACCACATCACAATAGGAGTATTCCATTCTATCGCATCACCATTAGAATCTCTGTTCCACCACATCATGATGAGAATCTCCTTTTCCACCTCATCACCATGAGAACCTCCCGTTCCACCTCATCACCATGAGAATCTCCCGTTCCACCTCATCATGATGAGAATCTCCCGTTCCAACTCATCACCATGAGAATCTCCCGTTCCACCTCATCACCATGAGAATCTCCCGTTCCACCTCATCACCATGAAACTCTCCCGTTCCAACACATCATGATGAGAATCTCCCGTTCCACCACATCACCATGAGACTCTCCCGTTCCACCACAACACCATGAAACTCTCCCGTTCCACGACATCACCATGAGTATCTCCCGTTCCACCACATCATGATGAGAATCTCTCATTGCACCACATCACCATGAGAATCTCCCGGTCCACCACATCACCATGAGAATCTCCCGTTCCACCACATCACCATGAAACTCTCCCGTTCCACCACATCACCATGAGAATCTCCCGTTCCACCACATCATGATGAGATTCTCCCATTCCACCGCATTACCATGAGAATCTCCCATTACACCACATCATGATGAGAATCTCCCATTCCACCACATCATAATGAGAATCTCCCGTTCCATCCCATCACAATAGAATTTCCCGTTCCAACTCATCACCATGACAATCCCCCGTTCCACCACATCACCATGAGAATCTCCCGTTCCACCTCATCATGATGAGAATCTCCCGTGTCACCTCATCACCATGAGAATCTCCCGTTTCACCCAATCACAATAGAATCTCCCGTTTCACCACATCACCATGAGAATCCCCCGTTCCACCACATCACCATGAGAATCTCCCGTTTCACCCAATCACAATAGAATCTCCCGTTTCACCACATCACCATGAGAATCCCCCGTTCCACCACATCACCATGAGAATCTCCCGTTCCACCTCATGACCATGAGAATCTCCCGTTCCACCTCATCACCATGAGAGTCTCCCGTTCCACCTCATCACCATGAGAATCTCCCATTCCACCACATCATGATGAGAATCTCCCGTTCCACCACATCACCATGAAAATCTCCCGTTCCACCACATCACATTGAGAATATCCCGTTCCACCACATCATGATGAGAATCTCCCGTTCCACCACATCACCATGAGAATTTCTGTTCCACCCCATCACAATAGAATTTCCTGTTCCACCTCATCACCATGAGAATCCCCCGTTCCACCTCATCACCATGAGAAACTCCCGTTCCACCACATCACCATGAGAATCTCCCGTTCCACCACATCACCATGAAACTCTCCCGTTCCACCTCATCACCATGAGAATCTCTTTTCCACCCCATCACAATAGAATTTCCCGTTCCACCACATCACCATGAGAATCTCCCGTTCCACCTCATCACCATGAGAAACTCCCGTTCCACCACATCACCATGAGAATCTCCCGTTCCACCACATCACCATGAAACTCTCCCGTTCCACCACATCACCATGAGAATCTCCCGTTCCATCACATCATGATGAGAATCTCCCGTTCCACCACATCACCATGAGAATCTCCCGTTCCATCACATCATGATGAGAATCTCCCGTTCCACCACATCATGATGAGAATCTCCCGTTCCACCACATCACCATGAAACTCTCCCGTTCCACCACATCACCATGAGAATCTCCCGTTCCACCACATCATGATGAGAATCTCCCATTCCACCACATCACCATGAGAATCTCCCGTTCCACCACATCACCATGAGAATCTCCTGTTCCACCACATCACTATGAAACTCTCCCGTTCCACCACATCACCATGAGAATCTCCCGTTCCACCACATCATGATGAGAATCTCCCATTCCACCACATCACCATGAGAATCTCCCGTTCAACCTAATCATCATTAGAATCTCTGTTCCAACACATCATGATGAGAATCTCCCGTTCCACCTCATCAAGATGAGAATCTCCCGTTCCAGCACATCACCATGAGAATTTCCCGTTCCACCACATCACCATGAAAATCTCCCGTTCCACCACATCATGATGAGAATCTCCCATTCCACCAAATCACCATGAGAATCTCCCGTTCAACCTAATCATCATTAGAATCTCTTTTCCAACACATCATGATGAGAATCTCCCGTTCCACCTCATCACGATGAGAATCTCCCGTTCCACCACATCACCATGAGAATCTCCCGTTCCACCTCATCACCATGAGAATCTCTGTTCCACCCCATCACAATAGTATTTCCTGTTCCACCTCATCACCATGAGAATCCCCCGTTCCACCACATCACCATGAGAATCTCCCGTTCCACCTCATCACCATGAGAATGTCCCGTTTCACCTCATCACCATGAGAATCTCCCGTTCCACCTCATCACCATGAGAATGTCCCGTTTCACCTCATCACCATGAGAATCTCCCGTTCCACCACATCACCATGAGAATCTCCCGTTCCACCACATCACCATGAGAATCTCCCGTTCCACCACATCACCATGAGAATCTCCCGTTTCACCTCATCACCATGAGAATCTCCAGTTTCACCCAATCACAATAGAATCTCCTGTTTCACCACATCACCATGAGAATCCCCCGTTCCACCACATCACCATGAGAATCTCCCGTTCCACCTCATCACCATGAGAATCTCCCGTTCCACCTCATCACCACTAGAGTCTCCCGTTCCACCTCATCACCATGAGAATCTCCCATTCCACCACATCATGATGAGAATCTCCCGTTCCACCTCATTATCCATGAGAATCTCCCGTTCCACCACATCACCATGAAAATCTCCCATTCCACCACATCATGATGAGAATCTCCCATTCCACCTCATCACCATGAGAATCTCTGTTCCACCACATCACCATGAAACTCTCCCGTTCCAGCACATCACCATGAGAATTTCCCGTTCCACCACATCACCATAAAAATCTCCCGTTCCACCACATCATGATGAGAATCTCCCATTCCACCACATCACCATGAGAATCTCCCGTTCAACCTAATCATCATTAGAATCTCTGTTCCAACACATCATGATGAGAATCTCCCGTTCCACCTCATCACCATGAAAAATTCCCATTTCACCACATCACCATGAGAATCTCTGTTCCACCACATCACCATGAGAATCCCCCGTTCCACCACATCACCATTAGAATCTCCCGTTCCACCACATCACCATGAGAATCTCCCGTTCCACCACATCATGATGAGAATTTCCCGTTCCACCACATCACCATGAAACTCTCCCGTTCCATCACATCACCATGAGAATCTCCCCTTCCACCACATCACCATGAGAATCTCCCGTTCCACCACATCATGATGAGAATCTCCCGCTCCACCTCATCACCATGAGAATCTCTGTTCCACCACATCACCATGAGAATCCCCCGTTCCACCTCATCACCATGAGAATCTCCCATTTCACCTCATCACCATGAGAATCTCCCGTTTCACCACATCACCATGAGAATCTCCCGTTCCACCACATCACCATGAGAATCTCCCGTTCCACCACATCACCATGAGAATCTCCCATTCCACCTCATCACCATGAGAATCTCCCATTTCACCTCATCACCATGAGAATCTCCCGTTTCACCACATCACCATGAGAATCTCCCTTTCCACCACATCACCATGAAAATCTCCCGTTCCACCACATCACCATGAGAATCTCCCGTTCCACCACATCACCATGAGAATCTCCCGTTCAACGTCATCACCATTAGAATCTCTGTTCCAACACATCATGATGAGAATCTCCCATTTCACCCAATCACAATAGAATCTCCTGTTTCACCACATCACCATGAGAATCCCCTGTTCCACCACATCACCATGAGAATCTCCCGTTCCACCTCATCACCATGAGAATCTCCCGTTCCACCACATCATGATGAGAATCTCCGGTTCCACCACATCACCATGAGAATCTCTGTTCCACCCCATCACAATAGAATTTCCTGTTCCACCTCATCACAATGAAAATCCCCCGTTCCAACACATTACCATGAGAATCTCCCGTTCCACCTCATCACCATGAGAATCTCCCTTTTCACCTCATCACCATGAGAATCTCCCGTTCCACCACATCACCATGAGAATCTCCCGTTCCACCACATCACCATTAAAATCTCCCGTTCCACCACATCACCATGAGAATCTCCCGTTCCACCACATCACCATGAGAATCTCCCGTTCCACCACATCACCATGAGAATCTCCCGTTCCATCACATCACCATGAAAATCTCCCGTTCCACCACATCACCATGAGAATCTCCCGTTCCACCACATCACCATGAGAATCTCCCGTTCCATCACATCATGATGAGAATCTCCGGTTCCACCTCATCACCATGAGAAATTCCCATTTCACCATTTCACCATGAGAATCTCTGTTCCACCACATCACCATGAAACTCTCCCGTTCCACCTCATCACCATGAGAATCTCCCGTTCTGCCCCATCACGATAAGAATCTCCCGTTCCACCTCATCACCATGAGAATCTCTGTTCCACCTCATCACCATGAAACTCTCCCGTTCCACCACATCACCATGAGAATCTCCCGTTCCACCACATCACCATGAAAATCTCCCATTCCACCACATCACCATGAGAATCTCCCGTTCAACTTCATCACCATTAGAATCTCTGTTCCAACACATCATGATGAGAATCTCCTGTTCCACCTCATCACCATGAGAAATTCCCGTTTCACCTCATCACCATGAGAATCTCCCGTTCTGCCCCATCACGATAAGAATCTCCCGTTCCACCTCATCACCATGAGAATCTCTGTTCCACCACATCACCATGAGAATCTCCCGTTCCACCTCATCGCCATGAGAATCTCCCGTTTCACCTCATCACCATGAGAATCTCCCGTTCCACCTCATCACCATGAGAATCTCCCGTTCCACCACATCACCATGAGAATCTCCCGTTCCACCACATCACCATGAGAATCTCCCGTTCCATCACATCATGATGAGAATCTCCCGTTCCACCACATCATGATGAGAATCTCCCATTCCACCACATCACCATGAGAATCTCCCGTTCCACCACATCATGATGAGAATCTCCCGTTACACCACATCATGATGAGAATCTCCCATTCCACCACATCACCATGAGAATCTCCCGTTCAACGTCATCACCATTAGAATCTCTTTTCCAACACATCATGATGAGAATCTCCCGTTCCACCTCATCACCATGAGAATCTCTCGTTCCACCACATCACCATGAGAATCTCCCGTTCCACCTCATCACCATGAGAATCTCCCGTTCCACCTCATCACCATGAGAAACTCCCGTTCCACCACATCACCATGAAACTCTCCCGTTCCAGCACATCACCATGAGAATCTCCCGTTCCACCACATCACCATGAGAATCTCCCGTTCCACCACATCATAATGAGAATCTTCCGTTCGATCACATCACCATGAGAATCTCCCGTTCCACCACATCACCATGAGAATCTCCCGTTCCACCACATCATGATGAGAATCTCCCGTTCCACCACATCACCATGAGAATCTCCCGTTCCACCACATCACCATGAGAATCTCCCGTTCCATCACATCACCATGAAACTCTCCCGTTCCAACACATCATGATGAGAATCTCCCGTTCCACCACATCACCATGAGACTCTCCCGTTCCACCACAACACCATGAAACTCTCCCGTTCCACGACATCACCATGAGTATCTCCCGTTCCACCACATCATGATGAGAATCTCTCATTGCACCACATCACCATGAGAATCTCCCGGTCCACCACATCACCATGAGAATCTCCCGTTCCACCACATCACCATGAAACTCTCCCGTTCCACCACATCACCATGAGAATCTCCCGTTCCACCACATCATGATGAGATTCTCCCATTCCACCGCATTACCATGAGAATCTCCCATTACACCACATCATGATGAGAATCTCCCATTCCACCACATCATAATGAGAATCTCCCGTTCCATCCCATCACAATAGAATTTCCCGTTCCAACTCATCACCATGACAATCCCCCGTTCCACCACATCACCATGAGAATCTCCCGTTCCACCTCATCATGATGAGAATCTCCCGTGTCACCTCATCACCATGAGAATCTCCCGTTTCACCCAATCACAATAGAATCTCCCGTTTCACCACATCACCATGAGAATCCCCCGTTCCACCACATCACCATGAGAATCTCCCGTTTCACCCAATCACAATAGAATCTCCCGTTTCACCACATCACCATGAGAATCCCCCGTTCCACCACATCACCATGAGAATCTCCCGTTCCACCTCATGACCATGAGAATCTCCCGTTCCACCTCATCACCATGAGAGTCTCCCGTTCCACCTCATCACCATGAGAATCTCCCATTCCACCACATCATGATGAGAATCTCCCGTTCCACCACATCACCATGAAAATCTCCCGTTCCACCACATCACATTGAGAATATCCCGTTCCACCACATCATGATGAGAATCTCCCGTTCCACCACATCACCATGAGAATTTCTGTTCCACCCCATCACAATAGAATTTCCTGTTCCACCTCATCACCATGAGAATCCCCCGTTCCACCTCATCACCATGAGAAACTCCCGTTCCACCACATCACCATGAGAATCTCCCGTTCCACCACATCACCATGAAACTCTCCCGTTCCACCTCATCACCATGAGAATCTCTTTTCCACCCCATCACAATAGAATTTCCCGTTCCACCACATCACCATGAGAATCTCCCGTTCCACCTCATCACCATGAGAAACTCCCGTTCCACCACATCACCATGAGAATCTCCCGTTCCACCACATCACCATGAAACTCTCCCGTTCCACCACATCACCATGAGAATCTCCCGTTCCATCACATCATGATGAGAATCTCCCGTTCCACCACATCACCATGAGAATCTCCCGTTCCATCACATCATGATGAGAATCTCCCGTTCCACCACATCATGATGAGAATCTCCCGTTCCACCACATCACCATGAAACTCTCCCGTTCCACCACATCACCATGAGAATCTCCCGTTCCACCACATCATGATGAGAATCTCCCATTCCACCACATCACCATGAGAATCTCCCGTTCCACCACATCACCATGAGAATCTCCTGTTCCACCACATCACTATGAAACTCTCCCGTTCCACCACATCACCATGAGAATCTCCCGTTCCACCACATCATGATGAGAATCTCCCATTCCACCACATCACCATGAGAATCTCCCGTTCAACCTAATCATCATTAGAATCTCTGTTCCAACACATCATGATGAGAATCTCCCGTTCCACCTCATCAAGATGAGAATCTCCCGTTCCAGCACATCACCATGAGAATTTCCCGTTCCACCACATCACCATGAAAATCTCCCGTTCCACCACATCATGATGAGAATCTCCCATTCCACCAAATCACCATGAGAATCTCCCGTTCAACCTAATCATCATTAGAATCTCTTTTCCAACACATCATGATGAGAATCTCCCGTTCCACCTCATCACGATGAGAATCTCCCGTTCCACCACATCACCATGAGAATCTCCCGTTCCACCTCATCACCATGAGAATCTCTGTTCCACCCCATCACAATAGTATTTCCTGTTCCACCTCATCACCATGAGAATCCCCCGTTCCACCACATCACCATGAGAATCTCCCGTTCCACCTCATCACCATGAGAATGTCCCGTTTCACCTCATCACCATGAGAATCTCCCGTTCCACCTCATCACCATGAGAATGTCCCGTTTCACCTCATCACCATGAGAATCTCCCGTTCCACCACATCACCATGAGAATCTCCCGTTCCACCACATCACCATGAGAATCTCCCGTTCCACCACATCACCATGAGAATCTCCCGTTTCACCTCATCACCATGAGAATCTCCAGTTTCACCCAATCACAATAGAATCTCCTGTTTCACCACATCACCATGAGAATCCCCCGTTCCACCACATCACCATGAGAATCTCCCGTTCCACCTCATCACCATGAGAATCTCCCGTTCCACCTCATCACCACTAGAGTCTCCCGTTCCACCTCATCACCATGAGAATCTCCCATTCCACCACATCATGATGAGAATCTCCCGTTCCACCTCATTATCCATGAGAATCTCCCGTTCCACCACATCACCATGAAAATCTCCCATTCCACCACATCATGATGAGAATCTCCCATTCCACCTCATCACCATGAGAATCTCTGTTCCACCACATCACCATGAAACTCTCCCGTTCCAGCACATCACCATGAGAATTTCCCGTTCCACCACATCACCATAAAAATCTCCCGTTCCAATCAATCAATCAATCAATACTTTATTAGGTCCCCGAAGGGCAATTTGTGTGCAGCCGGTAGCATAAAAGTGCAATCAGTCAACAACAACAAACAATAAAAATAGTAAAATAATAAAATAAAAATAGTAAAATAATAAAATAAAAATAAAATAATATAATAAAATAATAAAAGGCAAGTTAAATAACAGTGGAAACATGGTAAGATGAGAACATCACAGCACATAAAGCGACGCTAAAAGTAGCAAATTAACAACTATGATTTATTTAAAAATCCAATGGCTCTTGGGATGAAGGAGTTTCTGACTCTATTGGTTTTAAACTTAGGCACGCAATATCTCCTGCCTGAGCGCAATGGCTGAAACTGCCTGTGCAGAGGATGGGCAGGATCTGCAAGGATTTTCTTTGCCTTGCATACAGCCCTGCATTTGTAAAGGTCCCACAAATCACTTAACTGACAGCCAGTAATTTTACTGCACTCTTTAACTATGCTTTGTAAGCGGTTTCGATTTTTAAGATTTATCATGCCAAACCAGCAAAGAAAAGCAAAGGTAAGAGTTGACTCCACAAAACAGGAATAAAACATTTTCATAAAAACATTGTCGACGTTAAAAAATCTCAATTTGCGAAGGAAGTGCATTTTCTGGTGAGCTTTACTACAGACAGCATCAACCTGGGTGTCGAATGTTAATTTACTGTCCAGTACTGTTCCCAAGTACTTGTACTGATGCACCACCTCAACTACCTGTCCATTTATCAGGGCAGGAGGGAGGGCAGGAGTGGATTTCCTAAAATCTATCAACAATTCTTTTGTCTTTGACACATTTATGTGCAGGAAAGAAGACTGCACATAAATCAGTCACATCATGATGAGAATTCACATCATGATGAGAATCTCCCATTCCACCACATCACCATGAGAATCTCCCGTTCAACCTAATCATCATTAGAATCTCTGTTCCAACACATCATGATGAGAATCTCCCGTTCCACCTCATCACCATGAAAAATTCCCATTTCACCACATCACCATGAGAATCTCTGTTCCACCACATCACCATGAGAATCCCCCGTTCCACCACATCACCATTAGAATCTCCCGTTCCACCACATCACCATGAGAATCTCCCGTTCCACCACATCATGATGAGAATTTCCCGTTCCACCACATCACCATGAAACTCTCCCGTTCCATCACATCACCATGAGAATCTCCCCTTCCACCACATCACCATGAGAATCTCCCGTTCCACCACATCATGATGAGAATCTCCCGCTCCACCTCATCACCATGAGAATCTCTGTTCCACCACATCACCATGAGAATCCCCCGTTCCACCTCATCACCATGAGAATCTCCCATTTCACCTCATCACCATGAGAATCTCCCGTTTCACCACATCACCATGAGAATCTCCCGTTCCACCACATCACCATGAGAATCTCCCGTTCCACCACATCACCATGAGAATCTCCCATTCCACCTCATCACCATGAGAATCTCCCATTTCACCTCATCACCATGAGAATCTCCCGTTTCACCACATCACCATGAGAATCTCCCTTTCCACCACATCACCATGAAAATCTCCCGTTCCACCACATCACCATGAGAATCTCCCGTTCCACCACATCACCATGAGAATCTCCCGTTCAACGTCATCACCATTAGAATCTCTGTTCCAACACATCATGATGAGAATCTCCCATTTCACCCAATCACAATAGAATCTCCTGTTTCACCACATCACCATGAGAATCCCCTGTTCCACCACATCACCATGAGAATCTCCCGTTCCACCTCATCACCATGAGAATCTCCCGTTCCACCACATCATGATGAGAATCTCCGGTTCCACCACATCACCATGAGAATCTCTGTTCCACCCCATCACAATAGAATTTCCTGTTCCACCTCATCACAATGAAAATCCCCCGTTCCAACACATTACCATGAGAATCTCCCGTTCCACCTCATCACCATGAGAATCTCCCTTTTCACCTCATCACCATGAGAATCTCCCGTTCCACCACATCACCATGAGAATCTCCCGTTCCACCACATCACCATTAAAATCTCCCGTTCCACCACATCACCATGAGAATCTCCCGTTCCACCACATCACCATGAGAATCTCCCGTTCCACCACATCACCATGAGAATCTCCCGTTCCATCACATCACCATGAAAATCTCCCGTTCCACCACATCACCATGAGAATCTCCCGTTCCACCACATCACCATGAGAATCTCCCGTTCCATCACATCATGATGAGAATCTCCGGTTCCACCTCATCACCATGAGAAATTCCCATTTCACCATTTCACCATGAGAATCTCTGTTCCACCACATCACCATGAAACTCTCCCGTTCCACCTCATCACCATGAGAATCTCCCGTTCTGCCCCATCACGATAAGAATCTCCCGTTCCACCTCATCACCATGAGAATCTCTGTTCCACCTCATCACCATGAAACTCTCCCGTTCCACCACATCACCATGAGAATCTCCCGTTCCACCACATCACCATGAAAATCTCCCATTCCACCACATCACCATGAGAATCTCCCGTTCAACTTCATCACCATTAGAATCTCTGTTCCAACACATCATGATGAGAATCTCCTGTTCCACCTCATCACCATGAGAAATTCCCGTTTCACCTCATCACCATGAGAATCTCCCGTTCTGCCCCATCACGATAAGAATCTCCCGTTCCACCTCATCACCATGAGAATCTCTGTTCCACCACATCACCATGAGAATCTCCCGTTCCACCTCATCGCCATGAGAATCTCCCGTTTCACCTCATCACCATGAGAATCTCCCGTTCCACCTCATCACCATGAGAATCTCCCGTTCCACCACATCACCATGAGAATCTCCCGTTCCACCACATCACCATGAGAATCTCCCGTTCCATCACATCATGATGAGAATCTCCCGTTCCACCACATCATGATGAGAATCTCCCATTCCACCACATCACCATGAGAATCTCCCGTTCCACCACATCATGATGAGAATCTCCCGTTACACCACATCATGATGAGAATCTCCCATTCCACCACATCACCATGAGAATCTCCCGTTCAACGTCATCACCATTAGAATCTCTTTTCCAACACATCATGATGAGAATCTCCCGTTCCACCTCATCACCATGAGAATCTCTCGTTCCACCACATCACCATGAGAATCTCCCGTTCCACCTCATCACCATGAGAATCTCCCGTTCCACCTCATCACCATGAGAAACTCCCGTTCCACCACATCACCATGAAACTCTCCCGTTCCAGCACATCACCATGAGAATCTCCCGTTCCACCACATCACCATGAGAATCTCCCGTTCCACCACATCATAATGAGAATCTTCCGTTCGATCACATCACCATGAGAATCTCCCGTTCCACCACATCACCATGAGAATCTCCCGTTCCACCACATCATGATGAGAATCTCCCGTTCCACCACATCACCATGAGAATCTCCCGTTCCACCACATCACCATGAGAATCTCCCGTTCCATCACATCACCATGAAAATCTCCCGTTCCACCACATCACCATGAGAATCTCCCGTTCCACCACATCACCATGAGAATCTCCCGTTCCATCACATCATGATGAGAATCTCCCGTTCCACCTCATCACCATGAGAAATTCCCATTTCACCACATCACCATGAGAATCTCTGTTCCACCACATCACCATGAAACTCTCCCGTTCCACCTCATCACCATGAGAATCTCCCGTTCTGCCCCATCACGATAAGAATCTCCCGTTCCACCTCATCACCATGAGAATCTCTGTTCCACCACATCACCATGAAACTCTCCCGTTCCACCTCATCACCATGAGAATCTCCCGTTCCACCACATCACCATGAGAATCTCCCGTTCCACCACATCACCATGAAAATCTCCCGTTCAACTTCATCACCATTAGAATCTCTGTTCCAACACATCATGATGAGAATCTCCTGTTCCACCTCATCACCATGAGAAATTCCCGTTTCACCTCATCACGATAAGAATCTCCCGTTCCACCTCATCACCATGAGAAATTCCCGTTCCACCACATCACCATGAGAATCACCCGTTCCACCACATCACCATGAAACTCTCCCGTTCCAGCACATCACCATGAGAATCTCCCGTTCCACCACATCACCATGAGAATCTCCCGTTCCACCACATCACCATGAGAATCTCCCGTTCCATCACATCATGATGAGAATCTCCCGTTCCACCACATCATGATGAGAATCTCCCATTCCACCACATCACCATGAGAATCTCCCGTTCCACCACATCATGATGAGAATCTCCCGTTACACCACATCATGATGAGAATCTCCCATTCCACCACATCACCATGAGAATCTCCCGTTCAACGTCATCACCATTAGAATCTCTTTTCCAACACATCATGATGAGAATCTCTGTTCCACCTCATCACCATGAGAATCTCTCGTTCCACCACATCACCGTGAGAATCTCCCGTTCCACCTCATCACCATGAGAATCTCCCGTTCCACCTCATCACCATGAGAAACTCCCGTTCCACCACATCACCATGAGAATCACCCGTTCCACCACATCACCATGAAACTGTCCCGTTCCAGCACATCACCATGAGAATCTCCCGTTCCACCACATCACCATGAGAATCTCCCGTTCCACCACATCATAATGAGAATCTTCCGTTCGATCACATCACCATGAGAATCTCCCGTTCCACCACATCACCATGAGAATCTCCCGTTCCACCACATCATGATGAGAATCTCCCGCTCCACCTCATCACCATGAGAATCTCTGTTCCACCCCATCACAATAGAATTTCCTGTTCCACCTCATCACCATGAAAATCCCCCGTTCCACCACATTACCATGAGAATCTCCCGTTCCACCTCATCACCATGAGAATCTCCCGTTTCACCTCATCACCATGAAAATCCCCCGTTCCACCACATTACCATGAGAATCTCCCGTTCCACCTCATCACCATGAGAATCTCCCGTTTCACCTCATCACCATGAGAATCTCCCGTTCCACCACGTTACCATGAGAATCTCCCGTTCCACCACATCACCATGAGAATCTCCCGTTCCACCACATCACCATGAGAATCTCCCGTTCCACCACATCACCATGAGAATCTCCCGTTCCATCACATCACCATGAAAATCTCCCGTTCCACCACATCACCATGAGAATCTCCCGTTCCACCACATCACCATGAGAATCTCCCGTTCCATCACATCATGATGAGAATCTCCCGTTCCACCTCATCACCATGAGAAATTCCCATTTCACCACATCACCATGAGAATCTCTGTTCCACCACATCACCATGAAACTCTCCCGTTCCACCTCATCACCATGAGAATCTCCCGTTCTGCCCCATCACGATAAGAATCTCCCGTTCCACCTCATCACCATGAGAATCTCTGTTCCACCACATCACCATGAAACTCTCCCGTTCCACCTCATCACCATGAGAATCTCCCGTTCCACCACATCACCATGAAAATCTCCCGTTCAACTTCATCACCATTAGAATCTCTGTTCCAACACATCATGATGAGAATCTCCTGTTCCACCTCATCACCATGAGAAATTCCCGTTTCACCTCATCACGATAAGAATCTCCCGTTCCACCTCATCACCATGAGAAATTCCCATTTCACCACATCACCATGAGAATCTCTGTTCCACCACATCACCATGAAACTCTCCCGTTCCACCTCATCACCATTAGAATCTCTGTTCCACCACATCACCATGAGAATCTCCCGTTCCACCACATCACCATGAGAATCTCCCGTTCCACCTCATCACCATGAGAATCTCCGGTTCCACCACATCACCATGAGAATCACCCGTTCCACCACATCATGATGAGAATCTCCCGTTCCACCTCATCACCATGAGAATCTCCCGTTCCACCTCATCACCATGAGAATCTCCGGTTCCACCACATCACCATGAGAATCTCCCGTTCCACCACATCATGATGAGAATTTCCCGTTCCACCACATCACCATGAAACTCTCCCGTTCCATCACATCACCATGAGAATCCCCCGTTCCACCTCATCACCATGAGAATCTCCCGTTCCACCTCATCACCATGAGAATCTCCCGTTTCACCTCATCACCATGAGAATCTCCCGTTCCACCACATCACCATGAGAATCTCCCGTTCCACCACATCACCATGAGAATCTCCCGTTCCACCACATCACCATGAGAATCTCCCGTTCCACCACATCACCATGAGAATATCACGTTCCATCACATCATGATGAGAATCTCCCGTTCCACAACATCATGATGAGAATCTCCCGTTCCACCTCATCACCATGAGAATCTCTCGTTCCACCACATCACCATGAGAATCTCCCGTTCCACCTCAACACCATGAGAATCTCCCGTTCCACCTCATCACCATGAGAATCTCCCGTTCCACCACATCACCATGAGAATCACCCGTTCCACCACATCATGATGAGAATCTCCCATTCCACCACATCACCATGAGAATCTCCCGTTCCACCACATCATGATGAGAATTTCCCGTTCCACCAAATCATGATGAGAATCTCCCATTCCACCACATCACCATTAGAATCTCCCGTTCCACCAGATCATGATGTGAATTTCCCGTTCCACCACCATGAGAATCTCCCGTTCAACCTCATCACCATTAGAATCTCTTTTCCAACACATCATGATGACAATCTCCCGTTCCACCTCATCACCATGAGAAATTCCCATTTCACCACATCACCATGAGAATCTCTGTTCCACCACATCACCATGAAACTCTCCCGTTCCACCTCATCACCATGAGAATCTCCCGTTCTGCCCCATCACGATAAGAATCTCCCGTTCCACCACATCACCATGAGAATCTCCCGTTCCACCACATCACCATGAAAATCTCCCATTCCACCACATCACCATGAGAATCTCCCGTTCAACTTCATCACCATTAGAATCTCTGTTCCAACACATCACCATGAGAATCTCTGTTCCACCACATCACCATGAAACTCTCCCGTTCCACCTCATCACCATGAGAATCTCTGTTCCACCACATCACCATGAGACTCTCCCGTTCCACCACATCATGATGAGAATCTCCCATTCCACCACATCACCATGAGAATCTCCCGTTCCACCACATCATGATGAGAATTTCCCGTTCCACCACATCACCATGAGAATCTCCCGTTCCACCACATCACCATGAGAATCTCCCGTTCCACCTCATCACCATGAGAATCTCCCGTTTCACCTCATCACCATGAGAATCTCCCGTTCCACCACATCACCATGAGAATCTCCCGTTCCACCACATCACCATGAGAATCTCCCGTTCCACCACATCACCATGAGAATCTCCCGTTCCACCACATCACCATGAGAATATCACGTTCCATCACATCATGATGAGAATCTCCCGTTCCAACACATCATGATGAGAATCTCCCGTTCCACAACATCATGATGAGAATCTCCCATTCCACCACATCACCATGAGAATCTCCCGTTATACCTCATCACCATTAGAATCTCTGTTCCAACACATCATGATGAGAATCTCCCGTTCCACCTCATCACCATTAGAATCTCTCGTTCCACCACATCACCATGAGAATCTCCCGTTCCACCTCATCACCATGAGAATCTCCCGTTCCACCTCATCACCATGAGAATCTCCCGTTCCACCACATCACCATGAGAATCACCCGTTCCACCACATCATGATGAGAATCTCCCATTCCACCACATCACCATGAGAATCTCCCGTTCCACCACATCATGATGAGAATTTCCCGTTCCACCACATCATGATGAGAATCTCCCATTCCACCACATCACCATTAGAATCTCCCGTTCCACCACATCATGATGAGAATTTCCCGTTCCACCACATCACCATGAAACTCTCCCGTTCCATCACATCACCATGAGAATCTCCCGTTCCACCACATCACCATGAGAATCTCCCGTTCCACCACATCATAATGAAAATCTCCCGTTCCATCACATCACCATGAGAATCTCCCGTTCCATCACATCACCATGAGAATCTCCCGTTCCACCACATCACCATGAGAATCTCCCGTTCCACCACATCATGATGAGAATCTCCCGCTCCACCTCATCACCATGAGAATCTCTGTTCCACCCCATCACAATAGAATTTCCTGTTCCACCTCATCACCATGAGAATCCCCCGTTCCACCACATTACCATGAGAATCTCCCGTTCCAGCTCATCACCATGAGAATCTCCCGTTTCACCTCATCACCATGAGAATCTCCCGTTCCACCACATCACCATGAGAATCTCCCGTTCCACCACATCACCATGAGAATCTCCCGTTCCACCTCATCACCATTAGAATCTCTTTTCCAACACATCATGATGAGAATCTCCCGTTCCATTACATCACCATGAGAATTTCCCGTTCCACCACATCACCATGAGAATCTCCCGTTCCACCACATCATGATGAGAATCTCCCGTTCCACCTCATCACCATGAGAATCTCTGTTCCACCACATCACCATGAGAATCACCCGTTCCACCACATCATGATGAGAATCTCCCATTCCACCTCATCACCATGAGAATCTCCCGTTCCACCACATCACCATGAGAATAACCCGCTCCACCACATCATGATGAGAATCTCCTGTTCCACCTCATCACCATGAGAATCTCCCGTTCCACCTCATCACCATGAGAATCTCCCGTTCCACCACATCATGATGAGAATCTCCCGTTCCTCCTCATCACCATGAGAATCTCGGTTCCACCACAACACCATGAGAATCACCCGTTCCACCACATCATGATGAGAATCTCCCATTCCACCACATCACCATGAGAATCTCCCGTTCCACCACATCACCATGAGAATCTCCCGTTCCACCTCATCACCATTAGAATCTCCCGTTCCACCTCATCACCATGAGAATCTCCCGTTCCACCACATCACCATGAGAATCACCCGTTCCACCACATCATGATGAGAATCTCCCATTCCACCACATCACCATGAGAATCTCACGTTCCACCACATCATCATGAGAATCTCCCGTTCCATCACATCACCATGAGAATCTCCCGTTCCACCACATCACCATGAGAATCTCCCGTTCCACCACATCATGATGAGAATCTCCCGCTCCACCTCATCACCATGAGAATCTCTGTTCCACCCCATCACAATAGAATTTCCTTTTCCACCTCATCACCATGAGAATCCCCCGTTCCATCACATCACCATGAGAATCTCCCGTTCCACCTCATCACCATGAGAATCACCCGTTTCACCTCATCACCATGAGAATCTCCCGTTCCACCTCATCACCGTGAGAATAACCCGTTTCACCTCATCACCATGAGAATCTCCCGTTCCACCTCATCACCATGAGAATCACCCATTCCACCACATCACCATGAGAATCTCCCGTTCCACCTCATCACCATGAGAATCACCCGTTTCACCACATCACCATGAGAATCTCCCGTTCCATCACATCATGATGAGAATCTCCCGTTCCACCCCATCACAATAGAATTTCCTGTTCCACCTCATCACCATGAGAATCCCCCGTTCCACCACATCACCATGAGAATCTCCCGTTCCACCACATCATGATGAGAATCTCCCGTTCCACCTCATCACCATGAGAATCTCCCGTTCCACCACATCACCATGAGAATCACCCGTTCCACCACATCATGATGAGAATCACCCATTCCACCACATCACCATGAGAATCTCCCGTTCCACCACATCATAATGAGAATCTCCCGTTCCACCACATCACCATGAGAATCTCCCGTTCCACCACATCACCATGAGAATCTCCCGTTCCACCACGTCATGATGAGAATCTCCCGCTCCACCTCATCAACATGAGAATCTCTGTTCCACCCCATCACAATAGAATTTCCTGTTCCACCACATCACCATGAGAATCTCCCGTTCCACCTCATCACCATGAGAATCACCCGTTTCACCTCATCACCATGAGAATCTCCCGTTCCACCTCATCACCGTGAGAATAACCCGTTTCACCTCATCACCATGAGAATCTCCCGTTCCACCTCATCACCATGAGAATCACCCATTCCACCACATCACCATGAGAATCACCCGTTTCACCTCATCACCATGAGAATCTCCCGTTCCACCTCATCACCATGAGAATCTCCCGTTCCACCACATCACCATGAGAATCTCCCGTTCCATCACATCATGATGAGAATCTCCCGTTCCACCACATCACCATGAGAATCTCCCGTTCCATCACATCATAATGAGAATCTCCCGTTCCACCACATCATGATGAGAATCTCCCGTTCCACCACATCACCATGAAACTCTCCCGTTCCACCTCATCACCATGAGAATCACCCGTTTCACCTCATCACCATGAGAATCTCCCGTTCCACCTCATCACCATGAGAATCTCCCGTTCCACCACATCACCATGAGAATCTCCCGTTCCATCACATCATGATGAGAATCTCCCGTTCCACCACATCACCATGAGAATCTCCCGTTCCATCACATCATAATGAGAATCTCCCGTTCCACCACATCATGATGAGAATCTCCCGTTCCACCACATCACCATGAAACTCTCCCGTTCCACCTCATCACCATGAGAAATTCCCATTTCACCACATCACCATGAGAATCTCTGTTCCACCACATCACCATGAAACTCTCCCGTTCCACCTCATCACCATGAGAATCTCCCGTTCTGCCCCATCACGATAAGAATCTCCCGTTCCACCTCATCACCATGAGAATCTCTGTTCCACCACATCACCATGAAACTCTCCAGTTCCACCACATCACCATGAGAACCTCCCGTTCCACCACATCACCATGAGAATCTCCCGTTCAACCACATCACCATGAAAATCTCCCGTTCCACCACATCATGATGAGAATCTACCATTCCACCACATCACCATGAGAATCTCCCGATCAACCACATCACCATTAGAATCTCTGTTCCAACACATCATGATGAGAATCTCCCGTTCCACCACATCACCATGAGAAATTCCCATTTCACCACATCACCATGACAATCTCTGTTCCACCACATCACCCTGAGAATCTCCCGTTCCACCTCATCACCATGAGAATCTCCCGTTCCACCACATCATGATGAGAATCTCCCGTTCTACATCATCACCATGAGAATCTCCCGTTCCACCTCATCACCATGAGAATCTCCCGTTCCACCACATCACCATGAAAATCTCCCGTTCCACCACATCATGATGAGAATCTCCCATTCCACCACATCACCATGAGAATCTCCCGATCAACCTCATCACCATTAGAATCTCTGTCCAAACACATCATGATGAGAATCTCCCGTTCCACCTCATCACCATGAGAAATTCCCATTTCACCACATCACCATGAGAATCTCTGTTCCACCACATCATGATGAGAATCTCCCGTTCCACCTCATCACCATGAGAAATTCCCATTTCACCACATCACCATGAGAATCTCTGTTCCACCACATCACCATGAAACTCTCCCGTTCCACCTCATCACCATGAGAATCTCCCGTTCCACCCCATCACCATGAGAATCTCCCGTTCTGCCCCATCACGAAAAGAATCTCCCGTTCCACCTCATCACCATGAGAATCTCTGTTCCACCACATCACCATGAAACTCTCCCGTTCCACCACATCACCATGAGAATCTCCCGTTCCACCACATCACAATGAGAATCTCCCGTTCAACCTCATCACCATGAGAATCTCTGTTCCACCACATCACCATGAAACTCTCCCGTTCCACCTTAACACCATGAGAATCTCCCGTTCCACCTCATCACCATGAGAATCTCCCGATCAACCACATCACCATTAGAATCTCTGTCCAAACACATCATGATGAGAATCTCCCGTTCCACCTCATCACCATGAGAAATTCCCATTTCACCACATCACCATGAGAACCTCTGTTCCACCACATCACCCTGAGAATCTCCCGTTCCACCTCATCACCATGAGAATCTCCCGTTCCACCACATCATGATGAGAATCTCCCGTTCTACATCATCACCATGAGAATCTCCCGTTCCACCTCATCACCATGAGAATCTCCCGTTCCACCACATCACCATGAAAATCTGCCGTTCCACCACATCATGATGAGAATCTCCCATTCCACCACATCACCATGAGAATATCCCGATCGACCTCATCACCATTAGAATATCTGTCCAAACACATCATGATGAGAATCTCCCGTTCCACCTCATCACCATGAGAAATTCCCATTTCACCACATCACCATGAAACTCTCCCGTTCCATCACATCACCATGAGAATCTCCCGTTCCACCTCATCACCATGAGAATCTCCCGTTCCACCACATCACCATGAAAATCTCCCGTTCCACCACATCATGATGAGAATCTTCCATTCCACCACATCATCATTAGAATCTCTGTTCCAACACATCATGATGAGGATCTGCCGTTCCACCTCATCACCATGAGAAATTCCCAATTCACCACATCACCATGAGAATCTCCCGTTCCACCTCATCACGATGAGAATCTCCCGTTCCACCTCATCACCATGAGAATCTCTGTTCCACCACATCACCATGAGAATCTCCCTTTCCACCACATCACCATGAGAATCTCCCGTTCCACCTCATCACCATGAGAATCTCCCGTTCCACCTCATCACCATGAGAATCTCCCGTTCCACCACATCACCATGAGAATCACCCGTTCCACCACATCACCATGAAACTTTCCCGTTCCATCACATCACCATGAGAATCTCCCGTTCCACCACATCACCATGAGAATCTCCCGTTCCACCACATCATAATGAGAATCTCCTGTTCCACCTCATCACCATGAGAATCTCCCGTTCCACCACATCACCATGAGAATCACCCGTTCCACCACATCACCATGAAACTTTCCCGTTCCATCACATCACCATGAGAATCTCCCGTTCCACCACATCACCATGAGAATCTCCCGTTCCACCTCATCACCATGAGAATCTCCCGTTCCACCTCATCACCATGAGAATCTCCCGTTCCACCACATCACCATGAGAATCTCCCGTTCCACCACATCACCATGAAACTTTCCCGTTCCATCACATCACCATGAGAATCTCCCGTTCCACCACATCACCATGAGAATCTCCCGTTCCACCACATCATAATGGGAATCTCCTGTTCCATCACATCACCATGAGAATCTCCCGTTCCACCACATCACCATGAGAATCTCCCGTTCCATCACATCATGATGAGAATGTCCCGTTCCACCACATCATGATGAGAATCTCCCGTTCCACCTCATCACCAAGAGAAATTCCCATTTCACCACATCACCATGAGAATCTCTGTTCCACCACATCACCATGAAACTATCCCGTTCCACCTCATCACCATGAGAATCTCCCGTTCTGCCCCATCACGATAACAATCTCCCGTTCCACCTCATCACCATGAGAATCTCTGTTCCACCACATCACCATGAAACTCTCCCGTTCCACCACATCACCATGAGAATCTCCCGTTCCACCACATCACCATGAGAATCTCCCGTTCAACCTCATCACCATTAGAATCTCTGTTCCAACACATCATGATGAGAATCTCCCGTTCCACCTCATCACCATGAGAAATTCCCATTTCACCACATCACCATGAGAATCTCTGTTCCATCACATCACCATGAAACTCTCCCGTTTCACCTCATCACCATGAGAATCTCCCGTTCCACCACATCACCATGAAACTCTCACGTTCCACCACATCACCATGAGAATCTGCCGTTCCACCACATCACCATGAGAATCACCCGTTCTGCCTCATCACGATAACAATCTCCCGTTCCACCTCATCACCATGAGAATCTCTGTTCCACCACATCACCATGAAACTCTCCCGTTCCACCACATCACCATGAGAATCTCCCGTTCCACCTCATCACCATGAGAATCACCCGTTTCACCTCATCACCATGAGAATCGCTGTTCCACCCCATCACAATAGAATGTCCTGTTCCACCTCATCACCATGAGAATCTCCCGTTCCACCTCATCACCATGAGAATCACCCGCTTCACCTCATCACCATGAGAATCTCCCGTTCCACCTCATCACCATGAGAATCACCCGTTCCACCACATCACCATGAGAATCTCCCGTTCCACCTCATCACCATGAGAATCACCCGTTTCACCTCATCACCATGAGAATCTCCCGTTCCACCTCATCACCATGACAATCTCCCGTTCCACCACATCACCATGAGAATCTCCCGTTCCATCACATCATGATGATAATCTCCCGTTCCACCACATCACCATGAGAATCTCCCGTTCCATCACATCATAATGAGAATCTCCCGTTCCACCACATCATGATGAGAATCTCCCGTTCCACCACATCACCATGAAACTCTCCCGTTCCACCTCATCACCATGAGAAATTCCCATTTCACCACATCACCATGAGAATCTCTGTTCCACCACATCACCATGAAACTCTCCCGTTCCACCTCATCACCATGAGAATCTCCCGTTCTGCCCCATCACGATAAGAATATCCCGTTCAACCTCATCACCATTAGAATCTCTTTTCCAACACATCATGATGAGAATCTCCCGTTCCACCTCATCACCATGAGAAATTCCCATTTCACCACATCACCATGAGAATCTCCCGATCAACCACATCATGATGAGAATCTCCCATTCCACCACATCACCTTGAGAATCTCCCGATCAACCACATCACCATTAGAATCTCTGTCCAAACACATCATGATGAGAATCTCCCATTCCACCTCATCACCATGAGAAATTCCCATTTCACCACATCACCATGAGAATCTCTGTCCAAACACATCATGATGAGAATCTCCCATTCCACCACATCACCATGAGAAATTCCCATTTCACCACATCACCATTAGAATCTCTGTCCAAACACATCATGATGAGAATCTCCCGTTCCACCTCATCACCATGAGAAATTCCCATTTCACCACATCACCATGAGAATCTCTGTTCCACCACATCACCCTGAGAATCTCCCGTTCCACCACATCATGACGAGAATCTCCCGTTCTACATCATCACCATGAGAATCTCCCGTTCCACCTCATCACCATGAGAATCTCCCGTTCCACCACATCAACCTGAAACTCTCCCGTTCCACCTCATTACCATGAGAATCTCCCGTTCTGCCCCATCACGATAAGAATCTCCCGTTCCACCTCATCACCATGAGAATCTCTGTTCCACCACATCACCATGAAAATCTCCCGTTCAACCACATCATGATGAGAATCTCCCGTTCTGCTCCATCACGATAACAATCTCCCGTTCCACCTCATCACCATGAGAATCTCTGTTCCACCTCATCACCATGAAACTCTCCCGTTCCACCACATCACCATGAGAATCTCCCGTTCCACCACATCACCATGAAACTCTCCCGTTCCACCTCATCACCATGAGAATCTCCCGTTCCACCACATCATGATGAGAATCCCCCGTTCCACCTCATCACCATGAGAATCGCTGTTCCACCCCATCACAATAGAATTTCCTGTTCCACCTCATCACCATTAGAATCTCCCGTTCCACCTCATCACCATGAGAATCACCCGCTTCACCTCATCACCATGAGAATCTCCCGTTCCACCTCATCACCATGAGAATCACCCGTTCCACCACATCACCATGAGAATCTCCCGTTACACCTCATCACCATGAGAATCACACGTTTCACCTCATCACCATGAGAATCTCCCGTTCCACCTCATCACCATGAGAATCTCCCGTTCCACCATATCACCATGAGAATCTCCCGTTCCATCACATCATGATGAGAATCTCCCGTTCCACCACATCACCATGAGAATCTCCCGTTCCACCTCATCACCATGAGAATCTCCCGTTCCACCACATCATGATGAGAATCTCCCGTTCCACCTCATCACCATGAGAATCTCCCGTTCCACCTCATCACCATGAGAATCTCCCGTTCCACCACATCACCATGAAAACCTCCCGTTCCACCACATCATGATGAGAATCTCCCATTCCACCACATCACCATGAGAATCTCCCGATCAACCTCATCACCATTAGAATCTCTGTCCCAACACATCATGATGAGAGTCTCCCGTTCCACCTCATCACCATGAGAAATTCCCATTTCACCACATCACCATGAGAATCTCTGTTCCCCCACATCACCATGAAACTCTCCCGTTCCATCTCATCACCATGAGAATCTCCCGTTCCACCACATCACCATGAAAATCTCCCGTTCCACCACATCATGATGAGAATCTCCCATTCCACCACATCACCATTAGAATCTCTGTTCCAACACATCATGATGAGAATCTGCCGTTCCACCTCATCACCATGAGAAATTCCCATTTCACCACATCACCATGAGAATCTCCCGTTCCACCTCATCACCATGAGAATCTCCCGTTCAGCCCCATCACGTTGAGAATCTCCCGTTCCACCTCATCACCATGAGAATCTCTGTTCCACCACATCACCATGAGAATCTCCCGTTCCACCACATCACCATGAGAATCTCCCGTTCCACCTCATCACCATGAGAATCTCCCGTTCCACCTCATCACCATGAGAATCTCCCGTTCCACCACATCACCATGAGAATCACCCGTTCCACCTCATCACCATGAGAATCTCCCGTTCCACCACATCACCATGAAAATCTCCCGTTCCACCACATCATGATGAGAATCTCCCGTTCCACCACATCACCATGAGAAATTCCCATTTCACCACATCACCATGAGAATCTCCCGTTCCACCTCATCACCATGAGAATCTCCAGTTCTGCCCCATCACAATGAGAATCTCCCGTTCCACCTCATCACCATGAGAATCTCTGTTCCACCACATCACCATGAGAATCTCCAGTTCCACCACATCACCATGAGAATCTCCCGTTCCACCTCATCACCATGAGAATCTCCCGTTCCACCTCATCACCATGAGAATCTCCCGTTCCACCACATCACCATGAGAATCACCCGTTCCACCACATCATGATGAGAATCTCCCGTTCCACCACATCACCATGAAACTCTCCCGTTCCATTACAGCACCATGAGAATCTCCCGTTCCACCACATCACCATGAGAATCTCCCGTTCCACCACATCATAATGAGAATCTCCCGTTCCATCACATCACCATGAGAATCTCCCGTTCCACCACATCACCATGAGAATCTCCCGTTCCATCACATCATGATGAGAATGTCCCGTTCCACCACATCATGATGAGAATCTCCCGTTCCACCTCATCACCAAGAGAAATTCCCATTTCACCACATCACCATGAGAATCTCTGTTCCACCACATCACCATGAAACTCTCCCGTTCCACCTCATCACCATGAGAATCTCCCGTTCTGCCCCATCACGATAACAATCTCCGGTTCCACCTCATCACCATGAGAATCTCTGTTCCACCACATCACGATGAAACTCTCCCGTTCCACCACATCACCATGAGAATCTCCCGTTCCACCACATCACCATGAAAATCTCCCGTTCAACCACATCATGATGAGAATCTCCCATTCCACCACATCACCATGAGTATCTCCTGTTCAACCTCATCACCATTAGAATCTCTGTTCCAACACATCATGATGAGAATCTCCCGGTCCACCTCATCACCATGAGAAATTCCCATTTCACCACATCACCATGAGAATCTCTGTTCCACCACATCACCATGAAACTCTCCCGTTCCACCTCATCACCATTAGAATCTCTGTTCCACCCCATCACAATAGAATTTCCTGTTCCACCTCAACACCATGAGAATCTCGCGTTCCACCTCATCACCATGAGAATCACCCGTTCCACCACATCACCATGAGAATCTCTCGTTCCACCTCATCACCATGAGAATCACCCGTTTCACCTCAACACCATGAGAATCTCCCGTTCCACCTCATCACCATGAGAATCTCCCGTTCCACCACATCACCATGAGAATCTCCCATTCCATCACATCATAATGAGAATCTCCCGTTCCACCACATCACCATGAGAATCTCCCGTTCCACCTCATCACCATGAGAATCTCCCGTTCCACCACATCATGATGAGAATTTCCTGTTCCACCTCATCACCATGAGAATCTCCCATTCCACCTCATCACCATGAGAATCTCCCGTTCCACCACATCATAATGAGAATCTCCCGTTCCATCACATCACCATGAGAATCTCCCGTTCCACCACATCACCATGAGAATCTCCCGTTCCACCACATCATGACGAGAATCTCCCGTTCCACCTCATCACCATGAGAATCTCTATTCCACCCCATCACAATAGAATTTACTGTTCCACCTCATCACCATGAGAATCCCCCGTTCCACCTCATCACCATGAGAATCTCCCGTTCCATCTCATCACCATGAGAATCTCCCGTTCCACCACATCACCATGAAAATCTCCCGTTCCACCACATCATGATGAGAATCTCCCATTCCACCACATCACCATTAGAATCTCTGTTCCAACACATCATGATGAGAATCTCCCGTTCAGCCCCATCACGTTGAGAATCTCCCGTTCCACCTCATCACCATGAGAATCTCTGTTCCACCACATCACCATGAGAATCTCCCGTTCCATCTCATCACCATGAGAATCTCCCGTTCCACCACATCACCATGAAAATCTCCCGTTCCACCTCATCACCATGAGAAATTCCCATTTCGCCACATCACCATGAGAATCTCCCGTTCCACCTCATCACCATGAGAATCTCCCGTTCAGCCCCATCACGTTGAGAATCTCCCGTTCCACCTCATCACCATGAGAATCTCTGTTCCACCACATCACCATGAGAATCTCCCGTTCCACCACATCACCATGAGAATCTCCCGTTCCACCTCATCACCATGAGAATCTCCCGTTCCACCTCATCACCATGAGAATCTCCCGTTCCACCACATCACCATGAGAATCACCCGTTCCACCACATCACCATGAGAATCTCCCGTTCCACCACATCACCATGAGAATCTCCCGTTCCACCACATCATGATGAGATTCTCCCGTTCCACCTCATCACCATGAGAATCTCCCGTTCCACCACATCACCATGAAACTCTCCCGTTCCACCTCATCACCATGAGAATCTCCCGTTCCACCACATCACCATGAGAATCTCCCGTTCCACCACATCATGATGAGATTCTCCCGTTCCACCTCATCACCATGAGAATCTCTATTCCACCCCATCACAATAGAATTTCCTGTTCCACCTCATCACCATGAGAATCCCCCGTTCCACCACATCACCATGAGAATCTCCCGTTCCACCTCATCACCATGATAATCTCCCGTTTCACCTCATCACCATGAGAATCTCCCGTTCCACCACATCACCATGAGAATCTCCCGTTCCACCACATCACCATGAGAATCTCCCGTTCCATCACATCATGATGAGAATGTCCCGTTCCACCACATCATGATGAGAATCTCCCATTCCACCACATCACCATGAGAATCTCCCATTCAACCTCATCACCATTAGAATCTCTGTCCCACCCCATCACAATAGAATTTCCTGTTCCACCTCATCACCATGAGAATCCCCCGTTCCACCACATCACCATGAGAATCTCCCGTTCCACCTCATCACCATGAGAATCTCCCGTTCCACCTCATCACCATGAGAATCTCTGTTCCACCACATCACCATGAAACTCTCCCGTTCCACCACATCACCATGAGAATCTCCCGTTCCACCACATCACCATGAAAATCTCCCGTTCCACCACATCATGATGAGAATCTCCCATTCCACCACATATCCATGAGAATCTCCCGTTCAACCTCATCACCATTAGAATCTCTGTTCCAACACATCATGATGAGAATCTCCCGTTCCACCTCATCACCATGAGAAATTCCCATTTCACCACATCACCATGAGAATCTCTGTTCCACCACATCACCATGAAACTCTCCCGTTCCACCTCATCACCATGAGAATCTCCCGTTCCACCACATCATGATGAGAATCCCCCGTTCCACCTCATCACCATGAGAATCTCTGTTCCACCCCATCACAATAGAATTTCCTGTTCCACCTCAACACCATGAGAATCTCCCGTTCCACCTCATCACCATGAGAATCACCCGCTTCACCTCATCACCATGAGAATCTCCCGTTCCACCTCATCACCATGAGAATCACCCGTTCCACCACATCACCATGAGAATCTCCCGTTCCACCTCATCACCATGAGAATCACCCGTTTCACCTCATCACCATGAGAATCTCCCGTTCCATCACATCATGATGAGAATCTCCTGTTCCATCACATCATGATGAGAATCTCCCGTTCCACCTCATCACCATGAGAATCACCCGCTTCACCTCATCACCATGAGAATCTCCCGTTCCACCTCATCACCATGAGAATCACCCGTTCCACCACATCACCATGAGAATCTCCCGTTCCACCTCATCACCATGAGAATCACCCGTTTCACCTCATCACCATGAGAATCTCCCGTTCCATCACATCATGATGAGAATCTCCTGTTCCATCACATCATGATGAGAATCACCCGTTCCACCACATCACCATGAGAATCACCCGCTTCACCTCATCACCATGAGAATCTCCCGTTCCACCTCATCACCATGAGAATCACCCGTTCCACCACATCACCATGAGAATCTCCCGTTCCACCTCATCACCATGAGAATCTCCCGTTCCACCACATCCCCATGAGAATCTCCCGTTCCATCACATCATGATGAGAATCTCCCGTTCCACCACATCACCATGAGAATCTCCCGTTCCACCTCATCACCATGAGAATCTCCCGTTCCACCACATCATGATGAGAATCTCCTTTTCCACCTCATCACCATGAGAATCTCCCGTTCCACCTCATCACCATGAGAATCTCCCGTTCCACCACATCACCATGAAAATCTCCCGTTCAACCACATCATGATGAGAATCTCCCATTCCACCACATCACCATGAGAATCTCCCGATCAACCTCATCACCATTAGAATCTCTGTCCCAACACATCATGATGAGAATCTCCCGTTCCACCTCATCACCATGAGAAATTCCCATTGCACCACATCACCATGAGAATCTCTGTTCCACCACATCACCATGAAACTCTCCCATTCCACCTCATCACCATGAGAATCTCCCGTTCTGCCCCATCACGATGAGAATCTCCCGTTCCACCTCATCACCATGAGAATCTCGGTACTACCACATCACCATGAAACTCTCCCGTTCCATCTCATCACCATGAGAATCTCCCGTTCCACCACATCACCATGAAAATCTCCCGTTCCACCACATCATGATGAGAATCTCCCATTCCACCACATCACCATTAGAATCTCTGTTCCAACACATCATGATGAGAATCTGCCGTTCCACCTCATCACCATGAGAAATTCCCATTTCACCACATCACGATGAGAATCTCCCGTTCCACCTCATCACCATGAGAATCTCCTGTTCAGCCCCATCACGATGAGAATCTCCCGTTCCACCTCATCACCATGAGAATCTCTGTTCCACCACATCACCATGAGAATCTCCCGTTCCACCACATCACCATGAGAATCTCCCGTTCCACCTCATCACCATGAGAATCTCCCGTTCCACCTCATCACCATGAGAATCTCCCGTTCCACCACATCACCATGAGAATCACCCGTTCCACCACATCACTATGAGAAGCTCCCGTTGCACCACATCATAATGAGAATCTCCCGTTCCACCACATCACCATGAGAATCTCCCGTTCCACCACATCACCATGAGAATCTCCCGTTCCACCACATCACCATGAGAATCTCCCGTTCCACCACATCATGATGAGAATCTCCCGTTCCACCTCATCACCATGACAATCTCTATTCCACCCCATCACAATAGAATTTCCTGTTCCACCACATCACCATGAGAATCTCCCGTTCCACCTCATCATGATGAGAATCTCCCGTTCCACCTCATCACCATGACAATCTCGATTCCTCCCCATCACAATAGAATTTCCTGTTCCACCACATCACCATGATAATCTCCCGTTTCACCTCATCACCATGAGAATCTCCCGTTCCACCACATCACTATGAGAAGCTCCCGTTCCACCACATCATAATGAGAATCTCCCGTTCCACCACATCATGATGAGAATCTCCCGTTCCACCACATCATGATGAGAATCTCCCATTCCACCACATCACCATGAGAATCTCCCGTTCAACCTCATCACCATTAGAATCTCTGTTCCAACACATCATGATGAGAATCTCCCGTTCCACCTCATCACCATGAGAGTGTCTGTTCCACCCCATCACAATAGAATTTCCTGTTCCACCTCATCACCATGAGAATCCCCCGTTCCACCACATCACCATGAGAATCTCCCGTTCAACCTCATCACCATTAGAATCTCTGTTCCAAGACATCATGATGAGAATCTCCCGTTCCACCTCATCACCATGAGAAATTCCCATTTCACCACATCACCATGAGAATCTCTGTTCCACCACATCACAATGAAACTCTCCCGTTCCACCTCATCACCATGAGAATCTCCCGTTCCACCTCATCACCATGAGAATCTCTGTTCCACCACATCACCATGAAACTCTCCCGTTCCACCACATCACCATGAGAATCTCCCGTTCCACCACATCACCATGAAAATCTCCTGTTCCACCACATCATGATGAGAATCTCCCATTCCACCACATCACCATGAGAATCTCCCGTTCAACCTCATCACCATTAGAATCTCTGTTCCAACACATCATGATGAGTATCTCCCGTTCCACCTCATCACCATGAGAAATTCTCATTTCACCACATCACCATGAGAATCTCTGTTCCACCACATCACCATGAAACTCTCCCGTTCCACCTCATCACCATGAGAATCTCCCGTTCTGCCCCATCACGATGAGAATCTCCCGTTCCACCACATCACCATGAAAATCTCCCGTTCCACCACCTCATGATGAGAATCCCCCGATCCACCACATCACCATGAGAATCTCCCGTTCCACCTCATCACCATGAGAATATCCCGTTTCACCTCATCACCATTAGAATCTCCCGTTCCACCACATCACCATGAGAATCTCCCGTTCCACCACATCACCATGAGAATCTCCCGTTCCATCACATCATGATGAGAATCTCCCGTTCCACCACATCACCATGAGAATCTCCCGTTCCATCAAATCATGATGAGAATCTCCCGTTCCACCACATCATGATGAGAATCTCCCGTTCCACCACATCACCATGAAACTCTCCCGTTCCACCACATCACCATGAGAATCTCCCGTTCCACTACATCACCATGAGAATCTCCCGTTCCACCACATCACCATGAAACTCTCCCGTTCCACCACATCACCATGAGAATCTCCCGTTCCACCACATCATGATGAGAATCTCCCATTCCACCACATCACCATGAGAATCTCCCGTTCCACCACATCATGATGAGAATCTCCCATTCCACCACATCACCATGAGAATTTCCCGTTCCACCACATCATGATGAGAATCTCCCGTTCCACCTCATCACCATGAGAATCTCCCGTTCCACCTCATCACCATGAGAATCTCCCGTTCCACCACATCACCATGAGAATCTCCCGTTCCACCACATCACCATGAGAATCTCCCGTTCCACCTCATCACCATGAGAATCTCCCGTTCCACCTCATCACCATGAGAATCTCCCGTTCCACCACATCACCATGAGAATCTCCCGTTCCACCACATCATGATGAGAATCTCCCATTCCACCACATCACCATGAGAATCTCCCGTTCCACCACATCAGCATGAGAATCTACCGTTCCACCACATCATGATGAAAATCTCCCGTTCCACCTCATCACCATGAGAATCTCCCGTTTCACCTCATCACCATGAGAATCTCCGGTTTCACCCCATCACAATAGAATCTCCCGTTCCACCTCATCACCATGAGAATCTCCCGTTCCACCTCATCACCATGAGAATCTCCCGTTCCACCACATCACAATGAGAATCTCCCGTTCCACCTCATCACCATGAGAATCTCCCGTTTCACCTCATCACCATGAGAATCTCCCGTTTCACCCCATCACAATAGAATCTCCCGTTCCACCTCATCACCATGAGAATCTCCCGTTCCACCTCATCACCATGAGAATCTCCCGTTCCACCACATCATGATGAGAATCTCCCGTTCCACCTCATCACCATGAGAAATTCCCATTTCACCACATCACCATGAGAATCTTTGTACCACCACATCACCATGAAACTCTCCCGTTCCACCACATCACCATGAGAATCACCTGTTCCACCTCATCATGATGAGAATCTCCCATTCCATCACATCACCATGAGAATCTCCCGTTCCACCACATCATGATGAGAATTTCCCGTTCCACCATATCACCATGAAACTCTCCCGTTCCATCACATCACCATGAGAATCTCCCGTTCCACCACATCACCATGAGAATCTACCGTTCCACCACATCATAATGAGAATCTCCCGTTCCACCACATCACCATGAGAATCTCCCGTTCCACCACATCACCATGAGAATCTCCCGTTCCACCTCATCATGATGAGAATCTCCCATTCCACCACATCACCATGAGAATCTCCCGTTCAACCTCATCACCATGACAAATTCCCATTTCACCACATCACCATGAGAATCTCCCGTTCCACCTCATCACCATGAGAATCTCCCGTTCCACCACATCACCATGAAACTCTCCCGTTCCATCACATCACCATGAGAATCTCCCATTCCACCACATCACCATGAGAATCTCCCGTTCCACCACATCATGATGAGAATCCCCCGTTCCTCCTCATCACCATGAGAAACTCTGTTCCACCACATCACCATGAGAATCTCCCGTTCCACCACATCACCATGAGAATCTCCCGTTCCACCTCATCACCATGAGAATCTCCCGTTCCACCTCATCACCATGAGAATCTCCCGTTCCACCACATCACCATGAAACTCACCCGTTCCATCACATCACCATGAGAATCTCCCGTTCCACCACATCACCATGAGAATCTCCCGTTCCACCACATCATGATGAGAATCCCCCGTTCCACCTCATCACCATTAGAATCTCTGTTCCACCCCATCATGATGAGAATCCCCCGTTCCACCTCATCACCATTAGAATCTCTGTTCCACCACATCACCATGAGAATCTCCCGTTCCACCTCATCACCATGAGAATCACCCGTTCCACCTCATCACCATGAGAATCTCCCGTTCCACCACATCACCATGATAATCTCCCGTTCCACCACATCACCATGAGAATCCCCCGTTCCACCACATCACCATGAGAATCTCCCGTTCCACCACATCACCAATAACCTCTCCCGTTCCACCACATCACCATGAGAATCTCCCGTTCCATCACATCATGATGAGAATCTCCCGTTCCACCACATCACCATGAGAATCTCCCGTTCCATCACATCATAATGAGAATCCCCCGTTCTACCACATCACCATGAGAATCTCCCGTTCAACCTCATCACCATTAGAATCTCTGTTCCAATACATCATGATGAGAATCTCCCGTTCCACCTCATCACCATGAGAAATTCCCATTTCACCACATCACCATGAGAATCTCTGTTCCACCACATCACCATGAAACTCTCCCATTCCACCTCATCACCATGAGAATCTCCCGTTCTGCCCCATCACGATAAGAATCTCCCGTTCCACCTCATCACCATGAGAATCTCTGTTCCACCACATCACCATGAAACTCTCCCGTTCCACCACATCACCATGAGAATCTCCCGTTCCACCACATCACCATGAAAACCTCCCGTTCCACCACGTCATGATGAGAATCTCCCATTCCACCACATCACCATGAGAATCTCCCGTTCAACCTCATCACCATTAGAATCTCTGTTCCAACACATCATGATGAGAATCTCCCGTTTCACCTCATCACCATGAGAAATTCTCATTTCACCACATCACCATGAGAGTCTCTGTTCCACCACATCACCATGAAACTCTCCCGTTCCACCTCATCACCATGAGAATCTCCCGTTTTGCCCCATCACGATGAGAATCTGCCGTTCCACCACATCACCATGAAAATCTCCCGTTCCACCACATCATGATGAGAATCTCCCGTTCCACCTCATCACCATGAGAATCTCCCGTTTCACCTCATCACCATTAGAATCTCCCGTTCCATCAAATCATGATGAGAATCTCCCGTTCCACCACATCATGATGAGAATCTCCCGTTCCACCACATCACCATGAAACTCCCGTTCCACCACATCACCATGAGAATCTCCCGTTCCACTACATCACCATGAGAATCTCCCGTTCCACCACATCACCATGAAACTCTCCCGTTCCACCACATCACCATGAGAATCTCCCGTTCCACCACATCATGATGAGAATCTCCCATTCCACCACATCACCATGAGAATCTCCCGTTCCACCACATCATGATGAGAATCTCCCATTCCACCACATCACCATGAGAATCTCCCGTTCCACCACATCATGATGAGAATCTCCCGTTCCACCTCATCACCATGAGAATCTCCCGTTCCACCTCATCACCATGAGAATCTCCCGTTCCACCTCATCACCATGAGAATCTCCCGTTCCACCACATCATGATGAGAATCTCCCGTTCCACCACATCACCATGAGAATCTCCCGTTCCACTACATCACCATGAGAATCTCCCGTTCCACCACATCACCATGAAACTCTCCCGTTCCACCACATCACCATGAGAATCTCCCGTTCCACCACATCACCATGAGAATCTCCCGTTCCACCACATCATGATGAGAATCTCCCGTTCCACCTCATCACCATGAGAATCTCCCGTTCCACCTCATCACCATGAGAATCTCCCGTTCCACCACATCAAAATGATAATCTCCCGTTCCACCACATCATGATGAGAATCTCCCATTCCACCACATCATGATGAGAATCTCCCATTCCACCACATCACCATGAGAATCTCCCGTTCCACCACATCATGATGAGAATCTCCCATTCCACCACATCACCATGAGAATCTCCCGTTCCACCACATCAGCATGAGAATCTCCCGTTCCACCACATCATGATGAAAATCTCCCGTTCCACCTCATCACCATGAGAATCTCCCGTTCCACCTCATCACCATGAGAATCTCCCGTTCCACCACATCACCATGAGAATCTCCCATTCCACCTCATCACCATGAGAATCTCCCGTTTCACCTCATCACCATGAGAATCTCCCGTTTCACCTCATCACCATGAGAATCTCCCGTTCCACCACATCATGATGAGAATCTCCCATTCCACCACATCACCATGAGAATCTCCCGTTCCACCACATCATGATGAGAATCTCCCATTCCACCACATCACCATGAGAATCTCCCGTTCCACCACATCAGCATGAGAATCTCCCGTTCCACCACATCATGATGAAAATCTCCCGTTCCACCTCATCACCATGAGAATCTCCCGTTCCACCTCATCACCATGAGAATCTCCCGTTCCACCACATCACCATGAGAATCTCCCATTCCACCACATCACCATGAGAATCTCCCGTTCCACCTCATCACCATGAGAATCTCCCGTTCCACCACATCACAATGAGAATCTCCCGTTCCACCTCATCACCATGAGAATCTCCCTTTTCACCTCATCACCATGAGAATCTCCCGTTTCACCCCATCACAATAGAATCTCCCGTTCCACCTCATCACCATGAGAATCTCCCGTTCCACCTCATCACCATGAGAATCTCCCGTTCCACCACATCACCATGAGAATCTCCCGTTCCACCACATCATGATGAGAATCTCCCGTTCCACCTCATCACCATGAGAAATTCCCATTTCACCACATCACCATGAGAATCTTTGTTCCACCACATCACCATGAAACTCTCCCGTTCCACCATATCACCATGAGAATCACCTGTTCCACCTCATCATGATGAGAATCTCCCATTCCACCACATCACCATGAGAATCTCCCGTTCCACCACATCATGATGAGAATTTCCCGTTCCACCACATCACCATGAAACTCTCCCGTTCCATCACATCACCATGAGAATCTCCCGTTCCACCACATCACCATGAGAATCTCCCGTTCCACCACATCATAATGAGAATCTCCCGTTCCACCACATCACCATGAGAATCTCCCGTTCCACCACATCATGATGAGAATCTCCCGTTCCACCGCATCACCATGAGAATCTCCATTCCACCCCATCACAATAGAATTTCCTGTTCCACCTCATCACCATGAGAATCCCCCGTTCCACCACATCACCATGAGAATCTCCCGTTCCACCTCATCATGATGAGAATCTCCCATTCCACCACATCACCATGAGAATCTCCCGTTCCACCTCATCACCATGAAAATCTCCCGTTTCACCACATCACCGTGAGAATCTCCCGTTCCACCTCATCACCATGAGAATCTCCCGTTCCACCACATCAAAATGATAATCTCCCGTTCCACCACATCATGATGAAAATCTCCCGTTCCACCTCATCATGATGAGAATCTCCCATTCCACCACATCATGATGAGAATCTCCCCTTCCACCTCATCACCATGACAAATTCCCATTTCACCACATCACCATGAGAATCTCTGTTCCACCACATCACCATGAAACTCTCCCGTTCCACCTCATCACCATGAGAATCTCCCGTTCTGCCCCATCACGATGAGAATCTCCCGTTCCACCTCATCACCATGAGAATCTCTGTTCCACCACATCACCATGAGAATCTCCCGTTCCACCACATCACCATGAGAATCTCCCGTTCCACCTCATCACCATGAGAATCTCCCGTTCCACCTCATCACCATGAGAATCTCCCGTTCCACCACATCACCATGAAACTGTCCCGTTCCATCACATCACCATGAGAATCTCCCGTTCCACCACATCACCATGAGAATCTCCCGTTCAACCACATCATGATGAGAATCCCCCGTTCCACCTCATCACCATGAGAATCTCTGTTCCACCACATCACCATGAGAATCTCCCGTTCCACCACATCACCATGAGAATCTCCCGTTCCACCTCATCACCATGAAACTCACCCGTTCCATCACATCACCATGAGAATCTCCCGTTCCACCACATCACCATGAGAATCTCCCGTTCCACCACATCATGATGAGAATCCCCCCTTCCACCTCATCACCATGAGAATCTCTGTTCCACCCCATCACAATAGAATTTCCTGCTCCACCTCATCACCATGAGAATCCCCCGTTCCACCACATCACCATGAGAATCTCCCGTTCCACCTCATCACCATGAGAATCACCCGTTTCACCTCATCACCATGAGAATCTCCCGTTCCACCACATCACCATGAGAATCTCCTGTTCCACCACATCACCATGAGAATCCCCCGTTCCACCACATCAGCATGAGAATCTCCCGTTCCACCACATCACCAATAACCTCTCCCGTTCCACCACATCACCATGAGAATCTCCCGTTCCATCACATCATGATCAGAATCTCCCGTTCCACCACATCACCATGAGAATCTCCCGTTCCATCACATCATAATGAGAATCCCCCGTTCTACCACATCACCATGAGAATCTCCCGTTCAACCTCATCACCATTAGAATCTCTGTTCCAAGACATCATGATGAGAATCTCCCGTTCCACCTCATCACCATGACAAATTCCCATTTCACCACATCACCATGAGAATCTCTGTTCCACCACATCACCATGAGAATCTCCCGTTCCACCACATCACCATGAGAATCTCCCGTTCAACCACATCATGATGAGAATCCCCCGTTCCACCTCATCACCATGAGAATCTCTGTTCCACCACATCACCATGAGAATCTCCCGTTCCACCACATCACCATGAGAATCTCCCGTTCCACCTCATCACCATGAGAATCTCCCGTTCCACCTCATCACCATGAGAATCTCCCGTTCCACCACATCACCATGAAACTCACCCGTTCCATCACATCACCATGAGAATCTCCCGTTCCACCACATCACCATGAGAATCTCCCGTTCCACCACATCATGATGAGAATCCCCCGTTCCACCTCATCACCATGAGAATCTCTGTTCCACCCCATCACAATAGAATTTCCTGCTCCACCTCATCACCATGAGAATCCCCCGTTCCACCACATCACCATGAGAATCTCCCGTTCCACCTCATCACCATGAGAATCACCCGTTTCACCTCATCACCATGAGAATCTCCCGTTCCACCACATCACCATGAGAATCTCCCGTTCCACCACATCACCATGAGAATCCCCCGTTCCACCACATCAGCATGAGAATCTCCCGTTCCACCACATCACCAATAACCTCTCCCGTTCCACCACATCACCATGAGAATCTCCCGTTCCATCACATCATGATGAGAATCTCCCGTTCCACCACATCACCATGAGAATCTCCCGTTCCATCACATCATAATGAGAATCCCCCGTTCTACCACATCACCATGAGAATCTCCCGTTCAACCTCATCACCATTAGAATCTCTGTTCCAAGACATCATGATGAGAATCTCCCGTTCCACCTCATCACCATGACAAATTCCCATTTCACCACATCACCATGAGAATCTCTGTTCCACCACATCACCATGAAACTCTCCCATTCCACCTCATCACCATGAGAATCTCCCGTTCTGCCCCATCACGATGAGAATCTCCCGTTCCACCTCATCACCATGAGAATCTCTGTTCCACCACATCACCATGAAACTCTCCCGTTCCACCACATCACCATGAGAATCTCCCGTTCAACCTTATCACCATTAGAATCTCTGTTCCAACACATCATGATGAGAATCTCCCGTTTCACCTCATCACCATGAGAAATTCTCATTTCACCACATCACCATGAGAGTCTCTGTTCCACCACATCACCATGAAACTCTCCCGTTCCACCTCATCACCATGAGAATCTCCCGTTTTGCCCCATCACGATGAGAATCTCCCGTTCCACCACATCACCATGAAAATCTCCCGTTCCACCACATCATGATGAGAATCCCCCGTTCCACCACATCACCATGAGAATCTCCCGTTCCACCTCATCACCATGAGAATCTCCCGTTCCACCTCATCACCATGAGAATCCCCCGTTCCACCACATCACCATGAGAATCTCCCGTTCCACCTCATCATGATGAGAATCTCCCATTCCACCACATCACCATGAGAATCTCCCGTTCCACCTCATCACCATGAAAATCTCCCGTTTCACCACATCACCGTGAGAATCTCCCGTTCCACCTCATCACCATGAAAATCTCCCGTTCCACCTCATCATGATGAGAATCTCCCATTCCACCACATCACCATGAGAATCTCCCGTTCAACCTCATCACCATTATAATCTCTGTTCCAACACATCATGATGAGAATCTCCCCTTCCACCTCATCACCATGACAAATTCCCATTTCACCACATCACCATGAGAATCTCTGTTCCACCACATCACCATGAAACTCTCCCGTTCCACCTCATCACCATGAGAATCTCCCGTTCTGCCCCATCACGATGAGAATCTCCCGTTCCACCTCATCACCATGAGAATCTCTGTTCCACCACATCACCATGAGAATCTCCCGTTCCACCACATCACCATGAGAATCTCCCGTTCCACCTCATCACCATGAGAATCTCCCGTTCCACCTCATCACCATGAGAATCTCCCGTTCCACCACATCACCATGAAACTGTCCCGTTCCATCACATCACCATGAGAATCTCCCGTTCCACCACATCACCATGAGAATCTCCCGTTCAACCACATCATGATGAGAATCCCCCGTTCCACCTCATCACCATGAGAATCTCTGTTCCACCACATCACCATGAGAATCTCCCGTTCCACCACATCACCATGAGAATCTCCCGTTCCACCTCATCACCATGAAACTCACCCGTTCCATCACATCACCATGAGAATCTCCCGTTCCACCACATCACCATGAGAATCTCCCGTTCCACCACATCATGATGAGAATCCCCCCTTCCACCTCATCACCATGAGAATCTCTGTTCCACCCCATCACAATAGAATTTCCTGCTCCACCTCATCACCATGAGAATCCCCCGTTCCACCACATCACCATGAGAATCTCCCGTTCCACCTCATCACCATGAGAATCACCCGTTTCACCTCATCACCATGAGAATCTCCCGTTCCACCACATCACCATGAGAATCTCCTGTTCCACCACATCACCATGAGAATCCCCCGTTCCACCACATCAGCATGAGAATCTCCCGTTCCACCACATCACCAATAACCTCTCCCGTTCCACCACATCACCATGAGAATCTCCCGTTCCATCACATCATGATGAGAATCTCCCGTTCCACCACATCACCATGAGAATCTCCCGTTCCATCACATCATAATGAGAATCCCCCGTTCTACCACATCACCATGAGAATCTCCCATTCAACCTCATCACCATTAGAATCTCTGTTCCAAGACATCATGATGAGAATCTCCCGTTCCACCTCATCACCATGACAAATTCCCATTTCACCACATCACCATGAGAATCTCTGTTCCACCACATCACCATGAGAATCTCCCGTTCCACCACATCACCATGAGAATCTCCCGTTCAACCACATCATGATGAGAATCCCCCGTTCCACCTCATCACCATGAGAATCTCTGTTCCACCACATCACCATGAGAATCTCCCGTTCCACCACATCACCATGAGAATCTCCCGTTCCACCTCATCACCATGAGAATCTCCCGTTCCACCTCATCACCATGAGAATCTCCCGTTCCACCACATCACCATGAAACTCACCCGTTCCATCACATCACCATGAGAATCTCCCGTTCCACCACATCACCATGAGAATCTCCCGTTCCACCACATCATGATGAGAATCCCCCGTTCCACCTCATCACCATGAGAATCTCTGTTCCACCCCATCACAATAGAATTTCCTGCTCCACCTCATCACCATGAGAATCCCCCGTTCCACCACATCACCATGAGAATCTCCCGTTCCACCTCATCACCATGAGAATCACCCGTTTCACCTCATCACCATGAGAATCTCCCGTTCCACCACATCACCATGAGAATCTCCCGTTCCACCACATCACCATGAGAATCCCCCGTTCCACCACGTCAGCATGAGAATCTCCCGTTCCACCACATCACCAATAACCTCTCCCGTTCCACCACATCACCATGAGAATCTCCCGTTCCATCACATCATGATGAGAATCTCCCGTTCCACCACATCACCATGAGAATCTCCCGTTCCATCACATCATAATGAGAATCCCCCGTTCTACCACATCACCATGAGAATCTCCCGTTCAACCTCATCACCATTAGAATCTCTGTTCCAAGACATCATGATGAGAATCTCCCGTTCCACCTCATCACCATGACAAATTCCCATTTCACCACATCACCATGAGAATCTCTGTTCCACCACATCACCATGAAACTCTCCCATTCCACCTCATCACCATGAGAATCTCCCGTTCTGCCCCATCACGATGAGAATCTCCCGTTCCACCTCATCACCATGAGAATCTCTGTTCCACCACATCACAATGAAACTCTCCCGTTCCACCACATCACCATGAGAATCTCCCGTTCAACCTTATCACCATTAGAATCTCTGTTCCAACACATCATGATGAGAATCTCCCGTTTCACCTCATCACCATGAGAAATTCTCATTTCACCACATCACCATGAGAGTCTCTGTTCCACCACATCACCATGAAACTCTCCCGTTCCACCTCATCACCATGAGAATCTCCCGTTTTGCCCCATCACGATGAGAATCTCCCGTTCCACCACATCACCATGAAAATCTCCCGTTCCACCACATCATGATGAGAATCCCCCGTTCCACCACATCACCATGAGAATCTCCCGTTCCACCTCATCACCATGAGAATCTCCCGTTTCACCTCATCACCATTAGAATCTCCCGTTCCACCACATCACCATGAGAATCTCCCGTTCCACCACATCACCATGAGAATCTCCCGTTCCACCACATCACCATGAACCTCTCCCGTTCCACCACATCACCATGAGAATCTCCCGTTCCATCACATCATGATGAGAATCTCCCGTTCCACCACATCACCATGAGAATCTCCCGTTCCATCAAATCATGATGAGAATCTCCCGTTCCACCACATCATGATGAGAATCTCCTGTTCCACCACATCACCATGAAACTCTCCCGTTCCACCACATCACCATGAGAATCTCCCGTTCCACTACATCACCATGAGAATCTCCCGTTCCACCACATCATGATGAGAATCTCCCATTCCACCACATCACCATGAGAATCTCCCGTTCCACCACATCATGATGAGAATCTCCCATTCCACCACATCACCATGAGAATCTCCCGTTCCACCACATCATGATAAGAATCTCCCGTTCCACCTCATCACCATGAGAATCTCCCGTTCCACTTCATCACCATGAGAATCTCCCGTTCCACCTCATCACCATGAGAATCTCCCGTTCCACCACATCATGATGAGAATCTCCCGTTCCACGACATCACCATGAGAATCTCCCGTTCCACTACATCACCATGAGAATCTCCCGTTCCACCACATCACCATGAAACTCTCCCGTTCCACCACATCACCATGAGAATCTCCCGTTCCACCTCATCACCTTGAGAATCTCCCGTTCCACCTCATCACCATGAGAATCTCCCGTTCCACCACATCAACAAGAGAATCTCCCATTCCACCTCATCACCATGAGAATCTCCCGTTTCACCTCATCACCATGAGAATCTCCCGTTCCACCTCATCACCATGAGAATCTCACGTTCCACCACATCATGATGAGAATCTCCCGTTCCACCACATCACCATGAGAATCTCCCGTTCCACCTCATCACCATGAGAATCTCCCGTTCCACCTCATCACCATGAGAATCTCCCGTTCCACCACATCACAATGAGAATCTCCTCTTCCACCTCATCACCATGAGAATCTCCCGTTTCACCTCATCACCATGAGAATCTCCCGTTTCACCCCATCACAATAGAATCTCCCGTTCCACCTCATCACCATGAGAATCTCCCGTTCCACCTCATCACCATGAGAATCTCCCGTTCCACCACATCACCATGAGAATCTCCCGTTCCACCACATCATGATGAGAATCTCCCGTTCCACCTCATCACCATGAGAAACTCCCATTTCACCACATCACCATGAGAATCTTTGTTCCACCACATCACCATGAAACTCTCCCGTTCCACCACATCACCATGAGAATCACCTGTTCCACCTCATCATGATGAGAATCTCCCGTTCCACCTCATCACCATGACAAATTCCCATTTCACCACATCACCATGAGAATCTCTGTTCCACCACATCACCATGAAACTCTCCCGTTCCACCTCATCACCATGAGAATCTCCCGTTCTACCCCATCACGATGAGAATCTCCCGTTCCACCTCATCACCATGAGAATCTCTTTTCCACCACGTCACCATGAGAATCTCCCGTTCCACCACATCACAATGAGATTCTCCCGTTCCACCTCATCACCATGAGAATCTCCCGTTCCACCTCATCACCATGAGAATCTCCCGTTCCACCACATCACCATGAAACTCTCCTGTTCCATCACATCACCATGAGAATCTCCCGTTCCACCACATCACCATGAGAATCTCCCGTTCCACCACATCATGATGAGAATCCCCCGTTCCACCACATCACCATGAGAATCTCCCGTTCCACCTCATCACCATGAGAATCTCCCGTTCCACCTCATCACCATGAGAATCTCTGTTCCACCACATCACCATGAAACTCACCCGTTCCATCACATCACCATGAGAATCTCCCGTTCCACCACATCACCATGAGAATCTCCCGTTCCACCACATCATGATGAGAATCCCCCGTTCCACCTCATCACCATTAGAATCTCTGTTCCACCCCATCACAATAGAATTTCCTGCTCCACCTCATCACCATGAGAATCCCCCGTTCCACCACATCACCATGAGAATCTCCCGTTCCACCTCATCACCATGAGAATCACCCGTTTCACCTCATCACCATGAGAATCTCCCGTTCCACCACATCACCATGAGAATCTCCCGTTCCACCACATCACCATGTGAATCCCCCGTTCCACCACATCACCATGAGAATCTCCCGTTCCACCACATCACCATGAGAATCTCCCGTTCCACCACATCACCATGAGAATCTCCCGTTCCATCACATCATGATGAGAATCTCCCGTTCCACCACATCACCATGAGAATCTCCCGTTCCATCACATCATAATGAGAATCCCCCGTTCTACCACATCACCATGAGAATCTCCCGTTCAACCTCATCACCATTAGAATCTCTGTTCCAAGACATCATGATGAGAATCTCCCGTTCCACCTCATCACCATGAGAAATTCCCATTTCACCACATCACCATGAGAATCTCTGTTCCACCACATCACCATGAAACTCTCCCATTCCACCTCATCACCATGAGAATCTCCCGTTCCACCACATCATGATGAGAATCTCCCATTCCACCACATCACCATGAGAATCTCCCGTTCCACCACATCATGATGAGAATCTCCCATTCCACCACATCACCATGAGAATCTCCCGTTCCACCACATCATGATGAGAATCTCCCGTTCCACCTCATCACCATGAGAATCTCCCGTTCCATCTCATCACCATGAGAATCTCCCGTTCCACCTCATCACCATGAGAATCTCCCGTTCCACCACATCATGATGAGAATCTCCCGTTCCACGACATCACCATGAGAATCTCCCGTTCCACTACATCACCATGAGAATCTCCCGTTCCACCACATCACCATGAAACTCTCCCGTTCCACCACATCACCATGAGAATCTCCCGTTCCACCTCATCACCATGAGAATCTCCCGTTCCACCTCATCACCATGAGAATCTCCCGTTCCACCACATCAACAAGAGAATCTCCAATTCCACCTCATCACCATGAGAATCTCCCGTTTCACCTCATCACCATGAGAATCTCCCGTTCCACCTCATCACCATGAGAATCTCCCGTTCCACCACATCATGATGAGAATCTCCCGTTCCACCACATCACCATGAGAATCTCCCGTTCCACCTCATCACCATGAGAATCTCCCGTTCCACCTCATCACCATGAGAATCTCCCGTTCCACCACATCACAATGAGAATCTCCTCTTCCACCTCATCACCATGAGAATCTCCCGTTTCACCTCATCACCATGAGAATCTCCCGTTTCACCCCATCACAATAGAATCTCCCGTTCCACCTCATCACCATGAGAATCTCCCGTTCCACCTCATCACCATGAGAATCTCCCGTTCCACCACATCACCATGAGAATCTCCCGTTCCACCACATCATGATGAGAATCTCCCGTTCCACCTCATCACCATGAGAAATTCCCATTTCACCACATCACCATGAGAATCTTTGTTCCACCACATCACCATGAAACTCTCCCGTTCCACCACATCACCATGAGAATCACCTGTTCCACCTCATCATGATGAGAATCTCCCGTTCCACCTCATCACCATGACAAATTCCCATTTCACCACATCACCATGAGAATCTCCCGTTCCACCACATCATAATGAGAATCCCCCGTTCTACCACATCACCATGAGAATCTCCCGTTCAACCTCATCACCATTAGAATCTCTGTTCCAAGACATCATGATGAGAATCTCCCGTTCCACCACATCACCATGAGAATCTCCCGTTCCATCACATCATAATGAGAATCCCCCGTTCTACCACATCACCATGAGAATCTCCCGTTCCACCACATCATGATAAGAATCTCCCGTTCCACCTCATCACCATGAGAATCTCCCGTTCCACTTCATCACCATGAGAATCTCCCGTTCCACCTCATCACCATGAGAATCTCCCGTTCCACCACATCATGATGAGAATCTCCCGTTCCACGACATCACCATGAGAATCTCCCGTTCCACTACATCACCATGAGAATCTCCCGTTCCACCACATCACCATGAAACTCTCCCGTTCCACCACATCACCATGAGAATCTCCCGTTCCACCTCATCACCTTGAGAATCTCCCGTTCCACCTCATCACCATGAGAATCTCCCGTTCCACCACATCAACAAGAGAATCTCCCATTCCACCTCATCACCATGAGAATCTCCCGTTTCACCTCATCACCATGAGAATCTCCCGTTCCACCTCATCACCATGAGAATCTCACGTTCCACCACATCATGATGAGAATCTCCCGTTCCACCACATCACCATGAGAATCTCCCGTTCCACCTCATCACCATGAGAATCTCCCGTTCCACCTCATCACCATGAGAATCTCCCGTTCCACCACATCACAATGAGAATCTCCTCTTCCACCTCATCACCATGAGAATCTCCCGTTTCACCTCATCACCATGAGAATCTCCCGTTTCACCCCATCACAATAGAATCTCCCGTTCCACCTCATCACCATGAGAATCTCCCGTTCCACCTCATCACCATGAGAATCTCCCGTTCCACCACATCACCATGAGAATCTCCCGTTCCACCACATCATGATGAGAATCTCCCGTTCCACCTCATCACCATGAGAAACTCCCATTTCACCACATCACCATGAGAATCTTTGTTCCACCACATCACCATGAAACTCTCCCGTTCCACCACATCACCATGAGAATCACCTGTTCCACCTCATCATGATGAGAATCTCCCGTTCCACCTCATCACCATGACAAATTCCCATTTCACCACATCACCATGAGAATCTCTGTTCCACCACATCACCATGAAACTCTCCCGTTCCACCTCATCACCATGAGAATCTCCCGTTCTACCCCATCACGATGAGAATCTCCCGTTCCACCTCATCACCATGAGAATCTCTTTTCCACCACGTCACCATGAGAATCTCCCGTTCCACCACATCACAATGAGATTCTCCCGTTCCACCTCATCACCATGAGAATCTCCCGTTCCACCTCATCACCATGAGAATCTCCCGTTCCACCACATCACCATGAAACTCTCCTGTTCCATCACATCACCATGAGAATCTCCCGTTCCACCACATCACCATGAGAATCTCCCGTTCCACCACATCATGATGAGAATCCCCCGTTCCACCACATCACCATGAGAATCTCCCGTTCCACCTCATCACCATGAGAATCTCCCGTTCCACCTCATCACCATGAGAATCTCTGTTCCACCACATCACCATGAAACTCACCCGTTCCATCACATCACCATGAGAATCTCCCGTTCCACCACATCACCATGAGAATCTCCCGTTCCACCACATCATGATGAGAATCCCCCGTTCCACCTCATCACCATTAGAATCTCTGTTCCACCCCATCACAATAGAATTTCCTGCTCCACCTCATCACCATGAGAATCCCCCGTTCCACCACATCACCATGAGAATCTCCCGTTCCACCTCATCACCATGAGAATCACCCGTTTCACCTCATCACCATGAGAATCTCCCGTTCCACCACATCACCATGAGAATCTCCCGTTCCACCACATCACCATGTGAATCCCCCGTTCCACCACATCACCATGAGAATCTCCCGTTCCACCACATCACCATGAGAATCTCCCGTTCCACCACATCACCATGAGAATCTCCCGTTCCATCACATCATGATGAGAATCTCCCGTTCCACCACATCACCATGAGAATCTCCCGTTCCATCACATCATAATGAGAATCCCCCGTTCTACCACATCACCATGAGAATCTCCCGTTCAACCTCATCACCATTAGAATCTCTGTTCCAAGACATCATGATGAGAATCTCCCGTTCCACCTCATCACCATGAGAAATTCCCATTTCACCACATCACCATGAGAATCTCTGTTCCACCACATCACCATGAAACTCTCCCATTCCACCTCATCACCATGAGAATCTCCCGTTCCACCACATCATGATGAGAATCTCCCATTCCACCACATCACCATGAGAATCTCCCGTTCCACCACATCATGATGAGAATCTCCCATTCCACCACATCACCATGAGAATCTCCCGTTCCACCACATCATGATGAGAATCTCCCGTTCCACCTCATCACCATGAGAATCTCCCGTTCCATCTCATCACCATGAGAATCTCCCGTTCCACCTCATCACCATGAGAATCTCCCGTTCCACCACATCATGATGAGAATCTCCCGTTCCACGACATCACCATGAGAATCTCCCGTTCCACTACATCACCATGAGAATCTCCCGTTCCACCACATCACCATGAAACTCTCCCGTTCCACCACATCACCATGAGAATCTCCCGTTCCACCTCATCACCATGAGAATCTCCCGTTCCACCTCATCACCATGAGAATCTCCCGTTCCACCACATCAACAAGAGAATCTCCAATTCCACCTCATCACCATGAGAATCTCCCGTTTCACCTCATCACCATGAGAATCTCCCGTTCCACCTCATCACCATGAGAATCTCCCGTTCCACCACATCATGATGAGAATCTCCCGTTCCACCACATCACCATGAGAATCTCCCGTTCCACCTCATCACCATGAGAATCTCCCGTTCCACCTCATCACCATGAGAATCTCCCGTTCCACCACATCACAATGAGAATCTCCTCTTCCACCTCATCACCATGAGAATCTCCCGTTTCACCTCATCACCATGAGAATCTCCCGTTTCACCCCATCACAATAGAATCTCCCGTTCCACCTCATCACCATGAGAATCTCCCGTTCCACCTCATCACCATGAGAATCTCCCGTTCCACCACATCACCATGAGAATCTCCCGTTCCACCACATCATGATGAGAATCTCCCGTTCCACCTCATCACCATGAGAAATTCCCATTTCACCACATCACCATGAGAATCTTTGTTCCACCACATCACCATGAAACTCTCCCGTTCCACCACATCACCATGAGAATCACCTGTTCCACCTCATCATGATGAGAATCTCCCGTTCCACCTCATCACCATGACAAATTCCCATTTCACCACATCACCATGAGAATCTCCCGTTCCACCACATCATAATGAGAATCCCCCGTTCTACCACATCACCATGAGAATCTCCCGTTCAACCTCATCACCATTAGAATCTCTGTTCCAAGACATCATGATGAGAATCTCCCGTTCCACCACATCACCATGAGAATCTCCCGTTCCATCACATCATAATGAGAATCCCCCGTTCTACCACATCACCATGAGAATCTCCCGTTCAACCTCATCACCATTAGAATCTCTGTTCCAAGACATCATGATGAGAATCTCCCGTTCCACCTCATCACCATGAGAAATTCCCATTTCACCACATCACCATGAGAATCTCTGTTCCACCACATCACCATGAAACTCTCCCATTCCACCTCATCACCATGAGAATCTCCCGTTCTGCCCCATCACGATAAGAATCTCCCGTTCCACCTCATCACCATGAGAATCTCTGTTCCACCACATCACCATGAGAATCTCCCGTTCCACCACATCACCATGAAAATCTCCCATTCCACCACGTCATGAGGAGAATCTCCCATTCCACCACATCACCATGAGAATCTCTGTTCCAACACATTTTGATGAGAATCTCCCGTTTCACCTCATCACCATGAGAAATTCTCATTTCACCACATCACCATGAGAGTCTCTGTTCCACCACATCACCATGAAACTCTCCCGTTCCACCTCATCACCATGAGAATCTCCCGTTTTGCCCCATCACGATGAGAATCTCCGTTCCACCACATCACCATGAAAATCTCCCGTTCCACCACATCATGATGAGAATCCCCCGTTCCACCACATCACCATGAGAATCTCCCGTTCCACTACATCACCATGAGAATCTCCCGTTCCACCACATCATGATGAGAATCTCCCCTTCCACCTCATCACCATGAAACTCTCCCGTTCCACCACATCACCATGAGAATCTCCCGTTCCACCACATCATGATGAGAATCTCCCGTTCCACCTCATCACCATGAGAATCTCCCGTTCCACCTCATCACCATGAGAATCTCCCGTTCCACCACATCACCATGAGAATCTCCCGTTCCACCACATCATGATGAGAATCTCCCGTTCCACTACATCACCATGAGAATCTCCCGTTCCACCACATCACCATGAAACTCTCCCGTTCCACCACATCACCATGAGAATCTCCCGTTCCACCACATCATGATGAGAATCTCCCGTTCCACCTCATCACCATGAGAATCTCCCGTTCCACCTCATCACCATGAGAATCTCCCGTTCCACCTCATCACCATGAGAATCTCCCGTTCCACCACATCATGATGAGAATCTCCCGTTCCACCACATCACCATGAGAATCTCCCGTTCCACTACATCACCATGAAACTCTCCCGTTCCACCACATCACCATGAGAATCTCCCGTTCCACCACATCACCATGAGAATCTCCCGTTCCACCACATCACCATGAGAATCTCCCGTTCCACCACATCATGATGAGAATCTCCCGTTCCACCTCATCACCATGAGAATCTCCCGTTCCACCTCATCAAAATGAGAATCTCCCGTTCCACCACATCATGATGAGAATCTCCCGTTCCACCACATCATGATGAGAATCTCCCATTCCACCACATCATGATGAGAATCTCCCATTCAACCACATCACCATGAGAATCTCCCGTTCCACCACATCATGATGAGAATCTCCCATTCCACCACATCACCATGAGAATCTCCCGTTCCACCACATCAGCATGAGAATCTCCGGTTCCACCACATCATGATGAAAATCTCCCGTTCCACCTCATCACCATGAGAATCTCCCGTTCCACCTCATCACCATGAGAATCTCCCGTTCCACCACATCACCATGAGAATCTCCCATTCCACCTCATCACCATGAGAATCTCCCGTTTCACCTCATCACCATGAGAATCTCCCGTTTCACCTCATCACCATGAGAATCTCCCGTTCCACCACATCACCATGAGAATCTCCCGTTCCACCACATCATGATGAGAATCTCCCGTTCCACCACATCACCATGAGAATCTCCCGTTCCACCTCATCACCATGAGAATCTCCCGTTCCACCACATCACCATGAGAATCTCCCGTTCCACCACATCAGCATGAGAATCTCCCGTTCCACCACATCATGATGAAAATCTCCCGTTCCACCTCATCACCATGAGAATCTCCCGTTCCACCTCATCACCATGAGAATCTCCCGTTCCACCACATCACCATGAGAATCTCCCATTCCACCTCATCACCATGAGAATCTCCCGTTCCACCTCATCACCATGAGAATCTCCCGTTTCACCTCATCACCATGAGAATCTCCCGTTCCACCACATCACCATGAGAATCTCCCGTTCCACCACATCATGATGAGAATCTCCCGTTCCACCACATCACCATGAGAATCTCCCGTTCCAGCTCATCACCATGAGAATCTCCCGTTCCACCACATCACCATGAGAATCTCCCGTTCCACCTCATCACCATGAGAATCTCCCGTTCCACCACATCACCATGAGAATCTCCCGTTCCACCACATCATGATGAGAATCTCCCGTTCCACCACATCACCATGAGAATCTCCCGTTCAACCTCATCACCATTAGAATCTCTGTTCCAACACATCATGATGAGAATCTTCCGTTCCACCTCATCACCATGAGAAATTCCCATTTCACCACATCACCATGAGAATCTTTGTTCCACCACATCACCATGAAACTCTCCCGTTCCACCACATTACCATGAGAATCACCCGTTCCACCTCATCATGATGAGAATCTCCCGTTCCACCTCATCACCATGAGAAATTCCCATTTCACCACATCACCATGAGAATCTTTGTTCCACCACATCACCATGAAACTCTCCCGTTCCACCACATCACCATGAGAATCTCCATTCCACCCCATCACAATAGAATTTCCTGTTCCACCTCATCACCATGAGAATCCCCCGTTCCACCACATCACCATGAGAATCTCCCGTTCCACCTCATCACAATGAAAATCTCCCGTTTCACCACATCACCATGAGAATCTCCCGTTCCACCTCATCACCATGAAAATCTCCCGTTCCACCTCATCATGATGAGAATCTCCCATTCCACCACATCACCATGAGAATCTCCCGTTCAACCTCATCACAATTATAATCTCTGTTCCAACACATCATGATGAGAATCTCCCGTTCCACCTCATCACCATGACAAATTCCCATTTCACCACATCACCATGAGAATCTCTGTTCCACCACATCACCATGAAACTCTCCCGTTCCACCTCATCACCATGAGAATCTCCCGTTCTGCCCCATCACGATGAGAATCTCCCGTTCCACCTCATCACCATGAGAATCTCTGTTCCACCACATCACCATGAGAATCTCCCGTTCCACCACATCACCATGAGAATCTCCCGTTCCACCACATCATGATTAGAATCCCCCGTTCCACCTCATCACCATGAGAATCTCTTTTCCACCACATCACCATGAGAATCTCCCGTTCCACCACATCACCATGAGAATCTCCCGTTCCACCTCATCACCATGAGAATCTCCCGTTCCACCTCATCACCATGAGAATCTCCCGTTCCACCACATCACCATGAAACTCACCCGTTCCATCACATCACCATGAGAATCTCCCTTTCCACCACATCACCATGAGAATCTCCCATTCCACCACATCATAATAAGAATCTCCCGTTCCATCACATCACCATGAGAATCTCCCGTTCCACCACATCACCATGAGAATCTCCCGTTCCACCACATCATGATGAGAATCCCCCGTTCCACCTCATCACCATGAGAATCTCTGTTCCACCCCATCACAATAGAATTTACTGTTCCACCTCATCACCATGAGAATCCCCCGTTCCACCACATCACCATGAGAATCTCCCGTTCCACCTCATCACCATGAGAATCACCCATTTCAACTCATCACCATGAGAATCTCCCGTTCCACCACATCACCATGAGAATCTCCCGTTCCACCACATCACCATGAGAATCCCCCGTTCCACCACATCACCATGAAACTCTCCCGTTCCATCACATCACGATGAGAATCTCCCATTCCACCACATCGCCATGAGAATCTCCCGTTCCACCACATCACCATGAGAATCTCCCGTTCCACCACATCATGATGAGAATCCCCCGTTCCACCTCATCACCATGAGAATCTCTGTTCCACCACATCACCATGAGAATCTCCCGTTCCACCACATCACCATGAGAATCTCCCGTTCCACCTCATCACCAGGAGAATCTCCCGTTCCACCTCATCACCATGAGAATCTCCCGTTCCACCACATCACCATGAAACTCACCCGTTCCATCACATCACCATGAGAATCTCCCGTTCCACCACATCACCATGAGAATCTCCCATTCCACCACATCATAATAAGAATCTCCCGTTCCATCACATCACCATGAGAATCTCCCGTTCCACCACATCACCATGAGAATCTCCCGTTCCACCACATCATGATGAGAATCCCCCGTTCCACCTCATCACCATGAGAATCTCTGTTCCACCCCATCACAATAGAATTTACTGTTCCACCTCATCACCATGAGAATCCCCCGTTCCACCACATCACCATGAGAATCTCCCGTTCCACCTCATCACCATGAGAATCACCCATTTCACCTCATCACCATGAGAATCTCCCGTTCCACCACATCACCATGAGAATCTCCCGTTCCACCACATCACCATGAGAATCCCCCGTTCCACCACATCACGATGAGAATCTCCCGTTCCACCACATCACCAATAACCTCTCCCGTTCAACCACATCACCATGAGAATCTCCCGTTCCATCACATCATAATGAGAATCTCCCGTTCCACCACATCATGATGAGAATCTCCCATTCCACCACATCACCATGAGAATCTCCCATTCCACCACATCATAATGAGAATCTCCCGTTCCAGCTCATCACCATGAGAATCTCCCGTTCCACCACATCACCATGAGAATCTCCCGTTCCACCTCATCACCATGAGAATCTCCCGTTCCACCACATCACCATGAGAATCTCCCGTTCCACCACATCATGATGAGAATCCCCCGTTCCACCACATCACGATGAGAATCTCCCGTTCCACCACATCACCAATAACCTCTCCCGTTCAACCACATCACCATGAGAATCTCCCGTTCCATCACATCATAATGAGAATCTCCCGTTCCACCACATCACCATGAGAATCTCCCGTTCCACCACATCATGATGAGAATCTCCCGTTCCACCACATCACCATGAGAATCTCCCGTTCCAGCTCATCACCATGAGAATCTCCCGTTCCACCACATCACCATGAGAATCTCCCGTTCCACCTCATCACCATGAGAATCTCCCGTTCCACCACATCACCATGAGAATCTCCCGTTCCACCACATCATGATGAGAATCTCCCGTTCCACCACATCACCATGAGAATCTCCCGTTCAACCTCATCACCATTAGAATCTCTGTTCCAACACATCATGATGAGAATCTTCCGTTCCACCTCATCACCATGAGAAATTCCCATTTCACCACATCACCATGAGAATCTTTGTTCCACCACATCACCATGAAACTCTCCTGTTCCACCACATTACCATGAGAATCACCTGTTCCACCTCATCATGATGAGAATCTCCCGTTCCACCTCATCACCATGAGAAATTCCCATTTCACCACATCACCATGAGAATCTTTGTTCCACCACATCACCATGAAACTCTCCCGTTCCACCACATCACCATGAGAATCTCCATTCCACCCCATCACAATAGAATTTCCTGTTCCACCTCATCACCATGAGAATCCCCCGTTCCACCACATCACCATGAGAATCTCCCGTTCCACCTCATCACCATGAAAATCTCCCGTTTCACCACATGACCATGAGAATCTCCCGTTCCACCTCATCACCATGAAAATCTCCCGTTCCACCTCATCATGATGAGAATCTCCCATTCCACCACATCACCATGAGAATCTCCCGTTCAACCTCATCACAATTATAATCTCTGTTCCAACACATCATGATGAGAATCTCCCGTTCCACCTCATCACCATGACAAATTCCCATTTCACCACATCACCATGAGAATCTCTGTTCCACCACATCACCATGAAACTCTCCCGTTCCACCTCATCACCATGAGAATCTCCCGTTCTGCCCCATCACGATGAGAATCTCCCGTTCCACCTCATCACCATGAGAATCTCTGTTCCACCACATCACCATGAGAATCTCCCGTTCCACCACATCACCATGAGAATCTCCCGTTCCACCACATCATGATTAGAATCCCCCGTTCCACCTCATCACCATGAGAATCTCTTTTCCACCACATCACCATGAGAATCTCCCGTTCCACCACATCACCATGAGAATCTCCCGTTCCACCTCATCACCATGAGAATCTCCCGTTCCACCTCATCACCATGAGAATCTCCCGTTCCACCACATCACCATGAAACTCACCCGTTCCATCACATCACCATGAGAATCTCCCTTTCCACCACATCACCATGAGAATCTCCCATTCCACCACATCATAATAAGAATCTCCCGTTCCATCACATCACCATGAGAATCTCCCGTTCCACCACATCACCATGAGAATCTCCCGTTCCACCACATCATGATGAGAATCCCCCGTTCCACCTCATCACCATGAGAATCTCTGTTCCACCCCATCACAATAGAATTTACTGTTCCACCTCATCACCATGAGAATCCCCCGTTCCACCACATCACCATGAGAATCTCCCGTTCCACCTCATCACCATGAGAATCACCCATTTCAACTCATCACCATGAGAATCTCCCGTTCCACCACATCACCATGAGAATCTCCCGTTCCACCACATCACCATGAGAATCCCCCGTTCCACCACATCACCATGAAACTCTCCCGTTCCATCACATCACGATGAGAATCTCCCATTCCACCACATCGCCATGAGAATCTCCCGTTCCACCACATCACCATGAGAATCTCCCGTTCCACCACATCATGATGAGAATCCCCCGTTCCACCTCATCACCATGAGAATCTCTGTTCCACCACATCACCATGAGAATCTCCCGTTCCACCACATCACCATGAGAATCTCCCGTTCCACCTCATCACCATGAGAATCTCCCGTTCCACCTCATCACCATGAGAATCTCCCGTTCCACCACATCACCATGAAACTCACCCGTTCCATCACATCACCATGAGAATCTCCCGTTCCACCACATCACCATGAGAATCTCCCATTCCACCACATCATAATAAGAATCTCCCGTTCCATCACATCACCATGAGAATCTCCCGTTCCACCACATCACCATGAGAATCTCCCGTTCCACCACATCATGATGAGAATCCCCCGTTCCACCTCATCACCATGAGAATCTCTGTTCCACCCCATCACAATAGAATTTACTGTTCCACCTCATCACCATGAGAATCCCCCGTTCCACCACATCACCATGAGAATCTCCCGTTCCACCTCATCACCATGAGAATCACCCATTTCACCTCATCACCATGAGAATCTCCCGTTCCACCACATCACCATGAGAATCTCCCGTTCCACCACATCACCATGAGAATCCCCCGTTCCACCACATCACCATGAGAATCTCCCGTTCCACCACATCACCAATAACCTCTCCCGTTCAACCACATCACCATGAGAATCTCCCGTTCCATCACATCATAATGAGAATCTCCCGTTCCACCACATCATGATGAGAATCTCCCATTCCACCACATCACCATGAGAATCTCCCATTCCACCACATCATAATGAGAATCTCCCGTTCCACCACATCATGATGAGAATCTCCCATTCCACCACATCACCATGAGAATCTCCCATTCCACCACATCATGATGAGAATCTCCCGTTCCACCACATCACAATGAAACTCTCCCGTTCCACCACATCACCATGAGAATCTCCCGTTCCACCTCATCATGATGAGAATCTCCCATTCCACCACATCACCATGAGAATCTCCCGTTCAACCTCATCACAATTATAATCTCTGTTCCAACACATCATGATGAGAATCTCCCGTTCCACCTCATCACCATGACAAATTCCCATTTCACCACATCACGATGAGAATCTCTGTTCCACCACATCACCATGAAACTCTCCCGTTCCACCTCATCACCATGAGAATCTCCTCTTCTGCCCCATCACGATGAGAATCTCCCGTTCCACCTCATCACCATGAGAATCTCTGTTCCACCACATCACCATGAGAATCTCCCGTTCCACCACATCACCATGAGAATCTCCCGTTCCACCTCATCACCATGAGAATCTCCCGTTCCACCTCATCACCATGAGAATCTCCCGTTCCACCACATCACCATGAAACTCTCCCGTTCCATCACATCACCATGAGAATCTCCAGTTCCACCACATCACCATGAGAATCTCCCGTTCCACCACATCACCATGAGAATCTCCCGTTCCACCTCATCATGATGAGAATCCCCCGTTCCACCTCATCACCATGAGAATCTCTGTTCCACCACATCACCATGAGAATCTCCCGTTCCACCACATCACCATGAGAATCTCCCGTTCCACCTCATCACCATGAGAATCTCCCGTTCCACCTCATCACCATGAGAATCTCCCGTTCCACCACATCACCATGAGAATCTCCCATTCGACCACATCATAATAAGAATCTCCCGTTCCATCACATCACCATGAAACTCACCCGTTCCATCACATCACCATGAGAATCTCCCGTTCCACCACATCACCATGAGAATCTCCCATTCGACCACATCATAATAAGAATCTCCCGTTCCATCACATCACCATGAGAATCTCCCGTTCCACCACATCACCATGAGAATCTCCCGTTCCACCACATCATGATGAGAATCCCCCGTTCCACCTCATCACCATGAGAATCTCTGTTCCACCCCATCACAATAGAATTTACTGTTCCACCTCATCACCATGAGAATCCCCCGTTCCACCACATCACCATGAGAATCTCCCGTTCCACCTCATCACCATGAGAATCACCCGTTTCACCTCATCACCATGAGAATCTCCTGTTCCACCACATCACCATGAGAATCTCCCGTTCCACCACATCACCATGAGAATCCCCCGTTCCACCACATCACCATGAGAATTTCCCGTTCCACCACATTACCAATAACCTCTCCCGTTCCAACACATCACCATGAGAATCTCCCGTTCCATCACATCATGATGAGAATCTCCCATTCCACCACATCACCATGAGAATCTCCCGTTCCATCACATCATAATGAGAATCTCCCGTTCCACCACATCATGATGAGAATCTCCCATTCCACCACATCACCATGAGAATCTCCCATTCCACCACATCATGATGAGAATCTCCCGTTCCACCACATCACAATGAAACTCTCCCGTTCCACCACATCACCATGAGAATCTCCCGTTCCACCACATCATGATGAGAATCTCCCGTTCCACCACATCACCATGAGAATCTCTGTTCCACCACATCATGATGAGAATCTCCTGTTCCACCTCATCACCATGAAAATCTCCCGTTCCACCTCATCACCATGAGAATCTCCCGTTCCACTACATTACCATGAGAATCTCCCGTTCCACCACATCATGATGAGAATCTCCCGTTCCACCACATCATGATGAGAATCTCCCATTCCACCACATCACCATGAGAATCTCCCGTTCCACCTCATCACCATGAGAATCTCCTGTTCCACCTCATCATGATGAGAATCTCCCATTCCACCACATCACCATGAGATTCTCCCGTTCCACCACATCACCATGAGAATCTCCCGTTCCACCACATCACCATGAGAATCTCCCGTTCCACCACATCACCATGAGAATCCCCCGTTCCACCACATCACCATGAGAATTTCCCGTTCCACCACATTACCAATAACCTCTCCCGTTCCAACACATCACCATGAGAATCTCCCGTTCCATCACATCATGATGAGAATCTCCCATTCCACCACATCACCATGAGAATCTCCCGTTCCATCACATCATAATGAGAATCTCCCGTTCCACCACATCATGATGAGAATCTCCCATTCCACCACATCACCATGAGAATCTCCCATTCCACCACATCATGATGAGAATCTCCCGTTCCACCACATCACAATGAAACTCTCCCGTTCCACCACATCACCATGAGAATCTCCCGTTCCACCACATCATGATGAGAATCTCCCGTTCCACCACATCACCATGAGAATCTCTGTTCCACCACATCATGATGAGAATCTCCTGTTCCACCTCATCACCATGAAAATCTCCCGTTCCACCTCATCACCATGAGAATCTCCCGTTCCACTACATTACCATGAGAATCTCCCGTTCCACCACATCATGATGAGAATCTCCCGTTCCACCACATCATGATGAGAATCTCCCGTTCCACCACATCACCATGAAACTCTCCGGTTCCACCACATCACCATGAGAATCTCCCGTTCCACCTCATCACCATGAGAATCTCCCGTTCCGCCACATCACCATGAGAATCTCCCGTTCCACCACATCACCATGAGAATCTCCCGTTCCAACTCATCACCATGAGAATCTCCAGTTCCACCCCATCACAATAGAATTTCCCGTTCCAACTCATCACCATGAGAATCCCCCGTTCCACCACATCACCATGAGAATCACCCGTTTCACCTCATCACCATGACAATCTCCCGTTCCACCACATCATGATGAGAATCTCCCGTTCCACCACATCACCATGAGAATCCCCCGTTCCACCACATCACCATGAGAATCTCCCGTTCCACCACATCACCAATAACCTCTCCCGTTCCACCACATCACCATGAGAATCTCCCGTTCCATCACATCATGATGAGAATCTCCCGTTCCACCACATCACCATGAGAATCTCCTGTTCCACCACATCACCATGAGAATCTCCCGTTCCATCACATCATAATGAGAATCTCCCATTCCACCACATCATGATGAGAATCTCCCATTCCACCACATCACCATGAGAATCTCCCATTCCACCACATCATGATGAGAATCTCCAATTCCACCACATCACCATGAGAATCTCCCGTTCCACCACATCATGATGAGAATCTCCCGTTCCACCTCATCACCATGAGAATCTCCCGTTCCACCACATCACCATGAGAATCTCCCGTTCCACCACATCACAATGAAAATCTCCCGTTCCACCTCATCATGATGAGAATCTCCCGTTCCAAGTCATCACCATGAGAATCTCCAGTTCCACCCCATCACAATAGAATCTCCCGTTCCACCACATCACCATAAAAATCTCCCGTTCCACCACATCATGATGAGAATCTCCCGTTCCACCTCATCACCATGAGAATCTCCCGTTCCACCTCATCACCATGAGAATCTCCCGTTCCACCACATCACCATGAGAATCTCTGTTCCACCACATCATGATGAGAATCTCCTGTTCCACCTCATCACCATGAAAATCTCCCGTTCCACCTCATCACCATGAGAATCTCCCGTTCCACTACATTACCATGAGAATCTCCCGTTCCACCACATCATGATGAGAATCTCCCGTTCCACCACATCACCATGAAACTCTCCGGTTCCACCACATCACCATGAGAATCTCCCGTTCCACCTCTTCACCATGAGAATCTCCCGTTCCGCCACATCACCATGAGAATCTCCCGTTCCACCACATCACCATGAGAATCTCCCGTTCCAACTCATCACCATGAGAATCTCCAGTTCCACCCCATCACAATAGAATTTCCCGTTCCAAATCATCACCATGAGAATCCCCCGTTCCACCACATCACCATGAGAATCTCCCGTTCCACCTCATCACCATGAGAATCTCACGTTTCACCTCATCACCATGAGAATCTCCCGTTCCACCACATCATGATGAGAATCTCCCGTTCCACCACATCATGATGAGAATCTCCCGTTCCACCACATCATGATGAGAATCTCCCGTTCCACCACATCATGATGAGAATCTCCCGTTCCACCACATCACCATGAAACTCTCCGGTTCCACCACATCACCATGAGAATCTCCCGTTCCACCTCATCACCATGAGAATCTCCCGTTCCGCCACATCACCATGAGAATCTCCCGTTCCACCACATCACCATGAGAATCTCCCGTTCCAACTCATCACCATGAGAATCTCCAGTTCCACCCCATCACAATAGAATTTCCCGTTCCAACTCATCACCATGAGAATCCCCCGTTCCACCACATCACCATGAGAATCTCCCGTTCCACCTCATCACCATGAGAATCTCACGTTTCACCTCATCACCATGAGAATCTCCCGTTCCACCACATCATGATGAGAATCTCCCGTTCCACCACATCATGATGAGAATCTCCCGTTCCACCACATCACAATGAAACTCTCCCGTTCCACCACATCACCATGAGAATCTCCCGTTCCATCACATCATGATGAGAATCTCCAATTCCACCACATCACCATGAGAATCTCCCGTTCCACCACATCACAATGAAACTCTCCCGTTCCACCACATCACCATGAGAATCTCCCGTTCCACCACATCATGATGAGAATCTCCAATTCCACCTCATCACCATGAGAATCTCCCGTTCCACCACATCACCATGAGAATCTCCCGTTCCACCACATCACAATGAAAATCTCCCGTTCCACCTCATCATGATGAGAATCTCCCGTTCCAAGTCATCACCATGAGAATCTCCAGTTCCACCCCATCACAATAGAATCTCCCGTTCCACCACATCACCATAAAAATCTCCCGTTCCACCACATCATGATGAGAATCTCCAATTCCACCACATCACCATGAGAATCTCCCGTTCCACCACATCACAATGAAACTCTCCCGTTCCACCACATCACCATGAGAATCTCCCGTTCCACCTCATCATGATGAGAATCTCCAATTCCACCACATCACCATGAGAATCTCCCGTTCCACCACATCATGATGAGAATCTCCCGTTCCACCTCATCACCATGAGAATCTCCCGTTCCACCTCATCACCATGAGAATCTCCCGTTCCACCACATCACCATGAGAATCTCTGTTCCACCACATCATGATGAGAATCTCCTGTTCCACCTCATCACCATGAAAATCTCCCGTTCCACCTCATCACCATGAGAATCTCCCGTTCCACCACATCACCATGAGAATCTCCCATTCCACCACATCACCATGAGAATCTCCCGTTCCACCACATCACCATGGGAATCTCCCGTTCCACCACATCACCATGAGAATCTCCCGTTCCACCACATCATGATGAGAATCTCCCATTCCACCACATCGCCATGAGAATCTCCCGTTCCACCTCATCACCATTAAAATCTCCCGTTCCACCACATCATGATGAGAATCTCCCATTCCACCACATCACCATGAGAATCTCCCGTTCCACCACATCACCATGAGAATCTCCCGTTCCACCACATCACCATGAGAATCTCCAGTTCCACCCCATCACAATAGAATTTCCCGTTCCACCTCATCACCATGAGAATCCCCCGTTCCACCACATCACCATGAGAATCTCCCGTTCCACCTCATCACCATGAGAATTTCCCGTTCCACCTCATCACCATGAGAATCCCCCGTTCCACCACATCACCATGAGAATCTCCCGTTCCACCTCATCACCATGAGAATCTCCCATTCCACCACATCACCTTGAGAATCTCCAGTTCCACCCCATCACAATAGAATTTCCCGTTCCACCTCATCACCATGAGAATCCCCCGTTCCACCACATCACCATGAGAATCTCCCGTTCCACCACATCACCATGAGAATCTCCCGTTCCACCTCATCACCATGAGAATCTCCCGTTCCACCACATCACCATAAAAATCTCCCGTTCCATCACATCACCATGAGAATCTCCATTTCCACCACATCACCATGAGAATCTCCCGTTCCACCACATCACCATGAGAATCTCCCGTTCCACCACATCACCATGAGAATCTCCCGTTCCACCACATCACCATGAGAATCTCCCGTTCCACCACATCACCATGAGAATCTCCCATTCCACCACATCACCATGAGAATCTCCCGTTCCACCTCATCACCATGAGAATCTCCCGTTCCATCACATCACCATGAAACTCTCCCGTTCCACCACATCATGATGAGAATCTCCCATTCCACCTCATCACCATGAGAATCTCCCGTTCCACCACATCACCATAAAAATCTCCCGTTCCACCACATCATGATGAGAATCTCCCATTCCACCTCATCACCATGAAAATCTCCCGTTCCACCACATCACCATGAGAATCTCTGTTCCACCACATCATGATAAGAATCTCCTGTTCCACCACATCACCATGAAAATCTCCCGTTCCACCTCATCACCATGAGAATCTCCCGTTCCACTACATTACCATGAGAATCTCCCGTTCCACCACATCATGATGAGAATCTCCCGTTCCACCACATCATGATGAGAATCTCCCGTTCCACCACATCACCATGAAACTCTCCCGTTCCACCACATCACCATGAAAATCTCCCGTTCCACCACATCATGATGAGAATCTCCCGTTCCACCACATCATGATGAGAATCTCCCGTTCCACCACATCATGATGAGAATCTCCCGTTCCACCACATCACCATGAAACTCTCCCGTTCCACCACATCACCATGAAAATCTCCCGTTCCACCTCATCACCATGAGAATCCCCCGTTCCACCACATCACCATGAGAATCTCCCGTTCCACCTCATCACCATGAGAATCTCCCGTTTCACCTCATCACCATGACAATCTCCCGTTTCACCCCATCACAATAGAATCTCCCGTTCCACCTCATCACCATGAGAATCTCCCGTTCCACCTCATCACCATGAGAATCTCCATTTCCACCACATCACCATGAGAATCTCCCGTTCCACCACATCACCATGAGAATCTCCCGTTCCACCACATCACCATGAGAATCTCCCGTTCCACCACATCACCATGAGAATCTCCCGTTCCACCACATCACCATGAGAATCTCCCATTCCACCACATCACCATGAGAATCTCCCGTTCCACCTCATCACCATGAGAATCTCCTGTTCCACCTCATCATGATGAGAATCTCCCATTCCACCACATCACCATGAGATTCTCCCGTTCCACCACATCACCATGAGAATCTCCCGTTCCACCACATCACCATGAGAATCTCCCGTTCCACCACATCACCATGAGAATCTCCCCTTCCACCACATAACCATGAGAATCTCCCGTTCCACCACATCACCATGAAACTCTCCCGTTCCACCACATCACCATGAGAATCTCCCGTTCCACCACATCACCATGAGAATCTCCCGTTCCACCACATCACCATGAGAATCTCCCGTTCCACCACATCACCATGAGAATCTCCCGTTCCACCACATCACCATAAAAATCTCCCGTTCCACCACATCATGATGAGAATCTCCCGTTCCACCTCATCACCATGAGAATCTCCCGTTCCACCTCATCACCATGAGAATCTCCCGTTCCACCACATCACCATGAGAATCTCTGTTCCACCACATCATGATGAGAATCTCCTGTTCCACCTCATCACCATGAAAATCTCCCGTTCCACCTCATCACCATGAGAATCTCCCGTTCCACTACATTACCATGAGAATCTCCCGTTCCACCACATCATGATGAGAATCTCCCGTTCCACCACATCACCATGAAACTCTCCGGTTCCACCACATCACCATGAGAATCTCCCGTTCCACCTCTTCACCATGAGAATCTCCCGTTCCGCCACATCACCATGAGAATCTCCCGTTCCACCACATCACCATGAGAATCTCCCGTTCCAACTCATCACCATGAGAATCTCCAGTTCCACCCCATCACAATGAGAATCTCCCGTTCCAAATCATCACCATGAGAATCCCCCGTTCCACCACATCACCATGAGAATCTCCCGTTCCACCTCATCACCATGAGAATCTCACGTTTCACCTCATCACCATGAGAATCTCCCGTTCCACCACATCATGATGAGAATCTCCCGTTCCACCACATCATGATGAGAATCTCCCGTTCCACCACATCATGATGAGAATCTCCCGTTCCACCACATCATGATGAGAATCTCCCGTTCCACCACATCACCATGAAACTCTCCGGTTCCACCACATCACCATGAGAATCTCCCGTTCCACCTCATCACCATGAGAATCTCCCGTTCCGCCACATCACCATGAGAATCTCCCGTTCCACCACATCACCATGAGAATCTCCCGTTCCAACTCATCACCATGAGAATCTCCAGTTCCACCCCATCACAATAGAATTTCCCGTTCCAACTCATCACCATGAGAATCCCCCGTTCCACCACATCACCATGAGAATCTCCCGTTCCACCTCATCACCATGAGAATCTCACGTTTCACCTCATCACCATGAGAATCTCCCGTTCCACCACATCATGATGAGAATCTCCCGTTCCACCACATCATGATGAGAATCTCCCGTTCCACCACATCACAATGAAACTCTCCCGTTCCACCACATCACCATGAGAATCTCCCGTTCCATCACATCATGATGAGAATCTCCAATTCCACCACATCACCATGAGAATCTCCCGTTCCACCACATCACAATGAAACTCTCCCGTTCCACCACATCACCATGAGAATCTCCCGTTCCACCACATCATGATGAGAATCTCCAATTCCACCTCATCACCATGAGAATCTCCCGTTCCACCACATCACCATGAGAATCTCCCGTTCCACCACATCACAATGAAAATCTCCCGTTCCACCTCATCATGATGAGAATCTCCCGTTCCAAGTCATCACCATGAGAATCTCCAGTTCCACCCCATCACAATAGAATCTCCCGTTCCACCACATCACCATAAAAATCTCCCGTTCCACCACATCATGATGAGAATCTCCAATTCCACCACATCACCATGAGAATCTCCCGTTCCACCACATCACAATGAAACTCTCCCGTTCCACCACATCACCATGAGAATCTCCCGTTCCACCTCATCATGATGAGAATCTCCAATTCCACCACATCACCATGAGAATCTCCCGTTCCACCACATCATGATGAGAATCTCCCGTTCCACCTCATCACCATGAGAATCTCCCGTTCCACCTCATCACCATGAGAATCTCCCGTTCCACCACATCACCATGAGAATCTCTGTTCCACCACATCATGATGAGAATCTCCTGTTCCACCTCATCACCATGAAAATCTCCCGTTCCACCTCATCACCATGAGAATCTCCCGTTCCACCACATCACCATGAGAATCTCCCATTCCACCACATCACCATGAGAATCTCCCGTTCCACCACATCACCATGGGAATCTCCCGTTCCACCACATCACCATGAGAATCTCCCGTTCCACCACATCATGATGAGAATCTCCCATTCCACCACATCGCCATGAGAATCTCCCGTTCCACCTCATCACCATTAAAATCTCCCGTTCCACCACATCATGATGAGAATCTCCCATTCCACCACATCACCATGAGAATCTCCCGTTCCACCACATCACCATGAGAATCTCCCGTTCCACCACATCACCATGAGAATCTCCAGTTCCACCCCATCACAATAGAATTTCCCGTTCCACCTCATCACCATGAGAATCCCCCGTTCCACCACATCACCATGAGAATCTCCCGTTCCACCTCATCACCATGAGAATTTCCCGTTCCACCTCATCACCATGAGAATCCCCCGTTCCACCACATCACCATGAGAATCTCCCGTTCCACCTCATCACCATGAGAATCTCCCATTCCACCACATCACCTTGAGAATCTCCAGTTCCACCCCATCACAATAGAATTTCCCGTTCCACCTCATCACCATGAGAATCCCCCGTTCCACCACATCACCATGAGAATCTCCCGTTCCACCACATCACCATGAGAATCTCCCGTTCCACCTCATCACCATGAGAATCTCCCGTTCCACCACATCACCATAAAAATCTCCCGTTCCATCACATCACCATGAGAATCTCCATTTCCACCACATCACCATGAGAATCTCCCGTTCCACCACATCACCATGAGAATCTCCCGTTCCACCACATCACCATGAGAATCTCCCGTTCCACCACATCACCATGAGAATCTCCCGTTCCACCACATCACCATGAGAATCTCCCATTCCACCACATCACCATGAGAATCTCCCGTTCCACCTCATCACCATGAGAATCTCCCGTTCCATCACATCACCATGAAACTCTCCCGTTCCACCACATCATGATGAGAATCTCCCATTCCACCTCATCACCATGAGAATCTCCCGTTCCACCACATCACCATAAAAATCTCCCGTTCCACCACATCATGATGAGAATCTCCCATTCCACCTCATCACCATGAAAATATCCCGTTCCACCACATCACCATGAGAATCTCTGTTCCACCACATCATGATAAGAATCTCCTGTTCCACCACATCACCATGAAAATCTCCCGTTCCACCTCATCACCATGAGAATCTCCCGTTCCACTACATTACCATGAGAATCTCCCGTTCCACCACATCATGATGAGAATCTCCCGTTCCACCACATCATGATGAGAATCTCCCGTTCCACCACATCACCATGAAACTCTCCCGTTCCACCACATCACCATGAAAATCTCCCGTTCCACCACATCATGATGAGAATCTCCCGTTCCACCACATCATGATGAGAATCTCCCGTTCCACCACATCATGATGAGAATCTCCCGTTCCACCACATCACCATGAAACTCTCCCGTTCCACCACATCACCATGAAAATCTCCCGTTCCACCTCATCACCATGAGAATCCCCCGTTCCACCACATCACCATGAGAATCTCCCGTTCCACCTCATCACCATGAGAATCTCCCGTTTCACCTCATCACCATGACAATCTCCCGTTTCACCCCATCACAATAGAATCTCCCGTTCCACCTCATCACCATGAGAATCTCCCGTTCCACCTCATCACCATGAGAATCTCCATTTCCACCACATCACCATGAGAATCTCCCGTTCCACCACATCACCATGAGAATCTCCCGTTCCACCACATCACCATGAGAATCTCCCGTTCCACCACATCACCATGAGAATCTCCCGTTCCACCACATCACCATGAGAATCTCCCATTCCACCACATCACCATGAGAATCTCCCGTTCCACCTCATCACCATGAGAATCTCCTGTTCCACCTCATCATGATGAGAATCTCCCATTCCACCACATCACCATGAGATTCTCCCGTTCCACCACATCACCATGAGAATCTCCCGTTCCACCACATCACCATGAGAATCTCCCGTTCCACCACATCACCATGAGAATCTCCCCTTCCACCACATAACCATGAGAATCTCCCGTTCCACCACATCACCATGAAACTCTCCCGTTCCACCACATCACCATGAGAATCTCCCGTTCCACCACATCACCATGAGAATCTCCCGTTCCACCACATCACCATGAGAATCTCCCGTTCCACCACATCACCATGAGAATCTCCCGTTCCACCACATCACCATGAGAATCTCCCGTTCCACCACATCACCATGAGAATCTCCCGTTCCACCACATCACCATGAGAATCTCCCCTTCCACCACATAACCATGAGAATCTCCCGTTCCACCACATCACCATGAAACTCTCCCGTTCCACCACATCATAATTAGAATCTCCCGTTCCACCACATCATGATGAGAATCTCCCGTTCCACCTCATCACCATGAGAATCTCCCATTCCACCACATCACCATGAGAATCTCCAGTTCCACCACATCATGATGGGAATCTACCGTTCCACCTCATCACCATGAGAATCTCCCGTTCCACCACATCACCATGAGAATCTCCCGTTCCACCACATCACCATGAGATTCTCCCGTTCCACCACATCACCATGAGAATCTCCCGTTCCACCACATCACCATGAGAATCTCCCGTTCCACCACATCACCATGAGAATCTCCCCTTCCACCACATAACCATGAGAATCTCCCGTTCCACCACATCACCATGAAACTCTCCCGTTCCACCACATCACCATGAGAATCTCCCGTTCCACCACATCACCATGAGAATCTCCCGTTCCACCACATCACCATGAGAATCTCCCGTTCCACCACATCACCATGAGAATCTCCCGTTCCACCACATCATGATGAGAATCTCCCATTCCACCACATCACCATGAGAATCTCCCGTTCCACCACATCATGATGAGAATCTCCCGTTCCACCAAATCACCATGAGAATCTCCCGTTCCACCACATCATGATGAGAATCTCCCGTTCCACCTCATCACCTTGAGAATCTCCCGTTCCACCTCATCACCATGAGAATCTCCCGTTCCACCACATCACCATGAAAATCTCCCTTTCCACCACATCACCATGAGAATCTCCCGTTCCACCAAATCACCATGAGAATCTCCCGTTCCACCACATCATGATGAGAATCTCCCGTTCCACCTCATCACCTTGAGAATCTCCCGTTCCACCTCATCACCATGAGAATCTCCCGTTCCACCACATCACCATGAAAATCTCCCTTTCCACCTCATCACCAGGAGAATCCCCCGTTCCACCACATCACCATGAGAATCTCCCGTTCCACCTCATCACCATGAGAATCTCCCGTTCCACCACATCACCATAAAAATCTCCCGTTCCAACACATCATGATTAGAATCTCCCATTCCACCATATCACCATGAGAATCTCCATTTCCACCACATCACCATGAAAATCTCCCGTTCCACCACATCACCATGAGAATCTCCCGTTCCACCACATCACCATGAGAATCTCCCGTTCCACCACATCACCTTGAGAATCTCCCGTTCCACCACATCATGATGAGAATCTCCCGTTCCACCTCATCACCATGAGAATCTCCCGTTCCATCACATCATGATGAGAATCTCCCATTCCACCACATCACCATGAGAATCTCCCGTTCCACCACATCATGATGAGAATCTCCCGTTCCACCACATCACCATGAAACTCTCCCGTTCCACCACATCACCATGAGAATCTCCCGTTCCACCACATCATGATGAGAATCTCCCATTCCACCACATCACCATGAGAATCTCCCGTTCCACCACATCATGATGAGAATCTCCCGTTCCACCTCATCACCATGAGAATCTCCCGTTCCACCTCATCACCATGAGAATCTCCCATTCCACCACATCACCATGAGAATCTCCAGTTCCACCACATCATGATGGGAATCTCCCGTTCCACCTCATCACCATGAGAATCTCCCGTTCCACCACATCACCATGAGAATCTCCCGTTCCACCACATCACCATGAGAATCTCCCGTTCCACCTCATCACCATGAGAATCTCCCGTTCCATCACATCATGATGAGAATCTCCCATTCCACCACATCACCATGAGAATCTCCCGTTCCACCACATCATGATGAGAATCTCCCGTTCCACCACATCACCATGAAACTCTCCCGTTCCACCACATCACCATGAGAATCTCCCGTTCCACCACATCATGATGAGAATCTCCCATTCCACCACATCACCATGAGAATCTCCCGTTCCACCACATCATGATGAGAATCTCCCATTCCACCTCATCACCATGAGAATCTCCCGTTCCACCACATCACCATGAGAATCTCCCGTTCCACCACATCACCATGAGAATCTCCCGTTCCACCACATCACCATGAGAATCTCCCGTTCCACCACATCACCATGAGAATCTCCCCTTCCACCACATAACCATGAGAATCTCCCGTTCCACCACATCACCATGAAACTCTCCCGTTCCACCACATCATAATTAGAATCTCCCGTTCCACCACATCATGATGAGAATCTCCCGTTCCACCTCATCACCATGAGAATCTCCCATTCCACCACATCACCATGAGAATCTCCAGTTCCACCACATCATGATGGGAATCTACCGTTCCACCTCATCACCATGAGAATCTCCCGTTCCACCACATCACCATGAGAATCTCCCGTTCCACCACATCACCATGAGATTCTCCCGTTCCACCACATCACCATGAGAATCTCCCGTTCCACCACATCACCATGAGAATCTCCCGTTCCACCACATCACCATGAGAATCTCCCCTTCCACCACATAACCATGAGAATCTCCCGTTCCACCACATCACCATGAAACTCTCCCGTTCCACCACATCACCATGAGAATCTCCCGTTCCACCACATCACCATGAGAATCTCCCGTTCCACCACATCACCATGAGAATCTCCCGTTCCACCACATCACCATGAGAATCTCCCGTTCCACCACATCATGATGAGAATCTCCCATTCCACCACATCACCATGAGAATCTCCCGTTCCACCACATCATGATGAGAATCTCCCGTTCCACCAAATCACCATGAGAATCTCCCGTTCCACCACATCATGATGAGAATCTCCCGTTCCACCTCATCACCTTGAGAATCTCCCGTTCCACCTCATCACCATGAGAATCTCCCGTTCCACCACATCACCATGAAAATCTCCCTTTCCACCACATCACCATGAGAATCTCCCGTTCCACCAAATCACCATGAGAATCTCCCGTTCCACCACATCATGATGAGAATCTCCCGTTCCACCTCATCACCTTGAGAATCTCCCGTTCCACCTCATCACCATGAGAATCTCCCGTTCCACCACATCACCATGAAAATCTCCCTTTCCACCTCATCACCAGGAGAATCCCCCGTTCCACCACATCACCATGAGAATCTCCCGTTCCACCTCATCACCATGAGAATCTCCCGTTCCACCACATCACCATAAAAATCTCCCGTTCCAACACATCATGATTAGAATCTCCCATTCCACCATATCACCATGAGAATCTCCATTTCCACCACATCACCATGAAAATCTCCCGTTCCACCACATCACCATGAGAATCTCCCGTTCCACCACATCACCATGAGAATCTCCCGTTCCACCACATCACCTTGAGAATCTCCCGTTCCACCACATCATGATGAGAATCTCCCGTTCCACCTCATCACCATGAGAATCTCCCGTTCCATCACATCATGATGAGAATCTCCCATTCCACCACATCACCATGAGAATCTCCCGTTCCACCACATCATGATGAGAATCTCCCGTTCCACCACATCACCATGAAACTCTCCCGTTCCACCACATCACCATGAGAATCTCCCGTTCCACCACATCATGATGAGAATCTCCCATTCCACCACATCACCATGAGAATCTCCCGTTCCACCACATCATGATGAGAATCTCCCGTTCCACCTCATCACCATGAGAATCTCCCGTTCCACCTCATCACCATGAGAATCTCCCATTCCACCACATCACCATGAGAATCTCCAGTTCCACCACATCATGATGGGAATCTCCCGTTCCACCTCATCACCATGAGAATCTCCCGTTCCACCACATCACCATGAGAATCTCCCGTTCCACCACATCACCATGAGAATCTCCCGTTCCACCTCATCACCATGAGAATCTCCCGTTCCATCACATCATGATGAGAATCTCCCATTCCACCACATCACCATGAGAATCTCCCGTTCCACCACATCATGATGAGAATCTCCCGTTCCACCACATCACCATGAAACTCTCCCGTTCCACCACATCACCATGAGAATCTCCCGTTCCACCACATCATGATGAGAATCTCCCATTCCACCACATCACCATGAGAATCTCCCGTTCCACCACATCATGATGAGAATCTCCCATTCCACCTCATCACCATGAGAATCTCCCGTTCCACCTCATCACCATGAGAATCTCCCATTCCACCACATCACCATGAGAATCTCCCGTTCCACCTCATCACCATGAGAATCTCCCATTCCACCACATCATGATGGGAATCTCCCGTTCCACCTCATCACCTTGAGAATCTCCCGTTCCACCTCATCACCATGAGAATCTCCCATTCCACCACATCATGATGAGAATCTCCCATTCCACCTCATCACCATGAGAATCTCCCGTTCCACCTCATCACCATGAGAATCTCCCGTTCCACCACATCATGATGAGAATCTCCCATTCCACCTCATCACCATGAGAATCTCCCGTTCCACCTCATCACCATGAGAATCTCCCATTCCACCACATCATGATGGGAATCTCCCGTTCCACCTCATCACCTTGAGAATCTCCCGTTCCACCTAATCACCATGAGAATCTCCCGTTCCACCACATCACCATGAGAATCTCCCATTCCACCACATCACCATGAGAATCTCCCGTTCCACCACATCACCATGAGAATCTCCCGTTCCACCACATCACCATGAGAATCTCCCGTTCCACCACCTCATGATGAGAATTTCCCATTCCACCACATCACCATGAGAATCTCCCGTTCCACCACATCATGATGAGAATCTCCCGTTCCACCTCATCACCATGAGAATCTCCCGTTCCACCACATCATGATGAGAATCTCCCGTTCCACCTCATCACCATGAGAATCTCCCGTTCCACCTCATCACCATGAGAATCTCCCGTTCCACCACATCACCATGAAAATCTCCCTTTCCACCACATCACAATGAGAATCTCCCGTTCCACCCCATCACTATAGAATTTCCTGTTCCACCTCATCACCATGAGAATCTCCCATTCCACCACATCACCATGAGAATCTCCCGTTCCACCACATCATGATGAGAATCTCCTATTCCAACACATTACCATGAGAATCTCCCGTTCCACCACATCATGATG